>NC_142474.1:55935075-56238106 GCF_049115385.1 Moschus berezovskii | reverse complement strand
TTAATAATATTTTCATAGAAAACTAATGATATTGTGCCAAAGACGGTAGGGTAACAGATCTTGAACTCAGAAAAACATATGCTTTTAAAAAATTAAAATAAATTAACACATGTTACCATGATATTTCCTGAGGTTAATCTATACTGGAACTGTTATCACTAAGACACTGGGGGCTGGGGAAAGCATAGGGAGGGGGAGCACAGCCAGGTTCACAGTTACCACATGACTACTAGTTCTATGCCCAGTAAGTTACCACGTTGCAATTGATATTCATTCTAGAGGTAATACTTTATGGAGCAATAAAATAAGAAATATTACAGACTCATTGGAATTGCATGAAACAAAGAATTAACATTCCAAAGCACACTTAGGAAAACTATCAATACTCCTCCAAACACCCTGAAATTTTATCCTTTAAAACGTTATCGTCGGAACTTTCTTGGCAGTTCAGTGGTTAACGCTTTGCCTTCCAATGCAAGGGGTGTGGGTTTGATGTCTGGTTGGGGAACTAAGATCCCACATGCCACAGGGCCAAAAAACCAAAACATAAATCAGAAGCAATATTGTAACAAATTCAATAAAGAATGGGGCATCCTGAGGATGCCGGAAGCATGACAGCAACACCTCACAATCTGCCCTCTGACCCAGGCCCCTCTGTGGCTCAGAAGGAAATTCCAGATTTATGACGATGAGTTCCTAGGGCAACTCATTGTTGGAGCATCTGCTCTTTGGGTCACCTCAACGTGTCACATTCCTTCAGTTTCCTCTGCAGACAAATGAAGACCAGGGACTCACCTAAGTACCAGAAAGTCACAGGATCCCAGAATCTCCAGAATCATGAAGCTGTCATACCCAGGAGACGAATAAACACAGCACGTCCACAGTGGCCTCAAGAAAGTCAATGCCACAGTAAACAAATTCACAGAAAGGATATTAAGCAAATTAAAAGTTGTTTAAAATATTCATTGTTGGGACTTCTTGGCGATCCAGTGGTTAAGAATTCACCTGCCAATGCAGGGGACATAGGTTCGATCCGTGGTCCAGGAAGATCACATACCATGAAGCAACAAGAGAAGCTACCGCAATGAGAATGCCACACACTGCAACTCTGCAACTAGAGTCCCTGTTTCTTACAACTAGAGAAAGCCCACACGCAGCAACAAAGACCCAGCACAGCCAGAAATAAATAATTAATTTTTTAAAAAGCTGTTAAAACATATTCATCCATCTGCTACCCACATCTAACCTGTGCCATGGAAATACCAGATATAATAAACTATTGTAATATTATAATATTGTAAAAGTTCATGAGGAGCCTCTGCCCACAACCTTTAAGAAAAATTGAAAGGTATATTGTCCTTTTTATTATAATTTTTCCTTCCGTCTGATTTATCTCAAAGTTAGCATTTTTGTCTTTAAGTGACATCATATTAAAATAAAGAAGGTAATGGAAAGAAAGGAGATACCAGGTACAAGAGAGCAGAAGCCTGATTCAGGGAGAATAACCTTGTCCTGACTTTGCTCCATGTCTTCTGGCAAATTATTTCACCTCTGTCTTTACCACGAGTCTCCAAGGTACAGAGGGACACACACAGGCATGTCCTTGAGGTTCTTGGCTGCTGAATACAGTTGGAACTGATAAAACCCAGATGAAAATGATTAAATGTGTGTCTTTATTAGAAACAAATTCACGTGGCAATGCAATGTAATAACTGAAACAGCCTAGCATTCTTCAAAGCTTCAACTGTGCATTTGATGAGGTCATGAGTGTAGTCAGTGGTTCACTGGAGGATCTTTGGAAAGCAAATTGTGGTGGTGGTGATGCTGCTGTCTGGGTCTCTTTGCCTCCAGCAAAAGGAAACTGGATTTTCTCTGGTAACTCAGGAAGAGAAGAAATAGTGTTGTGGAGCACTAAGGACTGGGGACAACAGAGAGCTGCCGTGGCCCAGTGTGTCACAGGGAAGAAGAAACCTGACTCCATATTGGATCTGTTTCTTTTTCTTTAACCTTTGTATCCTATTGCTTGAAAGAATGCTGCCTACAGTCTGAAATATACAGGACACCCCATTCTCAAGGCTCTGACCTTTAAAGGTATAACTTTTCTATTCATATAGAGATAAAAGTTGCAAAATAGAAAAGAACATTTATCTTGTTGGAGGTTTATAGGAACACTGTGACCAGAACTATGGTGACAGCTGCAAGACCAAAGGATTCCAACACCAGGAAGTTGGCAACAACCAATCACACCCCATCTCCTTCAGATAAAAGAAGACTGAATTCTAATTAAAGCAAGCTGGTTCTTTTGGACATGAGTCTCTTTGATCTGCTGGCTTTCTGAATAAAGGCTGTTCGTTGCTCCAACAACTCATCTCTCGATTTATTAGACTGTCATGCAGTGAACAGTACAAGCTCCGACTTGGTAACAAGTGGACAATTTTAGTCCCCAATTCTGCTGCCCTGCAGAACACTGCTGTGTGTGATCAAACCACGAGTCCTACTGGACCATCATTTCAATTCTCTCCAGATAGGGCTGAAGGTGAGAGGGTCAAAAAATTCATAATCAGTCGTGGGGCATAAAGTTGAGATAATGAGGGATAGACTTAGAAAGTCAAAGGAGAAGACAGCCCACTGATGGGCACATGTGATCCCAGTGAGGAGGAGCTCCCAGCCAGAGCTCTGTTGTAGGATGTAGGGAAGGAGGGGACATTTTATTCTCTTCTAACAAGACACTGCAATCTGAGGACAAGCTATAGACATCGAGGTCGGACAGGTGTGTCTCAGATCCAGAAGGTCAAGGCCCACGAGTGGCGTTTCAGTCCAGGGCTAGAGTGTGACAATCAGACTCTCCTATTTGAGAGCCTACTACATAGTCAGGATGAAAAGGACACTGGGAAAGCCACATGCATGGGCCCTGGTTATGCACCACAGATACCTGCTAAGTGAAAGAAAGTGAAAATGAAAGTCGCTCAGTTTTGTCCGACTTTTTGCGATACCATGGACTATACTGTCCATGGAATTCTCCAAGTCAGAATACTGGAGTGAGTGGCTGTTCCCTTCTCCAGGGGATTTTCCCAACCCAGGGATCGAACTCAGGTCTCCCGCATTGCAGGTGAATTCTTTACCAGCTGAGCCACCAGGGAAGCCCAGACACCTGCTAAGTGACCACGGAATAGTGATGATACTACGGTTCGGTTAACAGACGTGAACGGAAGTGCAGGTGAGGCATCCAGTTTCTGGAGGGCAGCAGTGCTTTCTGAAATACATTCTCACCAGCTGGACACTGAACGAAGAGTGACCTGGTCTTCACACTCGACTCCCGCTGCTGCCAGAGCATCTTCTGAAGACAATGATTTTCTTGACCAACATTTTGAGTACATTAGCAAGATCTCAATCTGCTAATGCAATCCAAAATACACCTATTAACACATATCCACCTCATTCACAGCACATCTACAGGCAAGTTTTTGCTTTCTACCCAAAAAAGTTGTTTCCACACAACTTTGGTTCTGCAAGCAGAACAACTAAAGTCTTTGAAGATCCACAGAGACTCCACGCTACTCGATGTTGTATTATTATGATCATTATTTGGCGAGAACTGGGCAAAAGTAATAGAGCTATCTCATAAATGAAGGTGAGTTGGGAGTTTCGACATGGGAGGGAATTCTGGGAAGTCTGGACAGAGGATGTCTGGGAACAGAGGTGGGGATGTGCAGACAGTAGGGTCCTGAGCAGATCTGGACAGAAGGCCTCAGGGAAAAAAGGCCCAAGAAGGGGATTCCTGAGGAGGTTGTAAAGCATCTCTTGTTGATTACACACTGTTGCTACCACTTGTGAGAGACTAATACCTGAATGCTGGATCACGAGCCCTCTGAGATCTGGCCTCATCTCACCAGACCTGTTGGTTTTTTTTTTCCAAATGCTGTCCTTCCTCCCTAACCCCATCCCTGCAATTCCAAGACCAGTCCAAGTCCAGGACTCAACTGCCCTGGACTTCTAAGTTCTGTTCCTCTGAGGGCCACCCTTGCTTCCAGGCCTAGCCCATGCCATCTCTTTGGCCTGGAACCACTTTCTCTTCCCTCATGTTCCCAGAGGACAATCCCTGCCTACCTGCTCCAGACTGCACACAGAGCCAGGGGCTAGAGACACAGCAGTGACCAAAGGAAGCTTCATCTTGTTTCTCGGAGGTCACTAGTTTACGAAAAAGATGGACGTGACTTTCACTCATTCTTCCAGACGCTATGATGATGCACAAGCTTTCTCTGCCCCGTTGGCACGTAGCGGGGAGGTGATTTCCCAGCCCGGTCTGGCAGTTCTGATGTCAGTCCTCAAGCCTGCCCTGCCTCACCCTCCCCAGGTCACTGTGCCAGGGCTTAGAGAAGACGGGAGGAAGGCTTTGGGGCTGGACCAGCTAGGTTCGTGTCTTACCCCAGCTTCACCAGGGGCCAGCTGCATGTGACCCATAAGACCTTCACCAACTTGTGCCTCACTCCTCAGTCTCTGAAACGGAGACCATCCTCATGCCAACCTCGTGGGGCTGCCGGAAGGAATAACCAAGTTAATGCACACAGTGTGTGGAACTCTGCTTGGCACAGAAGACTCTAGTTTGGGAAGGTGATGTTTATCTGATCAGCACTGTCAGACAGACGAGAGACAGTGCGTCCAGACCTGCAGCATGGAATCCCGTTTTCATCAATGATGCACACACCCCTCCCCTACAGGAACAGGATGGCCTTGATGAGGCTGCAACTTTTTGCCACTCACACTAGGCTGTCTATTACTGTGGCCGGCTGGGAGGGGACAATGGGCCAGGTGGGTATCTTTTGGATAGCTATTCCCTGTGCTGAGTAAGTACCAGGCCCTCACAGAGCAGAGTCCCTGGTCATGCGTCAGCATCCACAGAGAGTTTATGGAAGACACGTCAGAGCCAGTGGAGGAATGGAGGTTTAGGGGTGTCAGTACCCCATGTCGACATTGGCGGGGACCACAAGAACTGCTGGGCAACACACAGCACACAGTCTGTTATCAGAGGAGGAGATGAAGCCCTCCTGCTGCCACAGAGACCCACCTGATTCTCTCAGCAGATTCAGGGTGTTCCTTTTCTTCAGGTGTTATTCTTACTGACAACTGTTTATAAGACATCTTTCAAAGAAGAATGGGAAGGTATAAAACTCAAAGAAACAAAACATGCAAAGGAAGCAGCAAGAACCCTTCTAACCCATCCAAGAATCCAGCGTTCTCCTTGAAGTGAGCAAAGAAGAAAGAAAATGACACCTGTGCTTAGGCAGGTGGACTTCTGACTTCAGAGTCTCAGAGATACGAGTGTTGTTGGACCTGAGGGATGGGATAGGGAGGGAGGTGGGAGAGGGGTTCAGGATGGGGACACAGGTACACCCAAGGTTGATGTATGGCAAAAATCACTACAATATTGTAAAGCAATTAGACTCCAATTAAAATAAATAAATTAATTTTAAAAAAAGAAACCATAAAAGTTATAAGCAAAAAAAAAAAAAAAGTGTTGGGTGGAATGGAGATGCTTCTTCCATAGGAAAAGCCAAGTATCTACACTTTCCTTTGTTCTGATGACTGCACTTGGATTTTTTATAGAAAAGGACTGATGGGTATTCCTATGGAGGCCCCAGACTCAAGGAAGATGGTTTTAAAGTCCAGAAAAAAAGATGAGGTTGACTCTGGATCTGCAAGAGTATCATTTGCATGAGATCGAAATTTCAATACAAAAACTTTAAAGATAAAAAAAACACAGTAAAAATAAAATTGAATGAGAAAGTGAAGATTCTGACATCAGAGAGCACAAAGTATCTGCATGGAGAATTCACGAAGGAATTTAGTATAATATATAATTTAGCATATTTTAGTATAATACATACAACATGTCAAGGGCATGAAATACATTATATATGTGATGGACATAGAAGGAAGAGTCACAACCCTAGAGGGACAGAGTGGGAGAACTGAAGCAAAAGTTTAAAATGAGAAACATCTAAGGACAATAGAAGAGCCTTTAAAGATACATCCCAAGAAAAAAGAGTGAGAAAAGGAATGTTTGACACCAATAAATCTTTGTTAAAAGATGAGCTGCTGGACCACTCAGATCCTGTTTAGTTTCAATCTCCTCACCAACAAGGTACATGGTAGGACTAATGACTAAAAGAGTGTAAACTGGACTCCCCCTGTGGTCCAGTGGTTGAGAATCCACCTGCCAATCCCGGGGACAGGGGTTCAATTTCTGGTCCAGGAAGATTCCACATGCTGTGCAGCAACCAAGCCTGTGTGCTACAACTACCGAGCCTGTGCTCTAGAGCCCGTGTGTTGCAACTACTGAAGTCCGCACACTTAGAGCCCATACTCCGCAACAAGAGAAGCCACCACAATGAGAAGCCCAAGCACCACAACTAGAGAAAGTCCACGTGCAGCAACGAAGACCCAGCACAGCCAAATAGAATTAATTAATTAAAAGATTTTAAGAATATAAACTGTACTTCTTTTCCCAGAATAAATTCCAAGTGGTTCATACAGTGAAATATTAAAATAGACATGATTATCATGTTTTTTTTAAGTATAAAAGCAATGGATGGGCCAAAAGGGAAAAATGTATACATTTGATTACGTTTTAAAATTCTTTTTCACAAAACTAATTTTACTCTGTAAATCACCATAAACAAAAAGAAAAAGCAAATGCCGAGGTAGTATGGTTAACAACTATAAAGTGATTAATATGTTAAAGATAAAATTGTTTAATTAGATGATTATAAGTTAAGTAGAAGACTATTAATATCTTACTGGAAATTAAATTGCAAATGGCTAAAGAGTTTATGGGCTTCCCTGATAGCTCAGCAGAGAAGGCAATGGCAAGCCACTCTAGTACTCTTGCCTGGAAAATCCCATGGATGGAGGAGCCTGGTGGGCTGCAGTCCATGGGGTTGCTAGGGGTCGGACACGGCTGAGCGACTTCACTTTCACTTTTCAATTTCACACATTGGAGAAGGAAATGGCAACCCACTCCAGTGTTCTTGCCTGGAGAATCCCAGGGACGGGGGAGTCTGGTGGGCTTCCATCTATGGGGTCACACAGAGTCGGACACGACTGAAGTGACTTAGCAGCAGCAGCAGCAGCTGATAGCTCAGCTGGTAAAGAATCCACCTGCAATGTGGGAGACCCTGGTTCAATTCCTGGGTCGGAAAGATTCCCTGGAGAAAGGGGTAGGCTACCCACTCCAGTTTCTTGGGCTTCCCTGGTGGCTCAGATGGTAAAGAATCTGCTTGCAACGTGGGCAGATTCACATTGAAGAGTTCATCTCCTTTGATAATAATTTCTCCTCCAGACGAGATCTATCCATCTCCCTAGTAATCCAGGGAGTAAACCAGTGACCAACCCTCATGAAATAATAGAAATGAGGTTATAGGATTATACATAGCTGTGTCCATCATAGTGTGTGTTCATCTGCAAATATTTATGGTGCATAGTGCTGTGCCAGGCATCTTATTAGATATATAATGATGAACACAATTTTGTTCCTATATTTAATGAGCTTCTATGTTCAGCAGAAGTACCTAAGTTAACAGGACATTACAGTGTAATGTGTGACAATGGGGTGGGTATAAGATGCAATGGAGCAGAGGGTGGGGGGACCCTCACTCACACCGGGGAGACTGGTGAATGCTCAGGTCAGGAAGTGCCGTCGGAAGAGAGGACATCCGGCAGAGATGACCTGATGTAAGAAGACCTGGATGGAAGAGAATGTGGTGTGTTCTCAAAACACCAGCAGAGCTGAGGCAGAGGGTGGCATGTGGGTACAGAGCAGTGAGAAGTACAGCTGGAGAATCCTTTTTACAAAAGGAAGGAGGAGCAGCTTCTAGCCAAGAGTCTGAGGATGGCTAAATCACTGATGTATCTAGCAGACAATATTTTCACATCATTCCAGTCCTAGCTGGTGTAAAAATGAGGGGAGTATGGAAAGAGGGTTCTAACTGCAAGTGTTGAGGCTAAGTGCTTTAGAAAAGATATAAGCAGTTGGAAAACTATAAAGAGATACTATTATAGGGATGTCCCTGGTGGTCCAGTAGCCAAGACTTTGGTGCTCCCAATGTAGGAGGCTCGGGGAACTAGATCCCACAGGTCACAAGGAAGATCAAAGATCCTACATGCTGCAACTAAGACCCGGCGCTGCCAAATAATTACATATATAAATATTTTAAAAAAGAATGTAGGTGACGAACTATAGTAGTACCTGTGACCTTCAGATCAATAAAATCACAGATATTTTCATATCATAAAGAGATGCTATCATAAATATAAGCTCTCAATATCCGTACGACGCCCTCACAACTTATAACCAGACACAGAAAGTGTGCCTACCACATTTACAGATGACAAGAGGCTTGTTTAGATGGTAACTTCAACAGCTACAAAATGAAGTCACATTGTTTATGGTTTCAGGTCCTGTTCTTAGTCCACATGTGAGCAGTACAGCATCCTGAATAATGAAATCAGGATGCCTCCTATATCCTACTACAGTTAACCATGTCTGGAAATCTGTGTTGAATTCTGAATACCGTATTTTAGGTACCAAAGGAAAGAACCTGGAGCAAAGCCAAAGAAGGGTAATCAGAGGAGGTAAAGATCTGGAGACCATGTCTTCCCAGGGCTGATGGGAAAGCTGCATGTGGGCTTAAACAGCAAAGGCTCCAGTGACAGGGTGACTCTGTCACCTACCGCCCACGCACGACCCCCCCAGGCCACCTGCTTTCATAGAACCGGCACGGGAGGCAAAGTCATGTGGCACCCACGGCTGAGTCCCGGGGCCCAGCGCACAGACGCCAAGTCCTCCAGGTTTGGAAGGCAGTGCTCCAGCCCAAGAACTGACCCTTCCAAGACTGAGGCTGAAATCAGACCAAATTTCCAATGGCATCACACACAGCAGACCCGGGGCACACAGTCCTGCTGGGTGGTCCCAGCTCCAGCAGGAAGCAGTGAGCCCTCGCCCCTCCCTGGCCCAATGCCGCCAACACAAAGCTGCAGAGAGAACTTGAGAACCTGGAGACTTGCACTGAGGGCCGTTTTCACAGCTACCTTAGACTGTGTCGGCCTGGGGCCGTCCATCTGGCCTGGAGGCTGACGCCTGGATGTTTACATAACCGAGTTCTCTGGAAAGGATTCGGCCGGAGTGTCGCTGGCAAGGACTGCTCCCTCTTGCACGAGCTGCGCTGGCAGGGCTCACCCTCCATTCATCTTGCCGGAGGTTGCAACGCTGGCCGGCTGCCCCGTGCGCCACCCCAGACGCCTCCTGGAGACCTGCTCCTCAGCCTCCTGGTTCTGCTGCGGCAGTGCCACAGACAGAACAGGAGCCCTGGTTGCCAGTATCATTTACAAACAGGGGTGCAGCATCAGGTTAGGAAAGAAAGGGAAGTGGGGGGAGGGAGAGGGAGGACTGGAAAACCAAAAGAGGGCTCCCCACTCGTCACCCCAGGATGCACAGCCTCTCAGTGGCATATTATTTTTTAAATACTTATTTGTTTACTTGGCTGTGTTGGGTCTTGGTTGCATCAGGTGGGATCGTTTGTCGTGGCACACGGACTCTCCAGCTGCAGCACCGTGGGCTTAGTAGTTGCAGCGTGCAGACTTAGTTGCCTGTGGCTTATGGGATCTTATTAAAAGTACCCCCATGTCTCCTGCATTGCAAGGTGGATTCTTAACCACTGGAACTCCAGGGAAGATCCCAGGGTGCATATCATTGAAAGCAGTCACAGAAATAAAGACAGGATGCCAGATCTATCAGTCAAATCAAAAATTCTAATTGGACACAGAACGATTTCTCCAAGCTTTCAGCAGGTGGTAATTACTATCCTGCCTACACACAGGGAAAAAGGGGGAAACAGAGCTTACTGTTTGGGCTGTTTCCATGCAAGAAGCAACTAGAAAGAAGTTTCTGCTTATATCAGAACTGATGAAAAGATGGCAGGGTTCCTAACCTTTCCTCTTTCCCAATTTAACCAGGAATGCAGGTGTCAAACAGTTTACACATGTCATTCCAAAGCCTTTGGTAACCGATTCTGAGTGCACTTTGAGCAAACGTCGGAGGAAAGACCTGGAAATGAGTGGACAATGCCTTAGGGAAAGGCAGCATTTTAAATTTGAGCAAACACACAGGCAGGGAATAGTGATTTCATCATATCCTTCACAGTGTCCAGCATGGAGCTTGAAACACTCCAAACTCTCAGTAAGCGTGACTGATAAAAATATGGCATTATAATTCTTGGCTGTGGTGATGGTTTCATAGGTGTGGACTTATGTCCAAAGTGAGAACCACCCCCCTGGACCAACCAACCTGCCTGCAGGTGTGGATATATGTCTAAACTCAATAAATGGTACACTTTAAACATGTGCAGCTTATTGCATGTCAATGGTACAGCAATACATCAGTTTAAAATAAAAAGTTAGGAACTTCCCTGATGATCCAGTGGTTAAGAATCTGACTTGCAATGCAGGGGACTTGGGTTCGATCCCTGGTTGGGGAACTAAGATCCCACATGCTTGGGGGGAGCAACTAAGCCTCTGCTCTGCAACTAAAGATCCCACATAACTCAACTAGGACCCAACAAGCCAAATAAATAAATAAAATATAAGAGTTAGAGTTATTCCTTTTGTGCATCAAAAAAGGGACAGACCATCAGGAGAATCTGAAAAGTCCAATTTGTTTCTGTTGTCGTCACTGCTATTCCTCTGGATTGTATTATAGTCCCCCCGGGGGTACACACACCACACACCGGTCACCTGAGGAACGTCTGCTGAGGGAATAAGTGACTGAAGAGTCCAATGTGTTCAACTATACATCTCATCAGGGTTCTTCGCACTTTGAGGAGAAGTTACTTCATTTTTTATATATTACATTTTAAAAAATTTGAAGTGTGAACTGGATTGATGGTGTCTTTTTCTCAGATGTTGTCACATCCAGGACTGAGTCACGAAGTCTTTCAATATCAGCTCTACTTGGCTGAGTCCCACTTTGTGTCTCTGCCGGGACTTCCTCCTTTCCTAGGCTTGTACATGATGAATGCAAAATTGCCTACTCAGCATCTCCTTTTGGATAGCTGCTAAATATCTCAAAAAAAGTGAACTACAGACCTATCATCTACAAAATGGCAATCCACTCTAGTATTCTTGCCTGGGAAATCCTATGGACCAGAAGCTTGGTGGGCTACAGTCCATGGGGTTGCAAAGGGTCGGACACAACTCTATAACTGAGCACGCACACACTCCAGCTCTCCACCAGCACGTTCTGTCCTCTCACAACCCACATCCGCTCACCAGAAAAATCTCCAAATGTCCAGACCCTTAAGCCTGTTCATCATCGGTACTTTATCACTTGCCCCATTCCTGTAATGGCCACCCACCTGGCACCCCAGCAGTTCCCTCTGCCTATCTTGCAGTCTGGTCCCCACACAGCACCCAAACCATCCCTGTGCAGCCCATGTGGGATCAGGGTGCCTCCTAGATCCACACCCTCCAGCAGTCAGTCCCACTGCCCCCAGTACAGACACCTTCCTATCTCTTTCCCCTCCTCACTTCGTCTGCCGTTCCACCCTCATCTCCGTGCTGTTCCCAACAAGCCACTCTTTTCCACCTGGGGCCTGTGATGAGCTCTTTCCTCTGTCTGGAATGTTCCCCCAAGACACTCAGATGGCCCACCGCTTCACCTCCTTTAAAGCTTTGTTCATGTCACCTTTTTATAACATCACATCCTGAATTTAAAACAGCAACCTTGCCATGCTTCCCGGCCTCTGCTTCATTTTCCTTACAGCAATCAGCACCTTCCAGGACAGGATATAATAATTTACTTATTCATTATGCTTCCTGCCTGTCTCTTCCTTGTAGAGTGCAAGCTCCCGAGGGCAGGAAGTTTGGTCCCTTTTGTTTGCTGACATATTCCCAGGACAGAAGAGGTACAAAAGTAAGTGTATCAGTCAGAATAATTGACTGACTGACTAAAGGAATAATGAAGGAACTGGATGCCCAGGCACTTTCTGCCTCTCTGCCAGCTGGGGTGCCGGGCTCACCCTCATGTGAAGGACACAGCTGTGCTGCACCATTCTTGTTCTCTTCCCCTTTACTCTGTGACACAGACACATGCAGACAGAGGAGGGCTGACAGACAGGTGAAGGACACTAGGCTTAAGCACTAAAAGAAACTAGTTCCAGTTATACGCAAACAAGGAAAGAAATGAGAAACCACAAAACATGCCAAATAATCACTCATTTATATTCCTGAGTACCTACCAATTCCTGGGTACAATATAAGGTGCTTTAGGATCAAAGACAAATAAAGTGCAGCCACTGTGGTGAACAGCATGAAGGTTCCTCAAAGAACCAAAAATAGAACTACCATAAGATCCTGTGATCCCACTCCTGGGCAGAGAATCCATAAAGAACTATAATTTGGAAAGATATACACACCCCAATGTTCATTGCAGCACTATTTACAATAGGTAAGACGTGGAAGCAAGCAACCTACGATGTCCATCAACAGATGAATGGATAAAGAAGATGTAGCATACATACACAGTGAAATACTACTCAGCCTTAAAAACAACGAAATAATGCCATTTGCAGCAACAAGGATAGACTTACTTATCGTACTAAGTAAGCCAGAGAAAGACATATAACATAGGATATATAACTCATATGTGGAATCTAAAAAAATGATACAAATGAACTTACTTACAAAATAGAAACAGACTCACAGACATAGAAAACAAACTTATGGTTACTAAAGGGGCAAGGAGAGGGGAGGGATAAGTTAGGAATTTGGGATGAACGGATACAAACTACTACATATAAACAAGATAAATAACAAGGTCCTACTTGGTGGGAACTACAATCAATATACAGTTCAATATATACAATTAAATATCTTGATCGATAATGAAAAGAATATGAAAAATATGTATATTTATATGTACATGTGTATAAAGAATCTGCCTGCCAATGCAGAGGATGCAGGAGATATGCGTTCTTCCCTGGGTTGGGAAGAACACCTGGAGGAGGGCATGGCAACCCACTGCAGTATTCTTGCCTGGAGAATCCCATGGACAGAGGAGCCTGGCGGGCTACAGTCCATGGGGTCACAAAGGGACACGACCGAAGCAACTGAGCACACATGGACACATGTATACATGTATCTGAACTGCTTTGCTGTACACCAGAAACGAATACAATATTGTAAATAAACTATATTTCAATTAAAAATAAAAAGATACAATCCTTCCCTTAGAAGCTTCAGTGGGAAACATATACACAAACGGGTCATTTGAGTTTGAGATCAAACTGGACAGACACCTGGTGAGGTTGGTGCAGGAGAACAGAGGAGGAAGCCGTGCTCCACTCAGAGGAACAGGAGGGGGTGACACTACAGGCTGGGCCTGAGGAACAAGCAGGAGAGTCCAGGCAGAGACGGGGCTGGAGGGGCCTCTCACTGTGAAGGGTGAGTCTGCCAGAGACCGACGTCCCGCAGAGGTCAAATGCGCGTGGGAAAGGCAAGGACGTGTGGGTGTCCATGCACGACAGACTGAATGCCCGCAATCCACAATCCACACGCTAAATCCTCACCGCTCATGTGATGGCATCAGGAGGCGGGGTGTTTGGAGGCGATGAGGTCATGAGAGTGGAGCCAGAAGGAATGGGATTAGTGTCCGCAGAAAAAGGGGGTCCAGAGAGATCTCTCGCCCTGTACAACAGTGTGGGGGACACAGTGAGAAGGTGCCATCCATGAACCAGGAAGTGGTCCTCACAAGACCTCGAATCTGCTGGTACCTGGACTCCCCAGTCTCCAGAACAGTGAAAAATAAACGTGGGCTATTTATAAGCCACTGAGTATCTTGTTATGGTTGCCTGAACAGACTAAGTGTATGAAGGCTAAGGGGAGAGAAGAAGTTTAAGGAATAAGAAGCTGGACTTCCCTGGTGTGATCCAGTGGTTGGGAGTCTGCTTCCCAAAGCAGGGGCACGGGTTTGATCGCTGGTCCAGGAATATTCCACATGCCTCGGGGCAGGTAAGCTTGTGTACCACAACTCCTGAAGCCTGCACGTCCTGGAGCCTGTGCTCTGCAACGAGAAGCCACCACAAACAGAAACCCACGCACTGCAACGAGAGAGTAGCCCCTGCTCGCCACAACTAGAGAAAGCCCTCTGGTAGCAACAAAGACCTAGCAGCCAAAAACAAATACACACATAAATAAATATAAAAAAAAAATAAGAAGCTTCCAGGTTGCGGTGGGGCCTTTGATTCCATGTTAAGGGCTGTGGCCTACAGAGAATGAAGGGAGGAGGGCAAGGAGAGGTAGAGAGGAGATGTTTGCATGCGTGTGTGTGTAGTAGGAAGATGGTAAAGGGACCAGTCGGAAAGACTTTACAATAACTCAGGAAGGAAGGAGGAGGCCTTGAACCATCATGGCAGTGGCAGCAGGCACCTCAACCCAGAAGAACTTGGGAAGAAAACATACGATCGAGGCACTGGAGGAATTGACGGTAAAAGGCCAGGAGAGCACGATGCTAGTAAGGTAGCAAAAAGGAAGAGCTAGGCAGGCATGGTGAGTCATTTATCACAGGACAATGAGTTTTAAGCCTGAGGAGGAAGAGGAATGGGGTAATCAAAAAACCAGGTGGAACCAGTAAGAACAAAAGGAAGTGCAGCAAAGCCGTGGCTAACTCTGGACTACTAGAGGAGAGAGGTTCCTCTGGGGAATTGTATTTACCAAACGTTGGTAATTAGCCAGACAGAGCCTCTGGAGTGTCAAAGCCAGTCTGAAAGGCAATCTTACCAGGCAGGGTCTGATGGGGAGGGGTGGGCAGATGCCGAGCTATTACCGGCCTCACCTTCTGGGCCACAGGGAACTGATGGTAACACGAGCTTCCCTGCTTCCACCTTTCCACAAACAAGAAACAAGGATGCTCACAAATTAACTTTTCTCTATTTCTAACAGAAAACCCAAAGCCACAGTACGAAACTTAACAGCTTCTGGAATTTTTCAGTTGGATTTTGTTTGTTCTTTAGGCATATGATCAGACCTACTGGCAAGACAAAAAAGAACTCTGCCATTAAAAAACCCAAAGGACTGTGGTTTGGGATATTATTCTTTGGAATATTGGATAATATGATCATGATATATTTGAGTATCTTTCCAAGTTGGACGTTTCAGACTTCTGTATCTCAAGGGCACAAAATCTCCATGGATAAAGTTAGAACCTTAGGAACAGGAGGGCAGAGAAACTCAAATGCGGTAGGCTAGAGAAACCACATTTTCCACAAGAAAGAAAGACGGAACCACGGACAAACGGCAGTTTATAATTTCTCCATAAAATGACAGACACACTCCACCCTGTCTAGGCAAATGGAGTCCATAAGCTGTCCCTGAAGATCCACCAAAATATACCCTTGTTCTGGATGTGGCTATTATGGCCTATAAATACTTTCCTTGTTTAACGCTTTTATTCTGCTGCCTGTGTGTGTGTGTATGTTTAATCTATCTCCAGAAAATGGACAACCTCTCATTTCGATTTATTTTATTTACCATCTCAAAGGTTATTAGGTGCTTAAGTAATTTCTGATGAATATTCTGCAAATTGGCCTGTTGACTTCTACTATGAGGAAACTCTCGCAGTATTTTCAGAGCAGTCAGATGGTGGGTTCAATTAAAAAACTCACATGAGCATCTGGTATACTCAAGTTCTAGGCTTATTTCTGCCATTCACTTGCTGCATAAAGTACTTGGGTGAAATATAAACAAGAAAATTGGAGCTGAAAATCCTAGATGATGACCATTAATGGAAAACTTTTATACAGTGATTGGATTTTTTTTTTTTTTTGCTGTTAAGAAACAGATGACATGAACAGGCTCATGAAAAGATGCTCCACATTGCTAATTATTAGAGAAATGCAAATCAAAACCATAACGAGGTACCACTTCACACCGGTTAGAATGAACATCAACAAAAAGTCTACCAGTGACAAACCCTAGAGAGGGTGTGGAGGAAAAGGGAATCCTTCTACACTGTTGGTGGGAATGTAAATTGGTGCAGCCACTGTGGAAAACAGTATGGAGGTTCTTCAAAAAACTAAAAATAGAGTTGCTATATGATTCAGCAATCCCACTTCTGGGCTGGAGAAAACTCTAATTCAAAGAGATATATACACTCGATGTTCATAGCAGCACTGTTTACAATAGCCAAAGCATAGAAGCAATTGCAATGTCCATTGAGAGATGAATGGATAAAGATGTGGCACATACATACAATGGAGTAATACTCAGCTATAAAAAAGAATGAAACATGGATAGACCCAGAGATTATCATACTAAACGAAACAAGTGAGATGGGGAAAGACAAATATTATATGCTATTACTTATATGTACAATCTAAAAAATAATACAAATAAATCTGTTCACGAAACTGAAACAGCTCACAGACATAGAAAACAAGCTTATGGTTACCAAAGGGGAAAAGGAGGCGGGAGGGACAAATGAGTATGTAATTTACAGATGCAAACTGCTACACATTAAATAGATAAGCAACAAGAATTTACTGTATAAAAAAGAGTAATATTCAATATCTTGTAATAACCTATATTGGAAAATCATCTGAAAAAGCACATATATAACTGAATCACTTAGCTGTACACTCGAAACTAACATAATATTTTAAATTGATTATACTTCAATTAAAAAAATAAGAATGGTATAACCATTGACTGACATACCCTTATTTCTATTGGAGGATTTTTTTCAAGATAAAAGCCTTAAGAGCTTTCTGATCAATCCTGAAAACTGAAGAATTTCAGAAAGGTAGGGTGACAGAATCCATTAGTGCAAAGGCGAAATCATATTTCTTCTCTCTCTTCCCCTTCCCCAACCAACCCTCACCGGATGAGCGCTCCTGGATTCACTGGAGACTTGCTGCAATGCTGCAGCATACTGCCCCCTTCTCTGTAAGCCTGCTCTGTCCCAACGAGGTAAAGGTCATTCCACTGATGTCTTTACCTGCAGAAACCTTTCTGGAAGGATGGGTGACTTTTATGGAATATCAGAGTTAACAGGGATTTTTTCCTTACACTACTTTCTCTTTATAAAATTCATTCCAGGACAGTGGGTGAGGAGTCCCCTTTTACTTCCATAGTACAATGGAATGGTATACATGGCCCACTTCCTTGACCAGTGGCCTTCTTACACTCCATGTGTTCTTTTTTAAAAAAAAATTTATTTGGTTGCGTTGGTCTTAGTTTCGGCACATCATTTTCAGATCCTTCATTGCAGCCTGTGGGCCACATTGCTCTGTGACACGTGGGATCTCAGTTCCCCAACCAGGGATTGAACCTGCATCCTCTGAATTGCAAGGTGGATTCTTAACCTCTCAACCACCACGGTAGTCCCCATCTTATGTGTTCTAAACCTCCTGCAGTTAGTATTGTTGGGTCTTCCAGGGACACAAGCAAGCCAAGAAGGGAGGGGAGAATGCAAGGATACAATTTCTGATTCTAGAAAAGTTCCTTATTATTTTGTGCTGGGTGCTTCACAGATATTATCTCATTGGCTCCACTGAATATAACTTTTCTGATAATTAAGAAAACTGGAGCTCAAGAGATAACAGTATTTCACCCAAGTCCTCACAGCCAGGAAGGGGCAGAGCTAGAAATCCAAGCCACGGTGAGGTGAGATGACTCCACAGCCCCACTCTTCCTTTGCCCAAACACACTGTCAGGTACTCTAAACTAGGGACTCTAGTCTTGGCCCTGCAACTGAGACCTTGGCAGGCAAGGTCCCTGAACCTCTGTGAGCATCTTCTAATTTGTAAAAATGACCTATAGGCCCCCTTTCTTTCCTCAAGCTCCATCTCAGATGTCCGACTCAATGGAGAACCCCCAAATCTCACATGTGCACGGTCCACAGTTTGAGCTCAACATTTAATGTGACTGCAGCTCTCTGCTGCTTTGCTCAGTTGAGGTCTCTGCTCTCCTGCCAAGACCTGCAGGCTACATCTGTACTACTGGACACTCTGTAGCTACTGTTACAAAACACTCAACCATCCCAATAAAAGGGGATTGAGAAGGCAGAACACTGCCCTGCATTGTGTTCGGCTCCAATCTGGTTCTTGTCCGCATCACCCGCCCCTCTTCTCTGCTCTCTCTCTGAGCAACAGAAATAAGTATCCAGGATCTCGAGGGTGGTAGGCGAAGGGAGCAGAGAAACTGGTAAGCCTGCACTGCACTACCCACTGTTTGTAGGTGTGCTGCCTAGCTCCAGATGGCTCCACACTGTTAGATTTCCCAGCTCGGGTTCGTCACATTTACATACTTCTCACAGGCGTGTGGGGAGGGCACAATTGTGCATTTTATGGTTATGAATGGCACAGCCTGGCAACTCTCCGATTACTATTTCCATTTGCTGTCATGCATTATCAATCTAAGACCCATTACACACTGTTTTTTTCATGCATTCCTCATATCGCAAGGACAAAGAAAGGCAAAAAGCCTTGCAAAGAAGCCGGCGTCACCAGAAGAATGGGCTAATTCTGATGGAAATGATGGAGTTGGAGTCCAAGACTGAGATGACAGCCTTTGGTTAATTTGAAGTGAAAATTACTGTCAAAAAAGTTTGGTATTCTGCATGAGTACCAAAAGGGCAAGGTATTGCTAAATGGAAACAAGGGGCCACACCACAAAACAGACTTCTTTTTTAAAAAAAGTTAGATACGGGACAACCTAAGAGGTTCCAATTTTCTTTAGATCACTAGGTTTTCCAGGTTTCTGAAGATGATGAAATACGTTAGTGTTGGGATTGGTATCAAGAGTCACTCTGTGATTTTCTTATTCAAATAGGATCTCCTGAGTGCCTGTCATGAGCAAACAGTAAATTTAGGGAGCCTTCAGTGAACAGAAAGTATGCAATAATTATGGATTGGCAAATAACCACTAATAAGATAGCACAATAGCGTGCATGAATGTAGTGAGAATCTGAGGAGAAGGCTGTGCACATACAGTTATTCTTGATCACACACAACTCATGTCTTCTTGTACTGCATCAAGGAATGGCCAGAGCGTCAATTTTAAAACAAAAACCCAGAAACCACCACATATGATGGAGATTAGCCTTCCTAACAAGTTGGATCCTATCCGTTCCATCGATGACCTGGAGTTAGTGATGCTTGAACATCTACAGAGAGGCTACCCATTCAGTTCAAACAGAACCTACCAGCTCATTTTCTCTTGATCGTTTGATAGTCATAAAGTCACTGAACTGAACCAGACCCCTTAGATCCCTTCCAACAATCACAGCCTTTATTCTTAGCAGTAATTCCCATCTTTAAAGATAAAAGTATTTCTCTTTTGGAGGAAAATACCTAATTTCCACTGATACAATTAAGAACTGAACATCTCCTTTCCACACACACTCACTCAACTGCAAACAGCACCCAAAATAAGCATTAATGCAACTCACTAAACAGTAGCAGTAGCTCTGATAATCTGAGAAAGTAAGGCATAATGCTGGATACTTTTTGGATAATGGTGCTAGTGGTGGAGCTGGTAGCCTCAAAAGTGTCTAAATTATTCCTTATAAGAATAAAAGGGTGTGTCTAAATTATTCCTTATAAGAGAAAGAGATGCTGATCCCACAGGGCAGGGGAAAGGGTGGCAGCTGATGGATTTAGGGAACCAAAAGGAAAGTGCTGTGGAGAGAATTTCTGATAAGCTGGATTTATGCTGATTCAAAAAACCTGCAAAAGAGAATAGCAATACCAACAGGCTTTGTGTGCAATGGTGACGCTGGAGCCCAGAGTTCCAAGAGCTGTTGTGCCAGCTCTGGAGGTTAAATGTCCTGGGAAAACCAAAAACAAAAATGGAAAATACCGCCAATACACTTCAGTCTGACCAAGGCTAGAATGAACAGAACAAGGTAAAATAGTCAAATCTCACCCTCTCCAACAGGTTCAACTTTTAGTGGCCACTTTCCCCAGATTCTTTATGTCTTTGATTTTTGCTTATTGTAGGAAATATTCAAGCACCTATGTATCCTATGTAACTGATGGAATGATCCTTTCTCTTCCTTTTCTCACATCAACTCCTACCTTTTAGGAGGCATCCAGTGTCTACTTTTGTTACTTCAATTACCTATTTAGAGAGCAATAGAATCAGAAATGGGCAATATGGAGAGAAAGGTTAACCAGTGTCCTGGGGAGGTTACGAGTACATGCTCATCTTATAAGGCAGTCCCTGTTTTGCATCTTTAGCTCAAGAAGAATGCTGTTTTTAAAATTTAGATAAAAGATCTTTGCCCATGGCTTCTCTCCCTATGAGGTCTCAGAGATCGTTTCTAATAGAGATGCTGGAATTTTTTTTACAATGAATGCATCCAAATAGAGAATTCCTGCCACAAAGCTTACTGACATATCAGCTGATACTCAAAAATATAACCTGGTGGTCCAGTGGTTAAGAATCCACCTGCGGATGCATATGACATAGGTTCACTCCCTGGTCTGGGACGATTTCACATGCCACGGGGTAACTAAACCCATGTGCCACAACTATTGAGTCTGTGCTCTAAAGCCTGTGCTTTGAAACAAGAGAAGCCACTGCAATGAGTAGCCCCTGCTTGTCACAACTAGAGAAAGCCTGCACAAAGAAACAATGACCCAGCACAGCCAAAAATATATAAATAAAAGAAATTATTAAAAAATAATAATCTTAAAAATAAATCAATAATATTTTTAAAAGATATGAGACAAATCTTAAGAAATAAACAAAAAACAGGAAAGAAAGCCATTGGTGAACCTAGACTTACATATTCCGAAACTGTGTAGAATGTGGTTTACATAACCTATTTAACTGTTAGCATGTCTTTCTCATTTCCCCTAGTTTAAATGGAAATTCTCCATAAGTGACACTGTTTCTTTTTTTCTTCTTTTTAAAGAAGTATTAACACATGCAAAAATTTCTTAGAACAAAACTTGAGCTTTGAATGTGCCTGATCATATTTCAGTCATTTGGTGTGTCAGGCTACATGCAACTCTTACAACTGGTGAATATATGACATATGAACAGAACTGGAAGTCTTTTACTTCAGACACACATGATAACATTAATAACATGAGCACAAATGGTGTATTTATGCAGCGAAGTTGGTAACGATCTCCTCTGGAGGCAGGCACGTCCAACCCCACATTTACTAAATGACCAAGGTACCCTGACAGGTCCCCCTCAACACACTGTTTCCTGGACCTTTCATCTCATCACTACCTCCCCCATTACAGATGGATCACACTCACGCATCAACCCATCGAGCCTCACTCAGGAGCCCTTTCCTTTAGAACTCTGGCATCCCCACCAGTCCACAGAGCCTTTCCCCAAGTTCCAGGACCCATAAAGGACACATTCTTTTGTTTGTTTGTTTTCTGCCATACTGTGTGACATGTGGGATCTTAGTTTCGCGACCAGGGGTTGAACCCATGTTCCCTGAAGGGGAAGCTTGACGTCTTAACCACTGGACTGCCAGGGAAGCCCCTCAGACTCATTCTTGATTTATCTTTTGATCTCAGACTATAACCTGGACATTACAATAAAACTGAGCACATCCACATCTGGGAGGCAGTTCTCATGGATTATGAAATCAGCAACTCACTGAACCTCAAGAGGTTTTGGTTCCCCCCACAACAAGATAATGCTAATGGCACTTGCCACCTGCCAGGCTGTCAGGGGACTTGGCAACAACGTCTACAAATAACAAAGCAGCCCTATGCCATAAATAACAAGTCTTATTAATAAAGTTAATTCAAGTGCCAGAAAGAATACTAGCAACAGCAGGGCAGATCACACTTGGTCAGAATAAAAGTAGGTGGAGAAATAAAAAACAATGTGCAGAAGATCTAAACAGACATTTCTCCAAAGAAGACATACAGATGGCCAACAGGCACAAGAAAAGATGTTCAACATTGCCAATTATTACAGAAATGAAGATCAAAACTACAATGAGGCATTACCTCATACTGGTTAGAATTGCCATTGTTAAAGAGTCTACAGACAACAAATGCCGGAGAGGGTGTGGAGAAAAGGGAACCCTCTTCCTACACTGTTGTTGGGAGTGTAAATTGGTACAGCCAGTATAGAAAACTGTATAGAGGTTCCTTAAAAAACTAAAAACAGAGCTACCATATGATCCTGCAATCCCACTCCTGGGTAGATATCTGGAGGAAAAATGAGGTTCAAAAGGATACATGCACCCCAATGTTCATAGCAGCACTGTTTACAATAGCCAAGACATGGAAGCAACCTACATGTCCACTGACAGTGAAAAGACAAAGAAGATGTGGTACACACACATATATATATATATACACAGTGGAATAATACTCAGCTGTTAAAAAGAATGAAATAACGCTATCTGCAGCAACATGGATGGACCCAGAGATTATCATTCTAAGTGAAATAAGATAAACACAGTATATGACATCACTTACATGCAGAATCTAAAAAAGAAAACGGTACAGATGAACTCATTTATAAAAGAGAAACCAACTCGAAGACAGAAAACAAACATGGTGACCAAAGGGGAAAGGCAGGGAAGGAATAAATTAGGAATTTGGGGTTGACACAAACATACTACTACATTTAAAGCTGGTAACCTGTTAGGCTATCTACTGTACAGCACCGGGAACTATATTCAACATCTTGTAATAACATATTACAGAAAAGAACCTAAAAAAGAATATATATATATGTGTGTATACACATATTTGAATTACTTTTCTGTACACCTGAAACTAATAAGATTGCAAATCACTTGTATTTCAATAAAAACATTTTAAGTGGGTGGAGGGATTTTCCCATCCTCATTTCAACCAACATTGTTCCCTTTTAACACAAGAAGAGTTTAATGTTGTTATTCTAAAAGGTTACTTCTATAACAGCATCACTTTTTTCCAAGCTATTTGGAGGCAACATTGTATTCACTAACAGGACAATAGTGTTGATTTCAAAGCAAGTCCAAATATTGCTTCCCATAAAGTAACTGCAGCTATTTAACTCCATGGACAGAGGAGTCTGGTGGGCTACAGTCCATTTGGTCGCAGAGTCGGACACAATTGGGCGAGTAACACACACACATACATACAACCTTTCCTGACCAAAGATTCAAATCTATTTGCAGCAAGATCCCCATTCCTGGTGTGCCTTAAAAAACCCAGATTTCATTCACAGCAGAAAGGATCCCTCGGACAACAGAAGAGGCTCATCCTCCAGCCCTCTGGTTGCAAGAGATGAACACTTGAAGAACCAAAATCAGATAGCTACTGATTTGAACTGTTTGTTTTTGGTCTTCCCACCTTGTCCAAGTCAGACTCCAAAAGGAACCAAATGCTATGAATGGACTTGAAGCAATTTAAAAACCAGAAACAATGAAATGTTTGTCTTCCCCAACTCCCCACTTTGTGGCACATTGAAAAGATGGCACGTGAAGCTAAGTTCTACCTAGTATAATGAACAGATTTCTGCATCCAACTCCTGAGACAGTGCCCCCAGGGTCAGTGGTGGCTTCCCTGAATGAAGTTAGAAGTCTGCCCCTCGCTCTTTCTTGGACTGGTGCTCTCCAGAATATCACATCCATGCCTTCAGAAAAAACCCACAGACTTCAGATGCTGAGGTGTCAGGGGGATGTGAATAGCTGTTCAAAACTCACTCAGGTACATACCGATCAAGTCAGCCTGACCAGGGGTCTAAATACAGCTGAGTCTATGCTAACACCTAATAAAAGCCATCCGCCCTGAACAGCTCACATTTAGAAACTGGTGCTTGGCTTAGGTGTTCTGAGAATCCCTTTCATGAGATGCTGTGAGGATTCAAACTGAGAGAAGCCACAACAGCGGTAGCAGCCTCTATTGGGATGTTCCATTCATAGGGGAGAAAAAAACCTCCTCCTTTCACGGTGGGGTCAGGGAGTCCTTTACCGGCATTGGATCGCCTTTTCGCAGCAAGCAGAGCTTCCGGGGGACGGGGATGGCCGCATCATTCAGAAGGAGTGTGTCTATTAGGAAGCCACCGCCAAACCTATTATTAGAATAGCCATCCCTTGGAAATTCTCTCGAATCTACTGAGCAGTCTGCTAACGAGGTTAGCACCGAGTTCCTGATGACACACGGGCAGCTTGCACACACCTTTCAAAGTACAGGGCCAGTTCACCTTTCCTAAACGCACTATGCACCCACTTTGGGGCAGCTGCTTGCAATACAGAAGCACGGCGTTTGGTCATTTTTAAATGACCCCGTCCTGAAGGGGCTTCCCTCCTCCCCTCCTCCCGCTGTCTCCCTGCACCGAACTTGCTGCAGCCATTTGGAATGTGACGAGCAGTCCATTTTAGCAGACCCGATCTGGAGCCTGCCGCCTGCCCCGAAAGAAGGACTATCCTGTCACTTCCCGACAAATGAGTTTTTAAAAAATATCCCGCCCAGGTCTGCCCGCAGCAACGTCCTTTCTTTTCTCCCCGGGTTAATCCAGCCTGAGTGAGGTCAAGGTGCCCAAGAAAGTGGGTGTGGGGGGAGGGAGCAGAGTCTGTCCGCACGTGGGGCGTGCACTGGAACAATGTCACATCTTCAGCATCCAGTGCTCTGCGTCCTCAGTAATGCACAAGTGTCATGCCCCTCTCACCGGCCACACATGGACCCAGAAGTGCTGCACAATCTATCGCCTGCCCGCAATCGTGGACGGGAAACAAAGACACATTACCTTTTATTCGTGGCGCTTCCCGGGGAGCCGAGGAACTTCAGGTTTGCAGCGGCGGATCCACCGAAACGGGAGTCCCATGCGCCCGGGGTGCGCAGGCCCGGGGCCTACCCGGCGGCATCCGCGCCCGGCGCCTCCGCCTCCGCCGTGCGGCGCCCGCAGCCGCCCCGCCGGCCCCGGCGCGCCCCCGCCCCTGCCGCCGCCCCGCCGCCCCCGCGGGTCCCCAGTCAGCCCATCGCCAGCTCGCGCCGCTCACGCCGAGCCTGGCCGCGCGCCAGGGCGCACCACCGCCGGCCCGCCCCTCGCCCGCGCGCCGAGCCCCGGGCCGCCGCGCCCAGCCCGCCGCATGCTGGGCGGCCCCGCGCGGCGGCCCCAGGACGGCGAGCGCGCTCGGGGCTGCGGGAGGCCGGGCGATAGGCTGGCTCCGGCGAGTCCCCGCGCGGCGGAGCGCGCCGCCGCCTCCAGCGCCCGCCGCAGGGCCCCGGCGCACCGCCCGCACCGAGACAACAATGAACGCGCCCGGCCGGGCCCGGCCCCAGCCCCGCCGGGAGGTCTCCGGTACTGCCGCGCTGGCCGAGCCCCCGGTTCCCTCTCTGCTGCGCAAGCGAGCGGGACAAAGTTAGGTCCTGAATCCGCCGCCGAACAGCAGAGGCTGTGCGGGGGAGAGCGGGGATTCCGGACCCGAGGACCCCGACTCTGTCCCCAGCAAACCCCGCCGAAACCCACCGCGAGAGGCCCCTCCTCCCACCTGGGAGACCCAGGAAAAGGCTACCTTGGTTAAACCTGGCTGAAGGGTCGGCTCTTCTCGCTCGATCTAGTCCAGTTTGCTTGCATTAATCTCCCCTCAACTCTTTGGAAATGGAAGTTCCTGTGAGATAACCTAGTCGTGGGCTATTGTCAGAATTCGCAACAATTACTGCGGAGGGGAGACTCCCCTTCAGAGCCCGGGGGAGGAAGACGGCCTGACACGGTCTCTCTTCAAAAAAGAGAAACAGACTGGGAGGCTATCCCGACCGAGAACAATAACTCAGTTCACATTGTCTGTCTAAATGTTTATTGCTTCAGGAGCTCAATTTGCCTTAGACACGTTTTCTTTTCTTTTTTCTTCAGGAATTGTCAAAACACGGTTGATGAAATAAAGGGAGAAGCAGACAGGAGCACCCGCTTAGTGAAGGTGGTAAAGCCAACTTGTCTCAGAGGTAAAATCTTTCTCTAGAACGCACTGTTCCCTTGAATTCCCAGGATCCATCCCCCACCTTCAAGGGAGGGACTGGTTCCCCATTCACCCTGGTTTGATGGAGACTCTAGTGTACTGGCACCATTATTTCCAAGGCACAGGCAGGAGTGAAAACTTACAAACTTTATGTTATAATGAAAAGAAAATCTCACACATCTTCCAAATTATCAGACACAGCTTGTATATTCTCTAAAGATCTCTGGGAAACACATTTGACAGCTTGAGGTCTGTGAATCAACAGAAGGTAAACTGCTGTACATACAGATAGTGTTGGAGGGAAAGGTTAACACCTATGATAAGGACTACCCATCTTATTTCAAGCTGTGGTGACCACCATGCTCCTGGGTGGAGGACTTGATTGTCTGAATCTGAGTAATGGGAAGCTGAAAGGGATGTTTCTGTACTTTTGAAGTCCTTGGGGATTGTTCTTTAGCAAAGCCCAGTTCTTTCATATAGAAACTGAAACCCATTTCCTTGTGTTCTGAAGCCCTTAGGGGGAATATTATTCTTTAGAAGCAGGTTATTTCTGGTGCTGATTTGTTTAGACTGCAACACCTAGCAGGTAGCGATTAAGGAGATGTTCAGAGGTAACATTTCTCTTCCAACTGTTAGTTTGCATTCTCAGAAGAGTCTTGGGGTTCCATCTACATCTACCTCCTGCCTTTCCACTGTGGCCATTGGAACTTTCAGTTCGTCCTGAACTCAAGCTGACCCACAGGCAAAGCCTCTTCCCAGGTTCCCTGTCTTACAAAGCAGCGTCCTTCCCCTCCCCTCAGGGAGAGAAGGGCCTCTCCTCGCCTTCCTCTCGTTCATTCTTCACTGCCAAGACATCACCAAGCCTGTCCTCATAAAGAGCTCTGGAAAGTTCCTTGAGACCAGCCCCTTGTCTGATTTGTTCCAGTGCCTGGTGCCAGGTGGTTAATCTTTGTGGCACGAGTAACCCATGCCCCTGGCCTTGGTCAGTGAGTATCAGCTTTCACCTCTGTGTCTCTAGCAGCTTCCTGACTGGATCCTAATCTTGTCCCCCAAACACATTCTCCACACCACCCAGAGTCATTCTGCTGAAACCCACATCTCATCACAGGACTTCTTTGCTTAAACCCATCCAGGTTTCCCTGGCTCTTAGGAATGAAGTCTTCACTTCTTCAGATGCCTGACAAGTCCTGAGCACCAAGCCTTCCTTATCCATCCGTCCTTGTCTGTTGCCACCAGACCTCCAGCATCACTTTCTCCCCTTGAATTCCATAACCCTATTCCAGGTTCCCTCTGTTCCTGCTTCTCACTCATCCTGTTGCTCCCCCAGGAGCCAGTAACTGTAGAAGCGACTCAGACCGTGTCACATCTCTGCTTACACCCATCCGGGCGTCTCACTGCTCCTGAAGCATCCGCCCCTCGCCACCCCGTGTTATTCTCCAAGTCCCTCGCTCTGTTTTGCCACCCAGGCCACTTTCTGCCCATGAATGGCTCTTTCCTTTTCTTGGCTTTTGCGTGTCTTGTTTCTCCTGCCCAGAATGCTCACCTCCACCCCCTCACTCTTTGTATTGCTGGCTCCTTGCCATCCTTCAGGTTTTAGCTCAAGTGCTGCCTCCTAGATAGCCTTCCCTGATCGGCACTTGGGAAGTGACCTCCCCATCTGCTCTTTGTATCATCAGCCTGTTTACTTCCTTCTTAACTAAGGTTGGTACTCACAGCCGCATGTTAAAGGCACAGACGGATGTCAGACTTCCAGACTTGGCTCTTGCCTCTGCCACCTGCTAGCTGTGCAACCTTGGGAAAGTGTCTTAACCTCTCTGTGCCTCAGTTTTCTCAACTACGAAATGGGACTCATAATACTACCAACCTCATTGAGTTCTTGTAAGGATTAAATGAATTAGTATATATGAAAAACTTAGAACAGGACCTGGCAATATCAGTGTGTACATGTGAGGGCCTCTTTGTGTTTTATTCTCACTCTGACCCTAAGGCCTGGGCTAGTACCTGATGCAGGCTCTCTTTGCCCGCTATGTGTTTTGTGTTTGGACCCCAAACTGAGAATGGATAAAAATTTAGAAAAGGAAAAACTACATTTGAAGAATTTAAGAACTGAGAGAAATTGGCTATGGCTAGATTGGGGGCAGGAGGAGAAGGGGACAACAGAGGATGAGATGGCTGGATGGCATCACCGACTCGATGGACATGAGTTTGAGTGAACTCCCAGAGTTGGTGATGGACAGGAAGGCTGTGATTCATGGGGTCGCAAAGAGTCAGACACGACTGAGCGACTGAACTGAACTGAACTGAAACTAGATTAATGAGATAAAATTTTAAAGTTAAATTATCTGGAGGTTAATGAAAATATGAAGGGAATCTATCCTCTCTTTCATCAGCAGTGATCCTTGGAGTTAATGGATGACAAGCTTTGCCACTCTGAATTCTGTAATGGTTTGTTTTCCGAAGAGAAGCCAGTTCCAACACTGAGAATTCAGGCAGTTTCTTGCAAAGACATAAAGAATCAAAGGACCTTGGCAAAGCGTTGGTCCATGGGCCATCTCTAACCTGTGGTTGTGATGAAAAAATAGAGAATGTTTCCATTTTAAGCTTGAATGTGATGCTTTTTGAAGCATTAAACTGAAAAAAGAAACATGGAAGGCCAGTTTCTGGACATATGCCTTTGTGTTTTGCTTTCAGTACTGGGGAAGATTCAGAAGGAAGGAGAAATACTTTCCTTTGGTTCTTCCAGAGGGCAAGCAGGATTTTGAGACCTGATAATGTGGGATTCTCATACAGAGCTAGGGAACTTTGTGTTCAAAGGAGTTGAAGTCTCCAGTAGAGGAGACGTGCTCTGAAGCTTGCAAATGGGGGATGGAGAAAAGGGTGGAGAAAAGCAGTAGCACCCCAGGAAGAAGAAAGGGGTGCCACCTGCAGCAAATGGAAAGACTCATACTGTATGTCTACAGAGTGCCTCAAGAGGGCGCTGCTCATCTGCCAGGGTAGCATGAGGACACTGGGTGAAGGTACCAAATTCTAGGAGGTGTGTCTTAGGCACAGCAAAGGATCTTAGGCATGGAATCTTTGGCTTTAAAAATGGACCTCAGTGGGACTTCTTTGGTGGTAAAGTGGTTAAGAATCTGCCTTCCAATGCAGGGGACGCAGGTTCGATCCCTGGTTGGGGAACTGATTCCACACACTACTGGGAAACAAAGCCAGCGTGCTGCAGCTACTGGAGCCCATGTGCCACAACTGGAGAGCCCACACACCGCAAGGAAGGTCACGCATGCCACAACCAAGACCTGATGCAACCAAATAAATAAAAGTAATAGAAGATGGAGGCTTCCCTGGTAGCTCAGCTGGTAAAGAATCCGCCTGTAATGCAGGAGACCCCGGTTCTATTCCTGAGTTGGGAAGATCCCCTGGAGAAGAAATAGGCTACACACCCCAGTATTCTTGGGCTTCATTGGTGGCTCAGATGGTCAAGAATCCACCTACAATGTGGGATACCTGGGTTCAATCCTTGGGTTGGGAAGATCCCCTGGAGGAGGGCATGGCAACCCACTCTTCTTGCCTGGAGAATCCCATGGACAGAGGAGCCTCGTGGGCTATAGTCCATGGGGTTGCAGGGAGTCGGAAACGACTGAGTGACTGAACAACAATATAAAATGGACCTCACATTCTCAGGTCCTTGAGCATTTCAGTGGCATCTCTGCTGGACCAATGACAAGAGACCCTTTTTATGTCATGAGGTCGAATGTGAGTTGGAGAGGAGAAAATGAGTAAATTCCTGCCACCTTGGTGAGAAAGGACATAGATTTAATTGGGATTAGAGGAGTAAACTAATATGACTTTTTTTTTTTTAATGCCCAAAGTTGCAGAGCAAAAATTATACACTCTTCACTAATAGAAAGTACATGGTTCTTAACTCTGGGATCTGAAGTCGTAGCTTTCCTAACAAGCTTGGGGCAAAACATGGAGCAGTTAGGAGAAGATGCCTCAGCTTGGATCTTAGCCAGAGTAGCACAGCTGGTGGAGAAAGATGGTCCCCACTCTTTCTTTTGTGTATCTGCCCAGCTGAGGACAGAACGCCAGCGTGGGGCGGATCTGAGTCAGGGCTGCATAATCCTTCTGTAGGAACCTGTAACATGGAATAGCCCTAGAATCCTGCTCTGAAGGTGCAGTGTGACCTTGAACAAGTCTCTTAATTTTTTGGTATCCATTTCTTCACCTTTAAAACTGGCCTGATAGGGACTTCCCTGGTGGTCCAATGGCTAAGACTCCTCACTCTCAGTGCAGGAAGCCTGGTTTCCATCACTGGTCAGGAACTAGACTCCACATGCCACAACAAAAATCGAAGATCCTGTGTGCCACAGCTGAGACCCGGCACAGCCGAATAAATATTTTTGAAAAACCGGCCTAATAATCATTTCTCTCTCTAGCCTTATTAAGACCATGGATTCAGTAGATATTAAATATTTTCAAAACCATACAGCTGACCACAATTGATAGCTAACATTATTTTGAGTGTATACATTCTGTGCCAGGCACCATGCTAAGAACTTTCCAAAACATTCGTTAATTTGATCATCACAAGAGTCCTATGAGGTGGAAATTATTTTTCTCTCTCTTCTACAGATGAGGAATCTGGGGTTTTAAAAAGTGAAATAACAAGCTGAAGGAACTGTGTTCCTCACATTTGAACCCAGAGCCATCCTTTAGTGACTCTGAGCTCTTTTCATCCAAGCTTGACCATTATATACTAATACACGTGACATATACAGGCAATCTCAGTGAGCAGGGCCATGCACTTACTTTGATATGCACTTTTAACTGTGGATTGAGGGGCTTCCCTGGTGGTCCACTGGTTAAGAATCTGCCTGCCAATGTAGGGGACATGGATTCGATCACTGGTTGCCGCAGAGCAGCTAACTGGTGGGATCGCTTAGTTGCCGCAGAGCAGCTCAGCGTGTGCTCCACGACTACTGAAGCCTGCTCCCTCTAGAACCCGTACCCTGCAACAAGAGAAGCCACTGAACTGAGAAGCCTTTACACCGCGACTGGAGAGTAGCTCCTACTCATCAAAACTAGAAAAAGGCCACGCGTGGCCATGAAAAGCCCCGTTCACCGCAGTGAAGACCCGGCACAGACAAAAGTGAATAAATTTAATTTTTAAAAGTTATGCATTGAGTCCCGCTTGGAAGGCATCTAGGAAGAGGGTAGTATGTTGTATTGTCATATTAGTTCCTAACCTGTACCAAAGAGACATTGTTTTACATTCATGTTTCTGGAGAACAAAAGTGGCATGTTTTCTTTCTACACTTTCACCAGATTTTGAGGATAAAGCAAGACCCCTTTGGGGGCAGGTTAAAGTCCTTGACTGGCTTTAAGTAAACCTGATTATATTTTTATACCCAATCCTTTTTTCTTCTTAATCCCAGGTCAATTAAAGGCCAATTCTGAGCCACTTCAATCAAAAGAAAGAATTATATCTCCTCTCCTGGCCTGACAGCAAGCACTTAAGTCCCCAGTCCCTGGGTATATGAAGAAATCATCTAATAGCTGTGTTTTATGTCATTATTTTTTTAAATAGCAATGCCATTTTAAAATAGCTATGTTTTATAATCTTGTTATGTTCTCATTACATGAAATTGTTGCTTATTATTTTTTCCTGTTTGGGAATCCTGATTTAGATTGCCTCAACTCAGAGCAGCAAAAACGCAGGGCGAGTCTTTGTGAAACACAGACAAGAATCAATCAAAACATCACAAGCTAATTAATGTCATTTGGAGCCCTGGGAGCAGCTGTATCACAGTGAGTACCATAGTATAAAATTGGTGTACATCAGAAGTACACTCAAGGACATAGGTTAACTCTCTCACCAAATCCTTTCTGTTTATTTGCTCTGAAATATGTATTAACAATAGTTAAGTCTTGGCACTTAATGCCAGATACTGCTTATACACTTTACATACAATAACTCATTTAATCTTTTCAACAACCCTGGGGGGTGGGGTCAGTGCTATTATTAACCCAATTTGGAGGGAAGGGAATAAGGCAGAGAGATGGTTTATAACCCACCTCAAATCCTATAGAGGACAAGTAAGCAACAACCAAGTATCAACAACTCTGAGTTCAGAGTTGAGATTATTGACCCTCACTCAACTCACTATCCAATGGTCAAGTATTAAATTAGGAGGCATTACTTCCCTTATTCCTAACACAGTGTCTATCAGCGGGAACTTAGTATTTGTTACTTATTTGTGGGCCCATCACTGCCTTATGAAAGAGCATTAAGAGAAATATTTGTGAATTAAACAAAAAATTTTCAGCAAGCATTTCTCTTTCAGTTGAAACTTCTAATAGAGAAGGCTTTTGTGCAGGTGGCATCAATCATCAATCTCTCAAGCAAGCAAGAAGAATGTGTTGGAACCATGAGCCAGTGTGGGGGGAAGGGGCCCAGGATTTAAGAGAACAGAGGACCCTGTGCCCTGGGGGAGAAAGCAACTCAGTTTCCAGAAATTGAGATGGGGCTAAAAACTGTCATTAAGTGATGACTTGTGATGTGATGACTTTTTTTCTGCCATCAAGTATAGATCAGACCTACCCTAAGTTATAATGGCTAAGAATTCACTATAATTCACGTCATAAATAAAGTGGGCTCAGTGCAGCAGATTTCTAGGGTTCTGATTCAAACAGGAAGTTGGTTAGGCTGTTTGCTGAGATGGGAATTGGATATGCAAGATTAGAACTCACAAAGATATATGGGTGGAAAAGGAAAAAGATTGGCAATGCCTGTACACGAAGGAAATCCTAAAGGAAATCAGTCCTGAATATTCACTGGAAGGACTGATGCTGAAGCTGAAGCTCCAATACTTGGACCACCTGATGCAAAGAACTGACTCATTGGAAAAGACCCTGATGCTGGGAAAGATTGAAAGCAGGAGGAGAAGGGGATGACAGAGGACAAGATGGTTGGATGGCATCACCGACTCAATGGACGTGAGTTTGAGCAAGCTCCGGGAGTTGATGATGGACAGGGAAGCCTGGAGTGCTGCAGTCCATGGGGTTGCAAAGAGTCAGACATAGCTGAGTGACTGAACTGTACACATAGGGCATTTAAACCTATGGCACTTGAAATGAGATTGTCCAGAAAAGATACCACAGGGGGAAAGAGGGCTCAGGATCAAGCTCTCAGATAGTGGTCTCAGACTTAAGCCAGGGATCACCTGGAAGACTTGTCAAAACTGATCCCCTGGGTCTCACCTTCTCCAGCGAACTCCCCCCCCCCCCACCTCACAACAGAGTTTCTACTTCATAGATCTAAGTTGGGGGTGCAAGAATCTGCATTTATTTTTTTTAACTTTTTATTTTGTATTGGAGTATAGCCTATTAACAATGTTGTGATAGTTTGAGGTGAACAGTGAAGGGACTCAGCCATACATATACATGTATCCATTCTCTCCCAAACTCCCCTCCAATCCAGGCTGCCTTACAACATTGAGCAGAGTTCCAAGTGCTGTACGGTAGGTCCTTGTTGGTTCTCCATTTTAATTATAGCAATGTGTGCATGTCCATACCAAACTCTTCAACTATCCCTTCTCCCCATCCTTCCCCCCGGCAATCATAAGTTTGAATTATGATATCTGATCAGTTCCCAGGATGTTGATGCTGCTGGTCAGCGAGCATCACTTCTGCCGCTGCAGCCTTGGCTTTGCTCCAGGCACTCTGGCCTCCCCACTGTTGTTCTGGCCCCTCAAACTCCGTCTGTCCCAGGGCCTTTGTATGCTGCCTGGAATGTAGCTTCCCAGATATCAATGCAATCAAGTCCAAACGTTTTTCAGGTCCCTGCTCAAATGTCACCTTAAAGAGAGACTTTCTGACCATCTTTTTTTTTTTTTTTTCCCTAGTAATGAGACATGGAAGCAAGTTTTCTTTCTTTTCCTTAGTGGTCATTTGGTTTTTCAAATGCCAAACTCACTGTGATCTATGACCATCTTTCTTAAGAAAGTAACTCCTCTCACTCACTCTCCTGCTTCTGCCTGTCACCCTCATCCCTTCCCTGCTTTTTTTTTTCTCTCTAGGTTGCCCTTCTCACCTTCTAACAGACTATATGGCTTATTTACTTGTGTGTTTTGTTCATTATCAGTTCCTCCCATGAGAGGAGGGATTATGTCTTTTTTTCTTTTTGCTGACTCTCTCAAGCCTAGAACTGTCCCTGGCACATATCAAATGTCCAATAAATATGGATTAAAGGATGAATTTAATGAAGGAATAAAGATTCTTGCCTGTATAATTGTAGTTTTAAGGATTTAATTCTGGGACTTCCCTGGCAGTCCAGTTAAGACTTTGCTTTCCAATGCAGGGGGTGCAGGTTTGATCCCTGGTCAGGGAGCTAAGATCCCACATGCCTCCTGGTCAAAAAACCAAAATGTGAAACAGAAGCAGTGTTGTAAGAAATTCAATGAAGACTTTAAAAATGGTCCATATCAAAAAGAATCTTAAAAAAAAAGAATTTAATTCCGATGGAAATTCTTTATAACTGGTTTCTTCCATATCAAAAATGAAATATGATCATGTTGTTCCATTCTGAGAGAAAAAAAAAAATCTCCTCTCATACCTGGGGGTAAAGTCAAAGATATTTGATATATTCCCCAGTAGGCACTAGTTGGACTGGGAAATGACAGGGAACACACTCAGGTAGTTCCCATTGCCTACCTGGTTAACAGCACCCTTTTGCTCTATAATAGCCTGTGCATATCTCTACCTACTTTAACCATTTCTGCATTTGTCTGCATGCCTCACTCAGGATTTCCTCCAAGGTAAGAATCATGGTGGTGCTTATTTTTTGTTTTTATTTTATTTGAAGTCCTCCAACTTTATTCATCTATATAAATATATATATTTAATGTTGTTTTACCACTGTTTTTTGGCTAAGAATTATGATCATTATCCAGTAGATTTTTTAAGTGAATCCTTTCAGCTAATAAAAAACAGAAGAAGCATCTGTGATGGTAGGAAACAGCATTTGATCAGTGTTTATATGCAATTCCCTATACTTGTTTTAATAAAAGTGGCCTAAATTATAGTCAGTCTGAAGCTATAAATGAGCCAGGGCGAGCTGTGCCCTGTGTACGCACTGTTGGCACTGTGGAACTTGTGCACTGCGCTCTGAAGATTCCTAAAAGCATTCATGAAGGCCTGATGAAAACACTTCATAAGCCTAAATTCTGCCTTGAAATGGATATGTTTCCATCTCTCCTCTCAGTCTCTACTTCAGTTCAGTCCAGTCGCTCAGTCGTGTCCGACTCTTTGTGACCCCATGGACTAAACAGTCCATGGAATACTCCAGGCCAGAATAGTGGAGTGGATAGCCATTCCCTTCTCCAGGGGATCTTCCCAACCCAGGGATTGAACCCAGGTCTCCCACGTTGCAGGCAGATTCTTTACCAACTGAGCTACCAGGGAAGCCTGAGGTGAGGATGCTGGAGGGCAATTTTCGTCTTGAGTTCTCAGTAGAAGAGTGGATACAGGAGAGATGAAGGAAAGTATCTTTAGAATCTTCAAGGATGCCTTCTGTGCTATTTGCAAAGAAAATTCCCTTGGAAATGGTTATAACCTAAACTGGGATCAGACAATAATAATAATAATGGCTATTATTTATTGAATGGCACCAGGAACATTATGTGAATCATCTTAAATTCCTGCAGCAACACTGCAAGTAGGTGTTGAGTCCAGCCCCGAGGCCATAGGTGGGAGGCCTTGCCCCAAGGCCACAGAAGCGGAGCCCAGAACCAAGGCCACCTCTGAAGGAGGCTGAACCCCTTTGTAACTGTTGCCAAAATTCCTCTTGACCATTGCCAGCAGGCATCCTGACCCCAAATTATGCAAAAATGCCCACCCCAGTAGTCACTCTATGGCACCCTAACCAATCACCTACTGCCAACCTTCCAGCAGGAATTTTCTTTGTCTTGAGGTTATAAAAATTGGTTATTAACCCATGAAAAATGGTTTACTCTCCTTGGTCTGTCAGGAGGTTGGCCCACAGCATTCGCAGTGCCCACATTATTTCTGCTGTTTGTTCTTAATAAGCTCACTCCCTTATGAAATGCTGCGTGTCTGGAAATTCTTTTCCAATCTGTGCTTGGACTGCCTCAACAGTAGGTATTATCAATTTCGATTATATAGATCCAGAAAATGAGGCTCAGAAACATTAAGTAACTTGCTGAAAGTTCATACCCAGAAAGAGGCAGATTTGAATCCAGGCATCCTGGAATGCATGGTCAAGTGGGCCTTAGGAAGCATCACTACGAACAAAGCTAATGGAGGTGATGAAATTCCAATTGAGCGCTTTCAAATCCTAAAAGATGATGCTGTGAAAGTGCTGCACTCAATTTAACAGCAAATTTTGAAAACTCAGCAGTGGCCACAGGACTGGAAAAGGTCAGTTTTCATTCCAATCCCAAAGAAAGGCAATGCCAGAGAATGCTCAAACTGCATACAACTGCACTCATCTCACATGCTAGCAAAGTAATGCTCAAACTTCTCCATGCCAGGCTTCAACAGTATGTGAGCCATGAACTTCTAGATATTCAAGCTGGATTTAGAAAAAGCAGAGGAAACAGAGATCAAATTGCCAACATCCACTGGATCATGGAAAAAGCAAGAGAGTTCCAGAAAAATATCTGCTTTATTGACTATGCCAAAGCCTTCGACTGTGTGGATCACAACAAACTGTGGAAAATTCTTCAAGAGATGGGAATACCAGACCACCTGACCTGCCTCCTGAGAAATCTGTATACAGGTCAAGAAGTAACAGTTAGAACTGGACATGGAACAACAGACTGGTTCCAAATCAGGAAAGGAGTATGTCAAGGCTGTATATTGTCACCCTGATTATTTAACTTATATGCAGAGTACATAATGAGAAATGCTGGACTGGATGAAGCACAAGTTGGAATCAAGATTGCCAGGAGAAATATCAATAACCTCAGATATGCAGATGACACCACCCTTATGGCAGAAAGCAAAGAACCAAAGAGTCTCTTGATGAAAGTGAAAGAGGAGAGTGAAAAAGTTGGCTTAAAACTCAATATTCAGAAAACTAAGATCATGGCATCTGGTTCCATCACTTCATGGCAAAAGGTGGGGAAACAATGGAAACAGTGAGAGACTTTATTTTGGGGGGCTCCAAAATCACTGCAGATAGTGACTGAAGCCATGAAATTAAAAGACGCTTGCTCCTTGGAAGAAAAGCTATGACCAACCCAGACAGCATATTAAAAAGCAGAGACATTACTCTGCCAACAAAGGTCCATCTAGTCAAAGCTATGGTTTTTCCAGTGGTCATGTATAGATGTGAGAGTTGGGCAATAAAGAAAGCTGAGCACCAAAGAACTGATGTTTTTGAACTTTGGTGTTGGAGAAGACTCTTGAGAGTCCCTTGGACTGCAAGGAGATCAAACCAGTCCATCCTAAAGGAAATCAGTCTTAAATATTCATTGGAAGGACTGATGCTGAAGCTGAAGCTCCAGTCCCTTGGCCACCTGATGTGAAGAAGTAACTCATTGGAAAAGACCCTGATGCTGGGCAAGATTGAAGGTGGGAGGAGAAGGGGACGACAGAGGATGAGATGGTCGGATGGCATCACTGACTCGATGGACATGAATTTGAGTAAACTCCAGGAGTTGGTGATGGACAGGGAAGCCTGGCATGACCATGGGGTTGCAAAGAGTTGGACACGACTGAGCGACTGAACTGAACTGAACTGATGGCAAATAACATAATTTTTTTAACAAAATATAGGAATGTTCTTATTGAGCCCAACAACCACTGGAACCAGTAAATAATCATATACACAGCTGGGCACCACCTGTGACAAACAGCTGTATCACACCATTTTGCCCTGTGCCTGCACCAGTAGCCACTGCATCATTTATCAAGAATGCTCCACTTTTAAGCCTCTGGGAGTTTCATGGAAAAAATCTAGTAGTTTTAAAATTTGTCTTTTTAAGAAAACTTTAAGAAAAGTGTCTCTGAAATTTGACTTTTAAAAAGAATAGTTTCCTGAGCATATCTTTTCCCTCAGCCAGAGGAAACTGCTGGCTGAAATTTTCAAACTCAGAGATGAATTGTTAGTTTTCTTCATGGAATGCAAATAAAAACGGACAAACAATCCCCCTCCCCCCGCCAATCCAAGACTACAGCCCTTAAAGGGAACCCTAGTACATTGTTGGTGGGAATGTAAATTGGTGCAGCCATCCTGTCCCTCCACTTATGAAGCTGCCATTCTAGTGGAAAAGCCAGGCAATAAACAAGTAAGTGGGTAAGTACATAGTTTATGAGATGGGAATGGCTGTGGCCAGGAGGGAGGTATATCATGTGGAAATTGGATTGTAGAGAGAGAGGGCAGAGCCTCCGAAAGGCGACTGTAATGAGTGGGTAATGAAGTTTGGAAAGTGAGATGAGGCTTGACCATATGTAGACCCAACACCTTTCTACCTCCCTGGGGCACATTTGCATTCTGCAAAGGAGAAGATGGCCATGGGCAAGATGAAGAGCTATCAAGTGACTCAGCTGTGGCCCCTGCTGTGCCCAAGAAGGGGAAGGCACCAGTGAACACCTCCTGTTCTAAAGGTGTCCTGGTTTCCATTTTGCTAAGTCTAATCCACAGAGTATACTTTAGTTTCAGTGAAACATTTTACAAAGTTTCTCTTATATACCTGAATTCTATAATTGTAACATGAGGTGTGAAAACATTCAAAAAGGAGTGTATCTTGGTGTCCGTAGAGTCAAAGCTATGGTTTTTCCAGTAGTCATATATGGATGTGAGAGTTGGATCATAAAGAAGTCTGAACGCTGAAGAATTGATGCTTTCGAATTATGGTGCTGGAGAAGACTCTTCAAAGTCCCCTGGACTGCCAGGAGATCAAACCAGTCAATCCTAAAGGAAATCAACCCTGAATATTCATTGGAAGGTTGAATGCTGAAGCTCCAATATTTTGGCCACCTGATGCGAAAAGCAGACTTATTTGAAAAGACCCTGATGCTGGGAAAGATTGAAGGCAAAAGGAGAAGGGAGAGCTGAGCATGAGATGGTTAGACAGCATCACTGACTCAACGGACATCAGTTCAGTTCAGTCGCTCAGTCGTGTCTAACTCTTTGCGACCCCATGGACTGCAGCATGCCAGGCTTCCCTGTTCATTTTACCAACTCGCAGAGCTTACTCAAACTCAATGGACATGAATCTGAGCAATCTCTGGGAGACAGAGGAGGACAGAGGAGCCTGGTGTGCTGTAGTCCATGGGGCTGCGAAGAGTCAGACATGACTTAGCAACTGAACAACACATCTGGGGAAGGGATAAATTAGGAGTTTGGGGTTAACAGAAAACACACTACTATATTTAAAATAGATAACCAACAAGGACCTACTGTGTAACACAGGGATCTCTGTTCAATGTATTATGATAACTTGAATGGAAAAAAAAGTTGAAAAAGGATATATGTATATGTGTAACTGAATCACTTCCTTGTACACCTGAAATTAACAACATTGTTAATTAACTATGCCCCAATATAAAATAAAAATTTGAAATAAAAATTAACAAATAGGAGTATACCCTTACCATGGGCAAGTTCATAACTCATAAAATAACCATGTGCAAAGAATGTCAATTAATGAAATCATATAGTAAATATTAAGTAACTGTATTCAATATGTCTGTGATGAGTACTGACAGTAAAGCCATTATCAACAGTATGCTAAATTAATATTATTGACTAATATCAATAATCAATGGCATTCAATATTACTCAGAATAATAGCAGTTGTAGTCTAATAAGGTTTATATTGGTCCCTGGTTGTGTAGCACAGAACCTTGCTTATGGTTATATATAGATAACTATTTTTAGTAATCCTTGGTTGAAATTATGAAGAATTCTTATCAGATTTTCAAAATGAGCAAAACTTAAAAGAGAGCTAAAAAGCAGAATTCATAAAGGTCTGAGAAGCTTTACGAGAATGATGGATTTAACAGGAAATAAGGGTTTAACCAAACCAACTATATATACATAGGATGAAAAAAAGCAGTTAGTATTAAAAAAAAAAAATCCTGAATTTTGTTGATGACACACTTAATTAGGAACTGGAGTGTTACAGGGTTGGCTCAAAATCTTGTGCAATATTAATACACAAAATAAACCAGAGTGTTAACAGAGGGGTTTATAGGACCTATATATTCAGAACATATGCTAACTACTGAGTTTAATTTCATGGACTACGTTTTAAGATGAATGCTTGAAATTTTAACTGTGTCAAGATGAACATAATTAGGGATGCAAAGCTTTCAGGGCCAACTTCAGTGATTGAAGGGAACAGTGATGTTTAGTCCCTGAAAGAATAGCTCTGGTGAGGGAAGGCAGGAGCCAGCTACCTGGAGAATTGACCTCAGAGAGATCTGGTATGTTAAGTGCTGGTACAGGAAACTAGAATCTTGGGGACCGAGGGGCTTTAAGAGTGCAGACTTTACTGTGACTTTGTAACTCAGACCTGCTAACCAATGGGGTGGCCTCCTTGTGACACAGTGGGTGGGTATCCCTGCAGGGGCTAGGCACCACCTGTGATCCTACAGGTGAGAAGCCCTCCCTGGGTGGGCAAATGGACTCCTGACCCTGAGTTCCCTCTGAGTCTCGGAGTCAGGGAGCAAGTACCACCAACGAAGAGTTCCATTTGGGTGGCTAGCTCAGGCACTATGGGTTCCCAACACTAGTAATTTGTATTCAGAGAACAAACGTAACATTGTCTGACTTTAAGCAGCACTGAAGGCATGGGTTTTGAGAAGTAAACACTATCTGGAATGGTGCTGACTGCAGGTCAGTTAGAAATGCAGATCACTCCAAGATAGAAGTCTGCTGTTCATTTATTGAGTTCCTCATCCTCAAAGGCTGCCTGACCTAGCTTGGCCTGGAATCCTCTAGAAGGTTTCATCTTATCCACCTCCCCCTCTCCCTACCCACCGCAGACTGTTTCAGAGAGCCCCTCTCAGTTCTGTCAACTCAACCACACACTTCAAGCTGCCTGGTCCCCACTCCAGACTCTTCACTCTGGTTTTGGTTTCTGCCTTCTCTCTTGGGTTTTCTGGATGGTTCCTCACTTCTTGAGGCTGCTTTCATCCAGTTCTTGGACCTCATTGCTCCTTTGGCTGCTCTTGGGGTTTAGCCCTGTCCACCCCCTCTGGCTTTGGGAGCTTGCAGCTCAAGTCAAGTTCTCACTGCCCTGGAGGAAAGGGCCAACAGGTGTATAATTGGCATTCAATAGCCCTGTAATAATTCCATTTATTGACTATCTATTTAAGTGCCAGACATGTAACAGTCTATGTTTCATTTAATTCCTGTAAATGACACTTCACAGGAGAAGAAACTGAGGTTTAGTGGCTAACTTGCATAGGTTACTCAATGAGAAACAAAACTGGAATTCAAACCTCTCCATCTGCTTCCCATGTCTCTATTTTTCTCTAGTTTTGAGTCAGCACTTTAATAAAATGATGCCAGGTTTTCAGTAAATATTTGTTGATTAATGCTTTTTTTGTTTGTTCGCTTGCTTTTAGGGGATGAAGAAAAACATTCTCTTCATTTTCATTTAAAAAAAAAAAAAAGCAGGCCATGATCTTAGGACTCTCCTGGAACAGTGGTTGAGTGGATTTAAAATGAAAGCTCTATGTTTGACAAATTTGCTGTGAGATTTTATACTTGGATAATTCTAAATGGGGAAAGAATCATCTCTGTGGGCCTACTGAAGTTTCAGCTCTCAAAACTTAATTGAAATTATAAATGAAATTTTAAAAAATTCAGTATAGCAGGAATGAGTCATACTATCTGATAAAGACTCTCATCACCAAGTAGTGACTTGAATTTAATGAATAACAAGTCAGGCGATGGCCCAGATGACAAATGTGTGTGGCACCAATTGTGGCAGCTAGGGCCTGATTCAAAATTTATAAGTATGGGATAGATTGTCAGGAAATTCTTTGACTTTACCCAATTCCTCTCTTTTTTTGTATCTTAATACTCTGAACAAAACATTTTTTTTAATAATAAGCACACACATTATACTTTTATTCCCCCTAGGGAAGAAAAAAAATCCAAACCTAGAAACTGTAAATATCAAATTTCACGAGGCAGCAACTCTGAGCAGAACAGAAACACACTGTTACAGGCTTCCTTGGTTCCTAAATTGGCAGGAGTGACAGAGATGTTCCCCTCATCCCACAGGCAGATGGGACAGGAGATCCAAGCCAGCACCAGGCACCATCTTTACTGGATGTATGGCTTTGGCTAAACTGTTTAACCATCTTCAGGCCCTCAGTTTTATAATCAATAAAAAGGGCGATAAATTAAGCAAAACGTACAAGACAGCATAGTAAACTATAAAGTACTCTATGGAAAGTGGTTGCTACTACTTTAGTCCATAGTATTCCAGTGGGGAGAAATCAACCCATCTGCTATTAGAATTTTACAAAATAGAAATAAAGTCATGGATGTAGGAAACAAACTTACGGTTACCAGGAGGGAAAGGGGAGGATAAATTGAGAGATTGGGGTTGATATACAGACACTGCTGCTGCTACTGCTGCTAAGTCATTTTAGTCGTGTCCGACTCTGTGTGACCCCATAGACGGCAGCCCATCAGGCTCCCCTGTCCCTGGGATTCTCCAGGCAAGAACACTGGAGTGGGTTGCCATTTCCTTCTCCAATGTGTGAAAGTGAAAAGGGAAAGTGAAGTCGCTCGGTCATGTCTGACTCATAGCGACCCCATGGACTGCAGCCTACCAGGCTCCTCCGTCCATGGGATTTTCTAGGCAAGAGTACTGGAGTGGCTTGCCATTGCCTTCTCCGTATACAGACATTACTACATATAAAATAGGTAACTAATAAGGACCTACTGTATAACACAGGGAACTTTACTTAATACTCTGTAATGACCTGTATGGGGAAAAAAATCTAAAAAAGAGTAGCTATATGTATGTTTATAACTGATTCACTTTGCTGTATACTCAAAACTAACACAAGATTGTAAATCAACCATACGCCAATAAAACTCTAGAAAAAAAAAGGAGATCCTTGTTCTAAAATTGCCCACAACATGTTCTCTCCCTGATTACTGTTTTTCTCCTTTGTATTCATCATTTCCTAACATAATATGTTTGATGATTTGTCCATTGTCTGTTTCTCCATATTAGATGATTTCCTGAAGGCATTGTTTTTATTTTTTTTTTGTAATTAATTTATTTTTTATTGGAGGCAAATTATTTTACAATATTATATTGGTTGGTTTTGCCATACATTGACATGAATTCGCCCTGGGTTTACATAAGTTCCCCCTCCTGAACCCCCCTCCCACCTCCCTCCTCCCTTTATCCTCCCTCTGGGTCATCCCCGCATGCCAGCCCCGAGCATCCTATAACATGCATTGACCCTGAACTAGTGATTCGTTTCACATATGACAACATACGTGTTTCAGTGCCATTCTCCCAAATCATCCCACCCTCACCCTCTCCCATAGAGTCCCAAAGACTGTTCTATACATCTGTGTCTCTTTTGCTGTCTCGAATACAGGGTTATCATTTGTATCTTTCTAAATTCCATATATATGCGTTAGTATACTGTATTGGTGTTTTTCTTTCTGGCTTACTTCACTCTGTATAATAGGCTCCAGGTTCATCCACCTCATTAGAACTGATTCAAATGTATTCTTTTTAATGGCTGAGTAATACTCCATTGTGTATATGTACCAAAGCTTTCTTATCCATTCGTCTGCAGATGGACATCTAGGTTGCTTCCATGTCCTGGCTATTATAAACAGTGCTGCAATGAACATTGGAGTACATGTGTCTCTTTCAATTCTGGTTTCCTCGGTGTGTATGCCCAGGAGTGCGATTGCTGGATCATATGGCAGTTCTATTTCCAGTTTTTTGAGGAATCTCCACACTGTTCTCCATAGTGGCTGTACTAGTTTGCATTCCCACCAACAGTGTAAGAGGGTTCCCTTCTCTCCACATCCTCTCCAGCATTTATTGCATGTAGACTTTTGGATAGCAGCCATTCTGACTGGTGTGAAATGGTATCTCATTGTGGTTTTGATTTGCATCTCTCTGATTATGAGGGATGTTGAGCATTTTTTCATGTGTTTGTTGGCCATCTTTATGTCTTCTTTGGAGAAATGTCTGTTTAGTTCTTTGGCCCATTTTTTGATTGGGTCATTTATTTTTCTGGAATTGAGCTGCAGGAGCTGCTTGTATATTTTGGAGATTAATCCTTTATCCGTTGCTTCATTTGCTATTATTTTCTCCCATTCTGAAGGCTGTCTTTTCACCTTACTTATAGTTTCCTTTGCTGTGCAGAAGCTTTTGATTTTAATTAGGTCCCATTTATTTTTGCTTTTATTTCCAATATTCTGGGAGGTGGGTCATGGAGGATCCTGCTGTGATTTATGTCGGAGAGTGTTTTGCCTATATTCTCCTCTAGGAGTTTTATAGTTTCTTACATTTAGCTCTCTAATCCATTTTGAATTTATTTTTGTGTATGGTGTTAGGAAGTGTTCTAGTTTCATTCTTTTACAGGTGGCTGACCAGTTTTCCCAGCACCACTTGTTAAAGAGACTGTCTTTTCTCCATTTTATATTCTTGCCTCCTTTGTCAAAGATGAGGTGTCCATAGGTGCGTGGATTTATCTCTGGGCTTTCTATTTTGTTCCATTGATCTATATTTCTGTCTTTATGCCAGTACCATACTGTCTTGATGACGGTGGCTTTGTAGTAGAGCCTGAAGTCCGGCAGGTTAATTCCCCCACTTCCATTTTTCTTCCTCAAGATTGATGTGGCTATTCGAGGTTTTTTGTATTTCCATATAAATTGTGAGATTATTTGTTCTAGTTCTGTGAAAAATATCGTTGGTAGCTTGATAGGGATTGCATTGAATGTATAAATTACTTTGGGTAGTATACTCATTTTTACAATATTTATTCTTCCAATCCATGAACATGGTATATTTCTCCATCTATTAGTGTCCTCTTTTATTGCTTTCAGTAGTGTTTTATAGTTTTCTATGTACAAGTCTTTTGTTTCCTTAGGTAGATATATTCCTAAGTATTTAATTCTTTTCGTTGCAACAGTGAATGGAATAGTTTCCTTAATTTCTTTTTCTATTTTCTCATTATTAGTGTATAGGAATGCAAGGGATTTCTGTGTGTTGATTTTATATCCTGCAACATTACTGTAATCATTGATTAGCTCTAGTAGTTTTCTGGTAGAGTCTCTAGGGTTTTCTGTGTAGAGGATCATGTCAACAGCGAACAGTGAAAGTTTTACTTCTTCTTTTCCAATTTGGATTCCTTTTATGTCTTTTTCTGCTCTGATTGCTGTGGCCAAAACTTCCAGAACTATGTTGAATAGTAGTGGTGAGAGTGGGCACCCTTGTCTTGTTCCTGACTTTAGGGGAAATGCTTTCAGTTTTTCACCATTGAGGATAATATTTGCTGTGGGTTTGTCATATATAGCTTTTATTATGTTGAGGTATGTCCCTTCTATTCCCACTTTCTGGAGGGTTTTTATCATAAATGGATGTTGAATTTTGTCGAAGGCTTTCTCTGCATCTAGAAGGCATTGTTTTTAGCCACTTTGTTCTGTGTTGTATCTCAGAGCCTTGAATGATACTGACTCATACTAAGCTCAGTAAATTCTTGTTGAATTAATACATGTCAAATGATATTTCTAGTTTCAATGACCCCATCCTAGCCCCAACTGGGGTACCAACATTGTTTTGGAAGGAGGCTTTGAGAGTGATTTATTCATCCATGTATTCATTCACTTTACTGATGTTTATAGAATGTCTACTATTGGCAAAGCTCTGGACCAGGTGATAAAGGAACCGTGCTAAGTGTGAGGTATGGATCTCAATCAAGACTATTGTGAAACAAATAAGATCATCTGTACCCTTTTTCTAGATGTATGTTACTATATGACATCTATTTTTCTCTTTCTGACTGACTTCACTCTGTATGCCACTCTCTAGGTCCATCCATGTCTTTACAAAGGACCCAATTTTGTTTGGAAGTCCAAAAGGAAGGGGATATATGTATATGCATTGCTGATTCATTTGTTCATGATATTGTAAAGCAATTATATGCCAATAAAATTAATTAAAAAAATAATATTGTAAAACAAAGCAAAATAGGCTTTGTAAAAAAAAAACACACACAAAGGATTTCAAATACATATTTAAATGATAGTGAAAGTCAGTCAGTTGTGACTGACTCTTTGCAACCCTAATGGACTATACAGTCCATGGAATTCTCTAGGCCAGAATACTGGAGTGGGTAGCCTTTCCCTTCTCCAGGGGATCTTCCCAACCCAGGGATCAAACCCAGGTCTCCTGCATTGCAGGCAGATTCTTTACCAGCTGAGCCACAAGGGAAGCCCAAGAATACTGGAGTGGGTAGCCTATCCCTTCTCCAGCAGCTCTTCCTGCCCCGGGAATCAAACCAGAGTCTCCTGCATTGCAGGTGGATTATTTACTAACTGGGCTATCAGGGAAGCCCAAATGTCCCCTAATTCCTAGGCTCTATTCTACTTGGTATCTTTATAGCTCATTTATAGATATCTTGCTTTGGGAGGCTTCATCTTAGATTTAGAAGGTTTCTCTTAATTTCCAAAGTGATATCTGATTGGGCGTTGAAGAGGAAATAGTGTATTCTCTGGTTTCTTCCACACTTGCTTAGGAAATGGTTTCAATTACAGTAGATATGTGTGTGTGTAGGGTGCACAAAAATTTAGGTAGAATTTATTTTGTGATTTAAATATTGCTCACACATTTGTTTTTATGTACACATAGAAAAATATGACATTCTTTGAAAACCTCTGCCTCTCTCACTATTTTTTTTGTAAAATTTTACTGTTTGATAATTTACTTGTTGATTTTTTAAAAACTTTACTTATTTTAATTAGAGGACAATCACTTCACAACACTGTGGTGGCCCCTGCCACACATCGTCATGAATCTGAAAATTATTATCTACTTTATAATAAAAAGGAAATAAAACAAAAACTTCCAAGCAAAGCAAAACTTGAACTTCAACTTATTGCCAGCTTTCACTGAAAAGGCTATTGAAGTTTGACTTATAGAAGCAGGAGAAAGTTTTGAATGTTTTTCTTTTTTTCATTGCAGTATGCTTCATTTACAAAGTTATGCTGGTTTCACATGTATAGCAGAGTGATTCGGTTTTTTATATATATATATATGCATGCATTTATCTATTCTTTTTCAGATTCTTTTCCATTATAGTTGTTACAAGTTATTGAATATGGTTCCTTGTGCTATACAGTACGGCCATGTTGTTTTATCTATTATATATATATATTAGTATGTGTCTTAATCCCATACTCTGAATTTATCTCTTCCCCCCAATTTCCCCTTTGGTAACCATAAGTTTGTTTTCTATGTCTGTGAGTTTTCTATGTCTGTTTCCCATCTGTAAATAACTTCATTTCTACCAATTTTTTTTAAGATTCCACATATAAGCAATATCACATGATAATTTGTTTTTCTCTGACTTGCTTCAGCTAGTATGATAATCTCTAGGTCCATCCATGTTAAATAAGTGGGTTTAAAAGATAACATTAATGAATAAGGTTGATGTGCAAAAAAAAAAATAGTCCCTTAGCAAAAAAGATTAAAAAGGAAATCCCTGTTCTAACATGGTGACTTTAAATAAGCCAGTGGTCGGTGACTTTGTTTACACTGCAGTTGGGGATCATTTTATTTAGGAAGCTGCTCATTCATCATTATACTAATGAGTTAATAAGCAACTAGATTCCTGTTGTTTCCATTTGTGTGCTGCCCCACTTTACTTCTGGGAAGCAATAGTATAAACAGTTTGAAAGAAAGGGTTTGAGAGGGAAAGAAAACAGAGCTAGAGACTTTCAGAAATATGCTTTCAGGATATGTATCTCAAAGAATAATGCATTATTGCTAGCCTTAGAGTGTAGAAAATGTGTCACAGTGATGTATATTTATATACAATAAAAAGTGCCAATGAATGAAAAAGTAGCAATTAAGTGGAAGAGTATCTCTTTCGAAATCTTAAATTTTTAAAAATCTGGATTGAAATTCTGCCCCCAAATGCACACCTGACCATCTAAGAGGCTACTGAAAACTCTCTCTCCACAGTCCCAAACCTCTCCCATCAGTCAGGAGGGGAGGGGAGTTTTTTTAATTGTAAAGTTTACAGCAATGGGAGAAAGCCTTCAAGGGAAAAGCAATTTCAGAGTCACAGCAAATCTATCTGAAAGCAGTTAGATGAAGAAAAATAAAGTCAGGCATTTTAACATTCCTGTAACATCTAGGCACTATTTTGGTGGAAACAAAACTATGTAGCTACTGATGTAATTTCCGTCCAGACATTTGGGTCTTGTTCGGACAACACTGCAGTGCTGTCCTTAAGGTCATGACAAGATTCTTTAACTGAACTCCTGCATCGCCTCCCTCAAACCCCACCTGCCCTAACCTACTCCTACTCAGTTATTTAGACCCAATTATTTAGTATATTGAGCTCATTTGTCCAGAATGAGATGATTGCTTCAAGGTGATTATAGGTATTCTTTCTAGGCTGTAAGAACCTATAGTACAACATACCCTTTAGTTGCACTCAGATTCAGACACATTATCAGAACTTGAATTTTAATATTGTGGATGTGTATTGGAAAACCACTGTACCTAAGAGTATTTCCCCAACAGTCCTAGGAAGTCAGAAATCAAACACTGGTTCTACCCTGGGAGCGCTCTGTTTTAGGCAAGTACTCTTCATTATTATTCCAAAAATTTTTTACACACATTATGTTTAAAAGGGCCTGGGAGCCAGTTTCTATATTAATGCATTGTTTTCTTTTTCTTTGAAAAATCCTTCTGTTGCTCTTAGAATGGGAGGAGTTCTGTACAGATGCTTCAGTAGCAGAACAGTAACAAACATGGAAATTCGTACTGTGGTCAGGCACTGTGCCAAGCACTCTGTTTATCTTCGGTCACTTAACTCTTTATCCCCATTGCACAGATGAGGAAGAGTCACAGAGCTAGTGAGAGCCGAGATGAAATGCAAACTCAGACAGCATGGTTCCAGTGTCCTCACATTATTCCATATTGTTTCTCTAGCAAGCTCTGCCTCCTTATGTTAAGAATTCAGAAATTTTGTATGGCAGCTGTTATGGACTGAATTTGTCCCCCACCAAATTCATATGCTAGAGTTTTAACCCTCAATATGATGGGGTCCTTGAGAGGTGATTAGGGCTGGATGAGGTCATGAGATTGAGATTAGTGTCTTTGTAAGAAGAGGAAGAAGGACTTCTCTGGTGATCCAGTGGCTAAGACTGTGCTCCTGATGCAGGGAGCCTGGGTTTGATCCCTGGTTAGGGAACTAGATCCCACTTGCCACAACTAAGAGTTCACCTGCTGCAATTAAAGATCCTGTGTGCTGCAACTAAGACTTGGCACAATCAGGTAAATAAAATATTTTTTTTTAAAAAGAAGAAGAGGGAGAGACACCAGAGCTTCCTCCCTGTGAGGTGAGGACACAGTGAGAGGGTGGCCACCTACAAACTGGGGAGAGAGCCCTCACCAGACACCAAATCTGCTGGCACCTTGACCTTGGACTTCCTGGCCTCCAGAACTTTGAGAAATAAATTTCTGTTGTTTAATCCATCTCATCTAGGGTAATTTTTTAAATAGTAGCCTGAACTAAGACATGGCAATTCACCTGTCCATCTTCTATCTGTCTACCCCTGATATTGTTGATACGCAGTGAAGAATAAGAAGTTAAGGAACTATGAAAGTAAGCAGATGGGCAGTGGTCTTTAAGAGCAATGTTAATACATGTATTATAACAGCAATTAAAGATATTTATGGAGCCAGAAAATTTGTTTGCAAATATGTGGTCCAACTCTTGTTATTTTATAGAAGAAGGTAGAATCCAGAGAGGTTAAGTGACTTGCTCAAGGTCACATAGGGAGAAAGCAATGATAGCCCACTCCAGTAATCTTGCCTGGAAATTCCCATGGACAGAGGAGCGTGGTAGGATGTAGTCCTTGGGGTCTCTAAGAGTCGGCCGTGACTTTTCACTTCCATGCACTGGAGAAGGAAATGGCAACCCACTCCAGTGTTCTTGCCTGGAGAATCCCAGGGACTGCGGAGCCTGGTGGGCTGCTGTCTATGGGGTCGCATGGAGTCGGACAGGACTGAAGAAACTTAGCAGCAGGAAGAAGGTCACATAGAAGTTAGAACAAGGTTGTTTATTTTGTGGGATTAGAGAAGATTGCCTTCTGTCCAAAGGGTAAGTAGGGTCTGCTCTGAAATAAAAAGCTCTCCTTCTCCTCCCATGTTGACTCACAGTAGTAGATGCAATTCCCATTTTATTATTCTAATGACAAGATCACACTGCTTCTGATTAGAAAAAGCCAAAATATTAGACAATTAGAATCAGATGATGCTGCTTAAAAATAATTCAGAAACCAGCAAGTTCAGTGCTTTGTCATTTTTTTTTTTCTCTTTCTAGGATATAGTCAATAGAACTGAATCATTTCAATGAAGCATGTGACAGAAATGTTGACTATTTCTGCCATGTCTGTCTATTTACGACTTCTTCAGACTACAGCAATTGTCAGCAATAAATAGATGATATTCAAACAGTGGACTGATTTGCTATGCAGTATTATAACTAACTGGGAGTAGTTCATTCTTTGACTAAATTATACTTGTAAGAACTGAGAAAATGGGTGATAAAAAATGCACTCCATCCAAAATCATAATCAAAGGTCATTGTGTATTTTCTTGAAAGAAATAACAAAGTACGCACATTTTAGACACAGAATAAATCAGAGTAGAAGACTCTGTGGGAGCGAGTCTTTCCAGAAGCAGTTTGATATATATAAGAAAGTCCATCTGTTTGAATTTTATAAACTTACCAACATTCCCTTGAGAGGGATACTATAGTGTACATGTAAATAAACCACTTTCTTCCTCAGGTGTTTATCAAGGCCAAGTAAAAAGGTCAAGGACACAACACAGCAGCCACCAGCCTGGTGGTCCTGAGTGTGGACTCGGCTTCCTCATTACTGGCATCACAATTTCAGTCAGTCTGTGCCGGCTGGGCCAGCAGTGGTTAGAACAGTTCTTTAAAGTCATGAGCCTAGCTGGAAATAAACCTCGCTGTGTGTCTTGAAAAATAAAAAAAAAAATAAAATAAAATAAACTCATGAGCCTAAGCACATTATGTCTCAGATCAGATTCCTCCAATACTTCCCATCTGATTCAGAGTAAAATCTAAAGTGTATACACCAGCCTAGAAAAAAAAAAAAACAAACATTATCTGGAACATTTTTTCCTGACTCCCATTCATCTCCTCCCACTGTCCTTCTCTCTCCCTCCCTTTATTACAGCCCCTGGACAAGCCAAGTTCCCTCCTCCTGGCCATTGCACTTACTCTTCCCTCTGCCTGGAACTCTCTTTCCCCCACTAGAGGCTGGTGGTGAATATAGGACTTCTCTCAATGGAAAGCCATATGGATCACCCAGTCTAAACCACATCTTTTACCCTACTACCTCTCTTTGCCCTCCTAGGCTGCTTCACTTTGCTTTATGGCATTGCCCATCATTGGATACAGTACAGGTTTGTTTATTTTCTGCTACCCTGTTCCACACAAAGGGACTCCCATGAAGGTGGGGATGGGCACGTTTTGTTCTCTGCTTTATCCCCAGTGTTTGGACAAGTATCTGGCATATCACAGACACTTGTTGAAAGAATGACTTCATAGAGAATTCAATTGAACTATTTCTTCACTGACTATTGGCTGTGTGTCTGCCCGGTGACATCACTGGAGAGACACTGCAGTCCCTTAAAGAGACCACTAGGACGGCTAAGACTGATCACGTCACTGATCAGGATTGAGATTCAATCAATGCACCTAGGATAGGGCTTGAACTTGATCACTGGGACAAGAGAGAAAGAGATGTAAATGTCATAGGAAGAGTTTCCTCTAAGGACAGTTTTTACAATCAGCCAAAAGCACTTGTATGCTTCCTTTTGCATATAAAGATTCAGCCTTGCTAATCTGATCAGTTCCCACTTAGAGTTCCTGTTTATTCAGATCATTTCCCCAAGAAAGTTAATTTCGGCAAGAGGAGAATGCCAATGTTTTTTAATCTTATGCCCTCTTCATTGTATGTGTACATGTACACTCAGATGTGTTTGACTCTGTGCAACCCTATGGACTGCAGCCTGCCAGGTTCCTCTGTCCATGGGATTCTCCAGGCAAGAATACTGGAGTGGGTTGCCATGCCCTCTTCCAGGGGATCTTCCCGACTCAGGGATAGAACTTGGGTCTCCTCGCTGTAGGAGGTCTCTTTAATGACTAAGTCCCCAGAGAAACCCATTTTTAGTTTAACACTATGAAACTGTCCATTGTGGGGAAAGGTGTTCTTTTGTTTGTTTTTGTAAATATAAAACAGTATCTGTAGGTGTATCTGATTGATTGAAAGTGTACATGGTAAAAATTGCTGCTCAAGGAAATAACTTTGTATTTCTTCCATTTGGGCATCTGGTTCAAAAAAGAAATTCTTGGATGCAGAGATCTGAAAACCAGAGTGAAGGAGTATATTCACTTTTGACCTGTTTCTCCTCTGGCATTTTGGGCATTACTGAGAGTCACGTGAAGAAATAGAAGAGCAGAGAAAGCAAGGCTGTATGTCAGGGAACGTTTCTCAGTCTGTGATCACAGATCCTCAAAGAGGCGATCAAAGCCTCCTTGTTGGAGTCATTTTCAACCAGACTGGTCCAGACACTGGAGATGTAGGGAATAATCCTGTCTGGACACCTTAGCGCACAGGGGAAGGAGGGGTGAAGATGATCTAATTGGTTGTTCCCTTTTGTAGTTGGTATTGATTAAGGCCAAGGGAATACCCAGAGCAACTCTTGCCCATAGTAAAAAAGCAACACAAACTTATGGTTTCCAGGGGGTAAGGGTGGGGTAGAGATAGGGAGTTAGGGATGGACATGCACACACCGCTATACTTAGAATAGATAACCAACAAGGACCTCCTGTATAGTACAGGGAACTCTGCTTAATGTTATGTGGCAGTCTGGATGGGAAGGGAGTTTGGGGGAGAACGGATACATGTATATCCGAAACTATCACAGCCTTGTTAAATAACTTGACTCCAATATTAAAAAAAAAAAAAAAGTTAAAGCACACACAGACACAAGCAACACAACAGCAGTGCCAATGACCAGCCAGTAACTTAGAAGCCAAAAGTAAAGATCATAAACCTGGATACTGATTTGCAGGCTTTTTAATGCCACCTCCTCTAAACAGTAGATAAACCACAATATTTTCTTTGTGGCCTCCCGTTGCTATTGAAAACAGTTTTGACTCTAGCTGTAAGAGAGGATGTTTTCCTCACTCATAGCTCCCTGAGTGCACGGATCTTCATGTGTCTTCCTTGACTTAGGCAATTTCCTCACATAGATAAATAAGAAAAGTGTCCTGAGAATGTACACAGAATAAAGGGAATAAAGACATCCAGAGGCACCACTGAGCACCAGATAACTCCAGAACAGAGAAATAAACAGCCACTGCAGGGTCACTTGGAAATTTCTGTCTTTACTCCTACTTACTGAATCCCCCACCTTTCCAAAGAATTCAAAGAGTTCAAAATAAATCTCTATTTATGATTTCTATTTATAATGATGTCCAATGTCATTCATCATCCTCTCCCCTAGCATGTAAAATCATCTGTTTAGAAAGACCAGTTCCATGATAATGGAAATCTGTTCAGGGTTCTATAACAAGTACCACAAACTGGGTAGCTTATAAACAACAGAAATATATTTCTCAGAGTTCTAGGGGCTGGAAGTCCCACATCAGGGTGCCAGCTTGGTTGGGAACTGGTAAGAAAGTTCTGGGCTACAGACTGCCAACTTTCTTCTGTGTCCTCACATGGTGGGAGGGTTCAGGATCTCTCTGGGATCTCTTTTATAAGGGCACTAATCCTATTCATGGGGGCTTCACCCTCACGACCTAATCACTTCTCAGACACATCACTTCCTAATACCATCACATTAGAGGTTAGGTTTCAACAAAGGAATATTGAGGGAATAGAAATATTCAGACCATAACACTAGATTTACCCTATATTCATATCTGCCCACGAATTTCTGCTTGAAGATTGATTTTTACAGCATCCTGTAAATCATATATTGGTATTTTATTTTCTCACACCACTGAAGAAGTAAAAAATCTGAATTTCAACTGGGTTCAGTTGGTTTCTTCCTTCTTTCTGGATACAAGGAGCAGCAAGATAATTTGTACTGTCTGCTCAGTTGTATGGATTGTAATCCACCAGGCTCCTCTGTCCATGGAATTTTTCTGGTAAAAATACTGGAGTGGGTTGCCATTTCCTACTCCAGGGATCTTCCCAACCCAGAGATGGAACCTGTGTGTCCTGCATTGGCAGGCAGATTCTTTACCACTAGCACCACCCAGGAAGCCCAAGGATAATTTAAAAATAGCTAAGCAATATCGTCAGTAGCAGGAAAGGATCAGGAAAAGTTTAGTTATTCCATTAGGCTGTCTCTTAAAAGTGAAGCTAACATGACCACAAATGTAAATGCTCTGTAAACTCTGTACATGTGGAGAGAGGTCAGCATGGAAGACAGGTTGTAACTTCCTAACAACACATGAAAAATGAACACAATTTGATTTTTAAATTCTAAAATAGTTGGCAGTGTTAGAAGTCCAAGAAATTTAAGCTTTTTTGGAACATGTACATTAAGCTGGAGATCCTAAGAAATGAAATTGATTTTTGGAATTCCTAGTATATTTTTAGAGTACATTTTCACAAAAATTGTGTTCAGGATTCAAAATGATAACTCAATAATCTATTTTATTTTTATTTTTTATTTTTTTGTTTTACTTTATTTTTTTTTAATTTTTATTTTTATTGGAGGCTAATTATTTTACAATATTATATTGGTTGGTTTTGCCATACATTGACATGAATCCGTCCCGGGTGTACATGAGTTCCCCCTCCCAAACCCCCCTCCCACCTCCCTCCTCCCCTTATCCTCCCTCTGGGTCATCCCCGCATACCAGCCCCGAGCATCCTGTAACATGCATCGACCCTGAACTGGAGATTTGTTTCACATATGATAATATACATGTTTCAATGCCATTCTCCCAAACCATCCCACTCTCACCCTCTCCCACAGAGTCCCAAAGACTGTTCTATACATCTGTGTCTCCTCTGCTGTCTCGTATACAGGGTTATCATTTGCATCTTTCTAAATTCCATATATATGCGTTAGTATATTGTATTGGTGTTTTTCTTTCTGGCTTACTTCACTCTGTATAATAGGCTCTAGTTTCATCCACCTCATTAGAACTGGTTCAAATGCATTCTTTTTAATGGCTGAGTAATACTCCATTGTGTATATGTACCAAAGCTTTCTTATCCATTCGTCTGCAGATGGACATCTAGGTTGCTTCCATGTCTTGGCTATTATAAACAGTGCTGCAATGAACATTGGAGTCCATGTGTCTCTTTCAATTCTGGTTTCCTCGGTGTGTATGCCCAGGAGTGTGAGTGCTGGATCATATGGCAGTTCTATTTCCAGTTTTTTGAGGAATCTCCACACTGTTCTCCATAGCGGCTGTACTAGTTTGCATTCCCACCAACAGTGAATGATCTATTTTAAAAAGTAGAAATTCATCCAGAAGAAAAAGGATGGTTCTATTTAACATATTGTTAGCTGATCTCACAAGTGAGTCTGTTTGTCTCTTCTACTTACAAAAAAATAAAATCCTGAACTGTGAATTTGAATCAATGAAAATCCAATTCTTTACACAAGTGTTTGGATTGGCATTTGCATCTTGGATTGAGGCAAATGATCTCAGGCATTGTTTTTAACCTGTGGAATTGAAAAATAAAGACTCTGGGACTCTCCTGGTGGTCCAGTGGTTAAGAATCCTCCTGCCAATGCTAGGGACACGGGTTTGAACCCTAGTCCAGGAAGATTCCACATGATGCAGAGAAACTAAGCCCACACCACAGCTACTGAAGCCCATGAGCCCTAGAGCTTGTGCTCTGCAACAAAAGCCACCACCACAATGAGATGCCTGAGCACCTTCACTCTGGTTCAAGAGTAGCCCGCCCTCGCCACAACTAGCTCACCCTCACCATAAAAAGCCCATGTAGCAAAGAAGACCCAGTGCAGCCAAAAATAGATAATTAAAAATAAACAAATACAAGACTCTTTTTGGAAGACTAATATTTTTTTTTAATTTTAGTGGCTCCATTTCATTTCTTTTTATATTCAGTGATAAATGGACATTATATATTTTCTTTAATATCCCATTCTGTGATTTCACACAAGCACTGAGGCCAGCAGGATGGCTACTCAGAGGATGTGTGGCCACGTGGCAAGGCAGGAGGTGTGAGCTTCTGGGAATGAGACCCTATCACTGTTGAGTCCACCCCAGGGCTGGAGGACCACGTGGGCACTCAGCCACTCAGAAGGCCCAGTGTGTATAAACTGCAGGGAAATTTTTCCAATGCCCTTGCCTCTTCCTTCCACTTTATCAGAGATGCGTAACAGAATAAGAAGAAGCAGGAGGCTCATTTGCAATAGTGTTACATGGAGTTTTTATGAAGCCATGCCTCTACTATTGTGCTTAGTTGCTCAGTCGTGTCCAACTCTTTGCAACCCCATGGACTATAGCCTGCCAGGCTCCTCTTGTCCATGGGGATTCTCCAGGCAAGAATACTAGAGTGGGTTGCCATGCCCTCCTCCAGGGGATCTTTCCAACCCAGGGATCGAGCCCAGGTCTCCCACATTGTAGGCAGATTCTTTACCATCTGAGCCACGAGGGAAGCCCAAGAATACTGGAGAAGGTAGCCTATCTCTTCTCCAGGGTACTTCCCAACCCAGGAATCAAACTGGGGTCTTCTGCATTGCAGGTGGATTCTTTACCAGCTGAGCTATCCGTTTCAAATATGATTGAGTGTTTGGTGACATATTAGAAATTGATTTGAAAGTAATTAGACATGCTTGAGATCCTTTTCTTCCTGCACCAAGCCATCCTGTTAGCCTCACATTTTATTTCCTTATTATTTGTAGAGTGTTTGGCTGCACAGCAAGCTGCACATTATTTGTGGGACAGTAGCCTGCAGCAGATTTTTATTTTTAAATTATGTTACCACTCAACACACAAAATGTAACTTTCCCTCATCCAGTAGTAACAGTGACAGCCCCATGCTTCACAATTTGTCCAGTCCATTCCTCTCCATGCGGAATAATTAGTGGGCTGTCTGGAAGACTACCTTTATATGTTCTCCAGGATGAGACTATGCTCCTGGGCTATAAGTACCTGCCCTTGGCATCAAGCCTGCCCACGCCTTGGATCCCCTGTTCACAGGAATGAGGCACATTTAAGGTTTTCAATGGTCAAGTCTGGAGGGATGAAGTGTCATCACTTCCACAGAGAAATCAGTTTCTGGAGATGAGAAATATGGTCCGCTATGGAAGGAGAACCCTGAACTGGAGAAATGGCTGGCAGGCAGCCTAATTCTACCACCTGAACGAAAAGAGGGGAGGAGACTAGAGCTCCCCAAAGTGGGAAGTCTAGGTTCTGATGTTGTCCCAAATGGGAACTGATGCCAACTTAATATAACCTTTGGCATTTAAATTCTCAGCAGGCACAATGGCAATGAGGTGCAGTGGTACAAAAGCAAGATCTGTGGTCAACCTCTGCAGATTAGAGTCTTGACTGAGCTACTTCCCAGCTCTTTAATGGGGCAAATTAAACTATACAATCTGTGCCTCACCAAGCTCATCTATTTTTTTTCTTTTTGGCCACACCACGAGACATACGGGATCTTAGTTCCCCAACCAGGGATCGAATCTGTGCCTCCTGTAGTGGAAGTCTGCAGTCTTAACCACTGGACTGCCAGGAAACTCCCTGCTGCTGCTAAGTCACTTCAGTCGTGTCCGACTCTGTGTGACCCCATTGACGGCAGGCCACCAGGCTCCCCCGTCCCTGGGATTCTCCAGGCAAGAACACTGGAGTGGGTTGCCATTTCCTTCTCCAATGTGTGAAAGTGAAAAGTGAGAGTGAAGTCGCTCAGTCATGTCTGACTCGTAGCGACCCCATGGACTGCAGCCTACCAGGCTCCTCCGTCCATGGGATTTTCCAGGCAAGAGTACTGGAGTAGCTTGCCATTGCCTTCTCCAGGAAACTCCCTAGCTTATCTATTAAATAGGGACCATATCTGCCTTATAACGGGATTAAATGAGATAGTCCATGAAAATCACACAGACAAGCCCAGTAATAATAAGCAAGGAATAAATATTAATAATACTGATCATAATAATTATTAATCTGGGCCAGGTCAGTGTGAGAATTAATCTTTTTCTGCAAGAAAAAGACTTTGAATTTCCATCAAGAAGAGATGAATGTGATAAAGCTGAATCTAAAACTTAGAGGCAGAGATGACCTTATGGTTGCACAGAACTATGTGTGTCGGGAGCACATCCGGCTAAAATCCCAGTAGGCTAAGTCCGGTTTTTACAGGGCAGATTTGACGCTGCCTCTGTCACTCATGGCAGCCTGCTTTGTTCAGAGAAAGTTCTCTGGATTTCCTGGCTTACGGGGCTCTGACTGAGAAACTTAACAGAGGGGTGATGAGTGAGCAGAGGGTAGGTTCCTGCCACTACTTGACTTCCTTGTTGAGTGTTTGATAATGCTGGTTTCTGCTAGATAAGCCACAGGGTTCCCTGTCCTGTGTGAGTCTTCCTAGGAATCAGAGAGGAAGCCGTCAGCTCCACAGGCCAATTGGTGCCTGTGGAGGCTGGTGAATGACCTATGGATAGTTTTGCAGCAAGGCTTGGTTTGTTCCTACCGGGTACAAGATGATTCTCTCTAATCAACTGTAAAATCCAGTCACAAACAGAGGATCACTGCAAAATATTCCCAAAAGGGGTGGGGGAAGAGCCAGACAAAGGGATTTCAACTTTAGGGTTTGAGTGAGAGAACACTTAATTATGGAACGTCACAGGGCAGAGTTAAGAATAATAAGGTAAATGGGTCCTTTAATTACCAGCAAATCCCAGCACCTGTGCTTTTTAGTCTTTGCCTAAATGATACCGGTCCTGGGAAAACCGTCTGACATTTTAACCTGAGACCTGAAGTGTGATGGGATCATTTAAAAGTCAGGGGAGGAGAGAAGGTTCGAGACAATTTAGTCTATCAGCATGCTGCCAGCTCCCAAGAGCCCGGGCTGCTGCTCAAGGCTCCACAGCTAAATTGAAACCAAGGGAGGTCTAGGATCCAGGTCACTTGACCCCTCACCAAGGCTCAGGTCGTTTGTTTATACACCCCCACTCACCCCTTTAGGACTGGGACGGCTCCAGCCAGGGCTGAACAAATTCAATCTCCCTCCGTGACGTATTTCTGCACCCCCAGGGGACTGCTGGCTGATGAATTCTCCAACCACTACCCCTGGCCCAGGAGCTAAGATTTCAGCACATTATTTCCCAAAATGGACTTTGACCACCACGTGCTGGCTGCCTGCTTCTCCCTGTGCTCCTAAATGCCTAGCACCCCTGATCACCACATATCTCACACTCAGGCATAATTGCCTGTTCTTGAGAAAGAAAAAATTTTTAAAAAAGACAGTGAAATAAGAACAAACAAGTCCAGAATTAAGAAACAATAAAGCAAACAGCGACTGACCAACAAACCTAACCAAACCATATGCCCCCCCTTGGAAAATCTTTTCTCCTGGTTCTACTACAACAAATTCCAAGTTCTGTGAAAGCAGTGACAAGGCCCTCTCTCCTGCCTCTGGTGTCCCTTCCCTGGTACACAGAAAGTGCTCCAAAAATGTTTGTTTAATGAATATTGAATGAATGCATTAATTGTAAGTAATGACAGATAAATCACACCCTTCCTATGTCTTTTCTTCTTTAACCTAAACATTTTTTTTCCTGTTTCTCAAAAGAAATGTTTCCAGACTCTTAATACCCTGAAAATCTCTCCTGGGCAAACTTCAGTTTCTCAGAATTCTGTTTATCTGATGATTACGCAGAGGCTACATTGTGCTTGAGATACAGAGTGCTGGCCGGTCTGGTTCACCTTCCCCACTATCAGACCTGTGATTCTATTGTTGTTCAGTCGCTCAGTCGTGTCTGACTCTTTGCAACCATGGACTGCAGCACACCAGGCTTCCCTGTCCTTCACCATCTCCCAGAGCTTGCTCACACTCATGTCCATTTGAGTTGGTGATGCCATCCAACCATCCCATCCTCTGTCATCCCCTTTTCCTTTTGCCTTCAATCTTTCCCAGCATCCCAGGGTTTTTTCAAATGAGTCAGCTCTTCACATCAGGTGGCTGAAGTGTTGGAGTTTCAGCTCCTGTATAGGTTCTACCAGTGAATCAGTACAGTTCAGTCGCTCAGTTGTGTCCGACTCTTTGCGACTCCATGAATCACAGCACGCCAGGCAAATATTCAGGGCTGATTTCCTTTAGGATTGACTGGTTTGATCACTTTGCTATCCAAGGGACTCTCAAGAATCTTCTCCAACACCACAGTACAAAAACATCAATTCTTCTGCCCTCAGCTTTCTTTTTGGTCCAGTTCTCACATCCATACATGACTATTGGAAAAAACCATAGCTTTGACTATATGGCCCTTCATCAGCAAAGTGATGTCTCTGCTTTTTAAATATACTATCTAGCTTTGTCATAGCTTTTCTTCCAAGGAGCAAACATCTTTTAATTTCATCACTGCAGTCACCATCTGCAGTGATTTTGGAGCCTCAGAAAATAAAATCTGTCGCGACTTCTACTTTTTCCCCTTCTATTTGCCATGAAGTGATGGGCTCAGATGTCATGATGTTAGTTTTTTGAATGCTGAGTTTTAAGCCAGCTTTTTCTTTTTCACTCTCCTTTTTCACCCTTATCAAGAGGCTCTTTAGCTCCTCTTTACTTTCTGCTATTAGGGTGGTATCATCTGCATATGTTAGGTTGTTGATATTTCTCCTAGCAATCTTGATTCCAGCTAATGATTCACCTAGTCCAGCATTTCATGTGATATACTCTGCATATCAGTTAAATAAGCAGGGTGACAACATAAAGCTTGGTCATACTCCTTTCCCAATTGTGAACCAGTCCATTGTTCCATGCCTGGTTCTAACTGTTGCTTCTTGAACTCCTTAAAGGTTTCTCAGAGATGGGTAAGGTGGTCTGATATTCCCATATCTTTAAGAATTTTCCACAGTTTGTTGTGGTTTGTACAGTAAAGCTTTAGCATAGTCAATGAAGCAGAAATAAACGGCTTTTTTTCTGGAGTTCCCTTACTTTCTCTATGATCCAATGAATGTTGGCAATTTGATCTCTGGTTCCTCTGCCTTTTCTAAACCCAGCTAGTACTTTTGGAATTTTTTGGTTCAGATACTATGAAGCCTAACTTGAAGGATTTTGAACATAATCTTGCTAGTACCTGAAATGAGTTCAATTGTTCGGTAGTTTGAACATTCTTTGGCACTGCCCTTCTTTGGGATCGGAATGAAAAGTGACCTTTTTCAGTCTTGTGGCCCCTGCTGTGTTTTCCCAATTTGTTAATATATTGAGTGCAGCACTTTAACAGCATCAAAGGATTTCAAATAGGTCAGCTGGAATTCTATCACTTCCACTAGCTTTGTTTGTAGTAATGCTTCCTAAGGCCCACTTGACTTCACACTCCAGGGTGTCTGGCTCTAGCTGAGTGACCAAACCATAGTGGTTATCCTGGTAATTAAGGTATTTTTTGTGTAGTTCATCTGTGTATTCTTGCCACCTCTTCTTAATCTCTTCTGCTTCTGTTAAGTCCTTACCATTTCTGTCCTTTATCATGACCATCCTTGCATGAAATATTCCACTGATATCTCCAATTTTCTTAAAGAGATACCTGGTCTTTTCCATGCTATTGTTTTCTTCTATTTCTTTGCATTGTTCATTGAATAAGATTATCTCTCCTGGCTGTTCTCTAGAACTTTGCACTCAGTTGGGTATATCTTTCCCTTTCTCCTTTGCTTTTCACGTCTCTCCTTTCCTCAGCTATTTGTAATGCTTCCTCAGACAACCACTTTGCCTTCTTGAATTTCTTTTTCTTTAGGATGGTTTTGATCACTGCCTCCTGTGCAATGTTATGAACCTCTGTCCATAGCTCTTTAGGCTCTTTCTCTACCTGATCTAATCCCCTGAATCTATTCATCACCTCCACTGTATAATTGTAAGGGATTCGATTTAGGTCATACCTGGATGGCCTAGTGGTTTTCCCTACTTTCTTCAATTTAAGTCTAAGTTTTGCAATAAGGAGCTCATGATCTGAGCCATAATCAGCTCCAGGTCATGTTATTGCTGACTCTATAGAGCTTCTACATCTTCAGCTCAAAGAACATAAATAAATATGATTTCAGTATTGACCATTTGGTGTTGTCCATGTGTAGAGATGTCTCTTGTATTGTTGGAAAATATGTTTTCTATGATCAGGGTGTTCTCTTGAAAAAACTCTGTTAGCCTTTGCTCTGCCTCATTTTGTACTCCAAGGACAGTCAGATTTGTGTATGTTTAAAAGTTTTCTTTCAGTTTTTCAATACATAAGGATAAGTTTCATTGTTTTTGTTTATATTTTGGATGATTATGGCCAATATGTATTGCCTTCCCCCTGCCATCTCTTTCCCAGGGAGCACTGAGGCATAGACAAAAAAGAACTTGGCATCCCCAGGGACTTGGGCAACAGACGAGGGGGAGGCAGGTGATGAGACAGACGTGGAGGAAAAACTCATTTATGTAAACCATCAGGTGAGCTGAACTCTGGAAATACAGGAGCAAAATATAGAAACATCACCCTTGTAACTGTGTAGGGAAATAAAGAATCCTTGACAGCTCAATAACTCTTATGCAGAAATTAGCAACTGCCAGAATCACCCAGGATTGAAAAGAAAGCTTAAAACTATTATGAATGAATGTCTAAAAGATGTGATCCAAAAAAGCACTATGGGATTTGGCAAGGACCTGTATGCAGGGTTAATTAAATTTTCACACTTTGGAAAAAATATATGAGTCCTACGTATCCCTAAAATTCATCGATGATGACAGCACCCAGGGTAGTGAAAACTATGGAAGGAGGTCTTGAAAAAATTCTAAAAGAAATTCAGTTTTAGGGACTCATTAAGCTGATTTCTTATATCCAAAGGACTGCTGGAACAAGAAACAGATCCCAGTGAGGTGTAGACAATCCAGCTTCCAGTTCTGCTGGTCAGCAGGACAGAGGAAAGTATTTATTTTCAACATGTGGACATCAGATTTCGGAGAAAAATCAGAATTATTTCCCTCAACAAATATCTGAGGATCCACTTTATTCATTTAATTGCTGGAGAAGACAGGCTTACTTTTAGAGCTAGAAAAACTGGGTTCTCAAAGTGTCCTTGCCATCCATCAAAATGGCACAAATAATGAATGCTGGAGAGCATGTGGAGAAAAAGGAAACTTTCTACATGGTTTGTGGAAATGTAAATTGGTGCAGCCACTATGGAGAATAGTATGGAGGGTCCTTAAAAAACTAAACATAGAGCTACGATATGATCCTGTAATCCCACTTGTGCACATATATCTGGGGAAAAACATAATATTATTTGTAGCACTATTCATATTTGCAGCACTATTCATAACAGTCAAGACATGGAAGCAATCTCAATGTCCACTGACAGATGTGTGGATAAAGGAGAAGGGGACGACGGAGAATGAGATGGCTGGATGGCATCACCAACTCTGTGGACATGAGTTTGAGTGAACTCCGGGAGTTGGTGATGGACAGGGAGGCCTGGCATGCTGTGATTCATGGGGTCGCGGAGAGTTGGACACGACTGAGCGACTGAACTGAACTGAACTGAACATATCATATAGATATGCACACACACACATATATATGTATACACACACATACATACATATAAAATGGAATATTACTCAGCCTAAAAAAGAGAATGAATCAATGCCATTTGCAGCAACAAGGATGCAACTACAGATTATCATACTAAGTGAAGTCAGACAAAGACAAATATTGTATATTACTTATATGTAGAATCTAAAAAAAAATGATACAAATGAACTTATTTCCAAAACAGAAACAGATTCACATACACAGAAAAAAAGTTGATCATTACCAAAGTGGAAATGGTGGGAGGGGATAAATTAGGAGTTTAACATGTTCACACTGCTATATATAAATTAGATAACCATCAAAGTTGTACTATAGAGCACAGAGAACTGTAGTCAATATTTCATAAAAAACCTTTAAGGGAAAAGAATCCCACTGGGGAGTGTGTGTGTGTGTGAATTATTTTTCAGTACACCTGAAACTAACACAACATTGTAAATCGACTAAACTTCTTGGAAGGAAAGTTATGACCAACCTAGATAGTATATTAAAAAGCGGAGACATTACTTTGCCAACAAAGGTCCATCTAGTCAAGGCTATGGTTTTTCCCGTGGTCATGTATGGATGTGAGAGTTGGACTGTGAAGAAAGCTGAGCGCCGAAGAATTGATGCTTTTGAACTGTGGTGCTGGAGAAGACTCTTGAGAGTCCCTTGGACTGCAAGGAGATCCAACCAGTCCATTCTAAAGGAGATCAATCCTGGGTGTTCATTGGAAGGACTGATGCTAAAGCTGAAACTCCAGTACTTTGGCCACCTCATGCGATGAGTTGACTCACTGGAAAAGAGTCTGATGCTGGGAAAGATTGGGGGCGGGAGGAGAAGGGGACGACAGAGAGTAAGATGGCTGGATGGCATCACCGACTCGATGGACATGAGTTTGAGTGAACTCCGGGAGTTGGTGATGGACAGGGAGGCCTGGCGTGCTGTGGTTCATGGGGTCGCAAAGAGTCGGACACGACTGAGCGACTGAACTGAACTGAAACTTCAATTAAAAAAAAACAAACACTTTTTAATATTGGGAGTTGACTGTTTTTTTATACTCATTTACCAAAGGACAGAGGAAAACAAAGCTTGCAGACCATCCCACTTACATCTGGTTACTAAATATTGATGCTTCTACAGTGCATAAGCTTTGTCTCTACACATTTGCTGAAATAAAACGGCCCATCTCTTTGCTGTCAATCAGTTGCAGAATGTTTTTGCATGTACAGTATTAGATTAGGATACTAAGTAGTATTTTTGCTTTCCTGCAGAGAAACCTAGAAGTGAACCCCATGATAATTACCTTGCAAAAAATTCAATATCAAGTTATGACAAGAACTGTGTAGATTCAGGACCAGAACAGGGGCTCGTGCTCTGGAAACGATAGCCATTGATGGATGATATTCAAGAAAGTCCCAGGATGATGCACGAGTAATGTGCTAAGTGAGAATATGTTTATATAAAGGGCACCATATGTTTCAGGAAATGGGTCAAAACAAGTGGATTGTCTCTGATCTGAGTTTTCCAGAGAGGAAGTGAAGAGATACCATCAGGACAGAAAAGCCACGGGCAGTCTGTCCTGAACATCCCCTACCTTCCCACTTGTCACCCTGTTGCTGTCTTGCACCAGCCATGACCCCTTAGGTTCTCCTCCTTCTTACAGACTGAAATGGAGGCTCAGGAAGTCACCTGACTTCCCTATAGAAACGCATCTTTCAAGTGGAAAAACTATGACTCAGACCATAGACTGTCTGCTTCTCAAGTTCAAGTGTGCTTCACCAGCTTGTCCTGATCAGGATTCTTCTCTCTCCTCTGTTCCCTTTGACACCTAGCCCCTCAGCCCCATCCCAGCAAGATTTGTGTAAATAATGGGAAATGAGTTTGCACAAGAGGAGGTTCTTTATTGATTCAAAGCTGGGGGTCAGACACTGTGAACAAGCTACCCTGACCTGCTGGTACACAAATAACCGTAACACAGACATACACATCCAGGAAGGCTCCGTGGAGGAATCAGCAAATGAGCTTAGGGGAAAGTCAGGAACTTCAGCTTATTTCAGATTGTACAGCAGTCACCGTTTTAAATCACACAGGGGTGGTGGAGAGGCAAGAATGGCCCAGGGCTAGAATCTGAACATCCCACTGGATTCCAGTCTCTTCCTGTGGGTGGGCTGAGAATGGCTCTTCATTGTAAATGAGGTGGTGAACCCAGAATGCATGTGTTGCTTTGAGTCCCAAATATCTACAAGTCTTTGTTCTTCTTTGATTAGAAAGAAAAAAAAAAAACATTCTCCTCTTGTTAGGCTTTCATCACTTATGCTGTACACTCATGTGTTAACTAAGCATTTCCCCTTAAATAAATTGTTTCGACATTTCTTTGTGTTGCTTCTGATCCATTTAATAAATGCAGCTGAGGTCTCTGCCGCCCATGGCTAGATAGGCAGAAGGAACAAACTTGGCCAGGGTAGCCTAGGGAGCCTTTACTTCTCAGCAAGATGGAAAGATTCCTGACAGCAAATAAGAGGTTGAAAAAGGCCTCCAGGGGTGACATTTTTGCAGTCTTTTTGGTGGGTAACCCCCTTTATTCCTCGAAAGCATGAAATGCTTGCCATTTCCAGAAGCTACATGTTTTTGGAGAGAGCAAAGAGGAGCTCTCATTTTGCTAATAGCAAACCTCAGGTGAATTGTTAAGGGACTTCTGATGACAGAGGTGCTTCCAGTAAAGATCTGAAATAATTGACCCCATGGAAAATGTACTTAGTGAAGCAGAAAGGACAGGTAAAACAATAGTCAGCAGATAAATGGAGAAAACAACTTGAAGTTTATGTGCTGATAGCTAGAAACTCTTTAAGCAGTGGATGCCAAAATTCTTCCTACTGCAACCCGGTGCCAGGCCTTTCCATACACCATACTTGGGACTTTCCTGGTGGTCCAGTGGTTAAGACTCCACCTGTCAGTGTAGGGGACATAGGTTCAACCCCTGATCCAGAAAGATTTCACATCCCATGGGTAGCTAAGCCCATGTACTGCAACTACTGAAGCCTGTGCTCCTAGACCAGCACTCTGCAACCAGAGAAACCACTGCAATGAGAAGCCCACAACTAGAGAGTAGCCTCTGCTCAGCACTACTAGAGCAAGCCTGCAGCAACGAAGACCCAGCACAGCCTAAAATTAAATTAAAAAATGAAGTTTACAAAATACATCCTACTTAGGGCGCTGTTCCTTTAAATGCGGTCCTGGAGAAGGAGGGGTGTCTTTGCCTTAGCCCTGCTTCAAATTGAGGAGCACACTGTCAGGCTCTTTCACACCCATTCTGCTTTTGGTGAACTTCGGTAGTGATATTTATTATTCTCTGTGAGAGGCTATGTTGAGGCCATTTGGGCATTGTGCTCATAAATGAATATTTATGCTGAAGATTAATAAAACTGAAGTGAAAAAAAGTGGACTTAAAATTAAACTTTAAAAAGCCCTTCAATCTGTAAATCCATTTCCAGTGAAAGGGATGGAGGGGCAGTTAGTAACATGCACGTTCTGAAGCATTTATCAGTAGGCAAATCTCTTAATTGCAACCATTATGTTCTATTAGGAATGATCCACTAATTTCTCTATTTCATTCTCTGCTGTTTCTCATTCAAGCTTATTCTTGGTGTCTTTTTTTCCTCTCCAAATGCCTAGGTTTTTAGATACAGAAGGGAAAAAACCTCTTGTGAAATAATCTACTTTTCCTTTTTCTTTGTATTCTTGTATACTCATATCCTTTCGGTTCCATATGAAAGAAAGTAATCCAAAAATTTAGAAAATGACTTTAAGCAAATTCTATTCTGCTTACATGCCCTGATCTAAACCAACTACCTACTAGTCTTCTAATCGAATTTTCAAAGATCTTCAAAGAGTCACACTGGATATATATCATAATTAATGACACTCAATATTAGAAAAGTTTTTTTCTGAAAGCACTCTTATTGTGGCTTTAATGTATATTCTTTGCTCTGTTGCAGTACACCCTCCATAGATAATAATAACATATATTCACACAGCACAAATTCAAGTTAACTCTTGACAAAGCTTCCTTCTGGGCACAAAGGGGTTAACAGGTTCTCAACAGTGGGGTGAAAGCTCAAGGGATGTTTGGCAACATCTGGAGACAGTTTTGATTGCTACAACTTGAGAGGTGCTGCTGACATCTGGTGGGTAGGGGCCAGGGATGCTGCTAAAGAGCTTAAAATGCACAGGACAGTGACTGCAACAGAGAATTGTTCAGCCTGAAGTGTCCACAGTGCCCAGGTTGGCAAATCCTGGATTTGGAGGAATAAGGGCTGCAGGGTAAGGAGAGAACCTTGGAAACAGCTACAGGAAATTCAACTCCGGTATCAACTGTGTGGTTTAAATGGTTCAGCGTCTCATGGGATTAGTCAGTGCAGAGTGAGTTTAGAGACAGAAACCAGCCAGGAGATCATCTGAGGTCTTGAGAATTCTTACCCACATGATCTTAGTTATACTTTGGACCTACTCTTTACTTTATCATTGGATTACCAGCCCAATTTGCCTCTATTTTTCATCAGGTAAAAAGCTGTAATTCACTATTTGGGAATTCTAATTTTTCAGGAAACATTTTGGCTTGGCCAGCTTCACTGTCAGTCTCTTGATATACTTCCCTGGCATAACGTGTGGGATTTATTTGTAATATAAACTTCTGGTTGGTTAGTCCCTGGCTCTGACTTTAGAAACTGCCACATTTGGGGAGGAGAGGGTTGGACTTTCCCAACATTAACAAGAGAGCTTGAATGTTTTTGTCCATCCAGAAAAATGTCTATGTGTCAAATGTCAATGACATAAAAGTTTTCCTAATTTCATAGCAGGCATGACTAAATATAGAATGGAACGAAACCTTCCAATGGCTTTGTGGAGCCAAGAACAATAATGATCTGTGGTACTGCAGAGTGAGTGTCCTTGCCTGACAACTTTTAAATGTATTGCCTGTCTTTTCAGCAGGATGGCCACAAGGGGAGTCGGTGCAGAGCCTACATTAAAACAGATTTCCCATCCTGGCAGCAAACTGATTTTCCCATCTCATCGCTGAGGTTGGAAAACAAGATTCTGTGTCCTGATGGGCAGTTGGAGCACTTTGTAAACCTTGGAGGGATCCACACTTGTAAAGCTTACCAAGATATTAATTTCCAATTGTTGGCAGAGCAGACAGTGCAGGCCCTTGATGGAAATAAATACAGGAAAACAACTCGATACTTGTGGAAGTCCTGTCCGACAAGCCATTTGGCCCTAGGAGTTAGAAAGCAAGAACTATTACTACTGCCCAGGTTTTGCTTGGTGAATCTGAAGGAGTTATGAGCAATATCCTTCCTTCCCTGTGGGTCTGACACTATTTCATGCAGAACAGTGTCAACTGAGATTAAGGTCATGGGTTGACTCCTCCCATGGAAGCCAGTTTCTTCGAGTTCTGAGAAAAAATCCAGCCATGGCAGCCTTCCCTAGTGTCCACTTATGAGTATGAGATTGCCATTATCGGAAGGGGCAAAAATGTAGGATTACTCCTGGTCCACTCCCAAAAAGGACATTCTTTAATGTCATGCTGATTTCATCAAAAAAGAGAAGAAGACAGGAGCCTTTTCATTTAATGTGATGCTATATATGTCATTTCTTGTTCCATTGAAAAACCTACCTGTTAAAATTAGATGTCTGCATTGTTTCCATCTATTACCCTGGGAACCTTTCTTTTTTCCAGTCTAGTACTCTTGCCTAGAAAATCCCATGGATGGAGGAGCCTGGTAGGCTGCAGTCCGTGGGGTCGCTAAGGGTCGGACACGACTGAGCGACTTCACTTTCACTTTTCACTTTCACACATTGGAGAAGGAAATGGCACCCCACTCCAGTGTTCTTGCCTGGAGAATCCCAGGGACGGGGGAGCCTGGTGGGCTTCTGTCTATGGGGTCACACAGAGTCAGACACGACTGAAGTGACTTAGCAACAGCAGCAGCAGCAGCAGCAGCTATGAGTCTGGAGCAAAAATGATTCCATTTCTGCTTCTTCACACCCCTGTTAATGTTCTGATCTGGTAGATTCTGAAGGGACTGAGGAACGGAGGGTGATATGGGTAGTGATGAGAAGCAAAGCCTGCCAGGGAAGGGTCTGGCTGATGCCCTGGGAAAACAGCTGTAAGATGAGGATGATCTGTTTGGCCTCTCCAGGCAATCTGACCCTGTTGCCTTATCCACAGACTCATGGAAGGTTGCAGCCCAGCATATCCTTAGTCCTGCCCTCCAGTAAGTTGTCAGAGTGGTTAGCCTGTCAATCATCGCACGGCCAGTCAGTGGCCAGGATGGGACCCGGTCTCTACAGTGCCAGTGCCACTGACAACAATGTGAGAAAGTAGGATGGGAGAATTCCAAAGAATCCGTGAGGTGGATGAAGAAAGCACCAAGAACTAGACATTCCAGTGTCCAAGGACCATGTGTCAAAAGAGTCCAATTAAACTCAGTGCAAAGTGCCAATGGAATCAGTCTGCTGAACACTTGAAACTAATACAACACTGTAAATCAACTATCAGTTCAGTTCTGTTCAGTCGCTCAGTCATGTCCGACTCTCCGCGACCCCATGAATCACAGCACGCCAGGTCTCCCTGTCCATCACCAGCTCCCGGAGTTCACTCAAACTCATGTCCACAGAGTCGGTGATGCCATCCAGCCATCTCATTCTCCAACGTCCCCTTCTCCTCCCGCCCCCAATCTTTCCCAGCATCAGAGTCTTTTCCAGTGAGTCAACTCGTCGCATGAGGTGGCCAAAGTATTGGAGTTTCAGCTTTAGTATCAGTCCTTCCAATGAACACCCAGGATTGATCTCCTTTAGAATGGACTGGTTGCATCAATCAACTATACTTCAATTTAAAAAAAGAAAAACAAAGTTGAACTAAATTAAACTGAAAGGTGAGAGAAGAATCTCAGTAACCTGACAGGTTACCTAGGGGAGCTTTTCTGCTACCTACAGGCTCAGGCTGGTAGAACTGTAGTTAGGATGTGTGCTTGCCCTTTAAGAGAAGGTGACCACAACCTCACGACTGTCCCTGGAATGGAGCGAACCTCTCCTGCTATTTCAGCAGGATAAATCTTACCCTGGTTTAGAATCTCCCAGGGCGATGTTAGGAGAACCAAGTGGCAAAGTGTGATCCCAGAAAAGTCTTGAGGTCTTCTAGGACATGACTCTAGCTTGCTCCTCAGGGGTTCCCTGAGGACACTAGACTGTGTTCCAAGCCTGTTAGTAGAGTCTAGTGGGATCATGGGATGTGCAGGTTAGAGGCCAACAAGCCCAGCTTGCACCCATAGCCTCCTGCTCCCAACGTGAGCTCTGAGAGGCTGCTGGTTGAACCCACAGAGCTGGAGGCTGGTGCCTGGCCTCCCCAGGCCAGCATGGCGACCTCATGCTGGGTGGCAGTATGTGTTCATCCCAGCCTCTCTGGGATGCCAGAGCCCTCGCCTCTCTGAGGGTGGTTACCCATTCTGCAAACTGGTCTGCTGCTGCTGCTAAGTCGCTTCAGTTGTGTCCGACTCTGTACAACCCCATAGACGGCAGCCCACCAGGCTTTGCCATCCCTGGGATTCTCCAGGCAAGAACACTGGAGTGGGTTGCCATTTCCTTCTCCAATGCGTGAAAGTGAAAAGTGAAAGTGAAGTCGCTCAGTCATGTCTGACTAGTAGCAACCCCATGGACTGTAGACCCCCAGGCTCCTCTGTCCACGGGATTTTCTAGGCAAGAGTACTGGAGTGGCTTGCAATTGCCTTCTCCAGCAAACTGGTCTATGACAGAGTAAATGACTCAGAAAGTTTCTGATTCAGCCACAAATGAAACCGGAGAAGGCTCATTAAAGGCACTAACGAGTTCTTCCTTTCACAGTGCTCCCGGGATCCCTGCCGGTGCTATCTCAGCTTCTCCATTGCTCTCTCCCTGCAAGGCTGAGCCCCTGTGCCCTTTACAGGAGCGTGAACTTGCTGAGGCTGAGCTCTGAGAACACAAGATGCCTTCAGGTGTGAAAGGCATGTCTAGCTTGAAGGCATCTGATTGAGATCAGGGACTCCCTGCAGGCTATTGAGGCTTCACCAGGGAAGGAGTGAGGATGGTTGAGGGCATATCTGGGTTTCCGCAATGGGAACAGTGTACAGGACATGTCTGTGCTCTTCTCCCCAGAGTCATATCTTGAAATCTCATCCCCAGTGTGATGGTGTTTGGAGATGGGGCTTTTGGGTGGAGCCCTTGTGAATAGGATTAGTGCCCTCCTGAACGAGACCGCAGAAGCTCCCTTGCCCCTTCCACCATGTGAGGACACAGTGAGAAGACCATCAATGAACCAGGAGGAGGTTCTCACAGGACTCCAAATCTGCTGGCACCTTGATTTTGGAATTCCCAGACTGTGAGAAGTAAATGCATCTATTATTATTAAGTCTCAAGTTTTGTTACAACCTGAACTGGCTAAGGCATACGGCTTGATTTTCTGATTGTGATACCTAGAAAAGGTGTTAGTGAATTTTACTAAGGCCTCTGAATTTTCTGCAGAAATGAAAAACCTCCTGTATAAAAAGAGTTAAAAAAAAAAAAAAAAGCTGTATCTTCTGCTTTTATTTGCCTTGAAAAAAACAGCTGTGTTGTGGTTTCTGTCATAATGTGTCTGATCTTACACAGAGTGGGGTGGGGAATGGTTTCGTGAATTATAAAACACTGTCAAGTCATTCTAAAACTATGGGTTATATATTTCATTTTGCAAATTTCTATGGTATTTGTGAAGAAATGGGATGTTTCCCATGGCAAAACATCCAGTGTGAGGACACAAAAGCCAACTTTTGATCAAAATAGATTATTTGGTGAAAAATAGACCTAAATCCAAAAGTAATGTTTTTGGTGTAATTATAAAGCCAAGACTTTTAATTCCTTTAAGATAATACTGATATTCAATATATTTTAACCCTTTCCTAATACCTGATATGGTAGTAGGTTGGTGTTTGTGGTTTAATTGGTGTTGAAAGTCTGACTCAGGAGGCGCTGGAGTGGGGGTCCTGTTCGTAAGATGGGAAGGCAGGCAAAATCCAAGGGGCTGTTGAAGGAGATAAGGTCTTACAGAACCCAGACATCAGGAGGGGTTTGCAATGTTTCTTCCAAGTAGAGGAAACAGAGTGAAAGACTTGGCAAAACCAGGAGAGGCCTTCTGTCTAGGAGCCTCTTCCCCAGCAGGTGAATACTGAACCATTCGGGAGGTCTGTTTTATTTCTTGGGGATCGTTTATGAGCCAGGGACACCATTAGCAGGGTGGACAGAGCACAGTAGTGTTTGGCCTGCTTAAATATTCAAGGTGTTCTCCCTGGCACTGGACAGAAAACTCCCTTGTTCAGAAGTTCATAGCTATTAATATTTTTGGAGACAAGTGCTGTCTCAGCTGCTGACAGATTGTTCTGGAAGCTTCTTTTGTGACATGGGAAGGCTTGATAAATACCTCCCAGTGCTGTGTCCTCTCCACTTGTACCCACAGCAACATGCAGAAAGCAACCCCTAGCCCTTCAATCAGGAACACAGAGTGTCTGAGTCTTTGTGAGATATCTGAGTATCTGAGTCTTTGGCACCTTGGGGCTGCTGGGGACAGTCTTGCAGTGTGGCCCTCATCCAGGGAAGTCAGTGCTATCAGGTGGAGCCATGTTGATGACATGTCATGTGGGTGGACATCAGCATCAGTTCTTCTGGAGCGTTTCTGTCATTATAGCCCCCTCATGCCTCTCTACCAGCACTGGCATGGTGGGAGTAACACCTGAGAAGCACACCTTAACTGGAGGGTGGCTGGGCAAAGCCAAGCCTGGACCCAACGGGCACACATAGAGTAAATAGACAAGGCGATTTTTTAAAAAGTCATTTCTAGGGTGTGGCAGATGAAACCTGCCAAGTCAGTGTCTTAAGTATTTTCTGTCCAGTAAAATTTTAATCTTCTACCCTGGGATGAGCTTTGTGTGGTTAGGCTTCTCTTAAATATGGGTCCAGCCACTTTGTTTGCTCATATAGTTCTTTTGTTTTTCTTTTTTAAAGCAATGGTAAATTTTTCATAAGTTCCTTTCTTTTCTTTCCCTCCTACAAATCAGATTTGGGAAAGAATCTTAAAACTAGAATGTCATCAAATCCTTTATGAAACATTTGGGGCTAAATACCCTTGCTGGAAGTCTCAGGATATTTTTTTCTTTGCTTATCCCCCCACCACCTTTTTTTTTTTTTTAATTTTAATGGAACACAGTTCAAGTCTCATAAATGCTTAAATATCGAGTTGTAAAGTTTGAGATGTCTCACGGGCACCACTGTCTGCAAATATGCCAGGCAGGGCTCTGGGGAGGTTCAAATTCAAACCGGTTTCCGCCTCTGGAACAATGTGTTAAGTAAACCGGGCTGGGAGAACTTACATGCTCAGAGTGACAAGCAGTTCAATAAAGCTTGCTCAATTATATATTCAGGGTCAGTCCTAGCAATCCTGCCACCTCCACATTTAAACGGGGGGAGGGGAATCTCTGCATTTGGCTGTCCTTTCTTTCTCCTTATCCAATTATCACCAGCAACTAAGTCCTTCATTTTTTTGCTTACTTCACAGGCGTTGAGGAAGAAGCCAGACCAGGCCAGGAAAATGCATCAGTTTTACGTTCCTTTGGCTGAAACCAAAGTCATGAATCAGAGCCCAAGCATTATTTACGCATCCCTATGATTTGCCTTCCTCACTCTCAGAGTGATATATCAAGTGGTTTAGGGCTTCCCTGGTAGCTCAGATGGTAAAGAATCTGCCTGCAATGCAGAAGACATAAGAGACCTGGGTTTGATCCCTGGGTCAGGAAGATTCCCCCTGGAGAAGAGAATGGCAACCCACTCCAGTATTTTTGCCTGGAGAATTCCATGGACAGAGAAACCTGGTGGGCTGCAGTCTATGGGGTTGCAAAGAGTTGGACATGACTGAGCGACTAACACACACAGGTGTGGAATAATTTCGGGGTGCACAACGATAAGCTGGGATCCAAAGGGGCAAAGGAAGGGATCAGATCTGCTTTGAACTCTGCTTGATGGTAGCCCTGCCCTGACTCAGTGTGCCTGACCATCATGCAGCTGGGATAACTTGCAGATGCTTCCTAAGCTCAGGGCCAGAAGAATTAACTTAGCTGGACTTTCCAGACAAGTCCTTCCCTGAACTCAAGGAGGACATTCTATGGGTTGAAGGTCTGAGGCTGAAACCAAGCAGCTGAGATGCAGAGCCTCCCCCAAATCCCCTGTTCTTTCTGCCTCCTTATTCTCAGAAGCTGGCTGATACTGGAGGTGCCTCCTGCCGTGGCGGATTTTCCCTCCTCATCTCAGAGATTTCAGGTGCCCTGGGTGGTGTGACGGTCACTCATCCACTTCCCTCATTTCCCTGAAGTCACAGAAATGTGTCTGTTATTCATGGAACACACTTGATCTCCCGTGAACCCCCCTACAGACTCTAGGGGCCACTGACTCACTTTTTAGTGCAACTCTAGTGCACTTTACCCTGGGACTAGAAACCAGCCTTCTTTCTCGTCTTTTGTTTTACATCCTCCAATCTGTGCTTCTTTTCTTTTGCCACCTTTCTCTGACTGAGCTATAAAGTGATCAGTTAAAAGTCAGCATGTATTTTAAAATAATGAACTTATTTCCAAAACAGAAAGAGATTCACAGACATAGAACACAAATTGACGGTTACCAAAGGGGAAGTGGGGGCTCAAGAAGGGATAAATTAGAAGTTTGGGATTAGTATATACATGCTGCTATATATTGGAGAAGGCAATGGCAAGCCACTCCAGTACTATTGCCTAGAAAATCCCATGGATGGAGGAGCCTGGTAGGCTGCAGTCCGTGGGGTCGCTAAGGGTCGGACATGACTGAGCGACTTCACTTTTACTTTTCACTTTCACACATTGGAGAAGGAAATGGCAATCCACTCCAGTGTTCTTGCCTGGAGAGTTCCAGGGACAGGGGAGCCTGGTGGGCTTCTGTCTGTGGGGTCACACAGAGTCGGACACGACTGAAGTGACTCAGCAACAGCAGCAACAGCTGCTATATATAAAATAGATAACCGAGGACCTGCTATATAACAGTAGGACCTACTGTATAACACAGGCATCTACACTCAATATTTTGTAATAATCTACAAAGAAAGAGTCTAAAAAGGAATATATAAATATGTATAACTGAACCATTCTGCCGTATACTAAAACTAACTGAGCACCAAAGAATTGGTGCTTTTGAAACATGGAGCTGGAGAAGGCTCTTGACAGTCCCTTTGACAGCAAAGATATCAAACCAGTCAATCCTAAAGGAAATCAACCCTGAATACCCACTGGAAGGACTGATGCCAAAGCTGAAGCTCCAATAGTTTGGCCACTTGATGCAAAGAGCTGACTCACTGGAAAAGACCCTGAGATGCTGAGATGAGAAAGATTGAAGGCAGCAGGAGAAGAAGGTGACAGAGGATGAGATGGTTGGATGGTATCACCGACTCGATGGACATGAGTTTGAGGAAACTCCGGAAGATAGTGAAGGACAGGGAAACCTGGCATGCTGCAGTTCATGGGATTGCAGAGTCAGACATGACCTAGTGACTAGAAAACAACACCACCACCTGAAACTAACATGACATTGTAGATCAACTATACTTCAATTTAAAAAAGAGAAACAAACCCACAAACAATCATTTTGGTCCCCCCTGCAAAAAAAAAATCAATATGGACAGCCTATCATGGTTGTAGGAAAACAATCAGCAAGCCAAACTATGGGACAATAAAAAAGATCAGGTGCTTTGGGCAGCGGTTGGGGATGAATAGACAGAGAAAAGATTTAGGACACTGAAAATACTCTTACAATATTATAACAATGGATACACATCATTATACTTTTGTCTAAACCCATAGGACGTACAACATCAAGAGTGAACTCTAAGATACACTGTGTGCTTTGGGTGATTATGATGTGTTAGTGTTGATTGATCTTTGGTAAAAACTGCACCATTCTGCCGAATGAGGACACCCAGGGAAAAGAAGTTGTTGACTTTGGTATGGGGGGATTTGTGAGAGGAGTTTCATCTTGTTCTAAATTAGAAGTTTTCTGCATTTTCTAAAACTACTTTTTTTTTTTTTAGGTCGAGCTTTGCTTACTTACACAGTAATTTAGTTCACATAGGAATTAACACATGACTTCAGAAGAGTTTTCTTCATGTACTCATCTACCTGATTTGGGAAATATGGGTCTAGCAGCTCAAGTCAAGTATCATATTTCATCAAAAAGAATATAATGCAGATAAGAATTGATACTGCCAAGATTGCTCCAAAGTTTCAAACATACTCAAATTTTGTAAGATCTTTTATGATTCACAAAGCTTGTGATCGTCACATCAACTCTATTGGGTAGATTTTATAAATCCCTATTTTTGTATAAAAGACACTGAGTCCCAGAGTTGGTGACAGTTAATAACTACTACCATGCTGGCTTCCCTGGTGGCTCAGTGGTAAAAGAATTGGCCTGCCAATGCAGTGGACATGAATTTGATTCCTATGTTGGGAAGAAACCCTGGAGGAGGAAATGGCAACCCAGTCTAGTATTCTGGAAAATCTCATGGACAGAGGAACCTGGTGGGCTACAGTCCACGGAGTTGCAAAGAGTTGGACACAACTAAACACAACAACAAACACAACAACAAACACAATACCACCAAGCTGATAACGGAAACTGGGTGTAACATTGTGATTTATCAGAAATATATATTTGGTCTTCATCCCTGTTCCTGGCACAGAGCTGCTAAAACCCTCAGATATCTTCAGTGATAAGAGTGATGAGATGTCTTTTGTTATTCATAAAAAGCCCCTTTCAATCACACCTGAGTTTATGTTAATGGAGTGACTTTTGGAAAGCCCCTAAGGAAGGGGCTTTCAACTTTCAACTTGACGGACATGAGTTTGAGCAAGCTTGGGGAGTTGGTGATGGACAGGGAAGCCTGGTATCCATGGGGTTGCAAAGAGTCAGACACAACTGAGCGACTGAACTGAACTGAAGGAAGGGGACTGTTGCCAGGGAAAATACTGTGAGATTAGAGGGTTGAGACCTCTAGGAAGGGGAGAGGGGCTGGAGGCTGAATCAATCCCCAGTCTGACTTACGAAGTGAAGTAAGTCAGAAAGAGAAAAAAATTGTATTAATGCATATATACGGGATCTAGAAAAATGGTACTGTTGAACCTATTCGCAGGGCAGGAATAGAGATGCAGACGGAGAACAGATGCATGGACACAGCAGAGGAAGAAGAGGGTGGGAAAATTGAGAGAGTTGCATTGACATATATACACTTCAGTTCAGTTCAGTCGCTCAGTCGTGTCCGACTCTCCGCGACCCCATGAAGCACAGCACGCCAGGCCTCCCTGTCCATCACCAACTCCCGGAGTTCACTCAAACTCATGTCCATCGAGTTGGTGATGCCATCCAGCCATCTCATTCTCTGTTGTCCCCGTCTCTTCCCGCCCCTAATCCCTCCCAGAATCAGACTCTTTTCCAGTGAGTCAACTCGTCGCATGAGGTGGCCAAAGTATTGGAGTTTCAGCTTTAGCATCAGTCCTTCCAATGAACACCCAGGATTGATCTCCTTTAGAATGGACTGGTTGGATCTCCTTGCAGTCCAAGGGACTCTCAAGAGTCTTCTCCAGCACCACAGTTCAAAAGCATCAATTCTTCAGCACTCAGCTTTCTTCACAGTCCAACTCTCACATCCATACATGACCACGGGAAAACCCATAGCCTTGACTAGACGGACCTTTGTTGGCAAAGTAATATCTCTGCTTTTTAATATACTGTCTAGGTTGGTCATAATTTTCCTTCCAAGGAGTAAGCATCTTTTAATTTCCTGGCTGCAATCAGCATCTGCAGTGATTTTGGAGCCCCCCCAAAATAAAGTCTGACACTGTTTCCACTGTTTCCCGATCTATTTCCCATGAAGTGATGGGACCAGATGCCATGATCTTTGTTTTCTGAATGTTGAGCTTCAAGCCAACCTTACCTTGTGTAAAATAGATACCTGGTGGGAAGCTGTTGTACAGTACAGGGAGCTTAGCTTGGTCTACGTGATGACCTAGAGGGATGGTGTGGGGGGTAGGAGGAAGGGACGCTCAAGAAGCAGGGGATATCATACATACATATTGCTGATTCACTTCTTTGTACAGCAGAAAATAACACAACATTATAGAGCAATTATACTCCAATTTAAAAAATTGTCAATGGTCAATTTAATCAATTATGCCTACACTTTGAAGCCTCCATAAAAAAACATTAAAGCATGGAGTTTAGAGAACTTCTGGGTCTGTAAACTGTAGGGCTGCTGGGAGGGTGGTGCCTAGAGAGGGTGTGGAATGTTTTCACCACCCCCCACCTACCTTGCCCTGTGCATCTCTTCAATCTGGCTGTCCATAAGTACTATCCATTTATGATAAACCAGTTATCTAGGAAATAAACAGTCAATCCTAAAGGAAATCAGTCCTGAATATTCATTGGAAGGACTGTTGCTGAAGTTGAAGCTCCAAAACTTTGGCCACCTGATACAAAGAACTGACTCATTGGAAAAGACCCTGATGTTGGGAAAGATTGAAGGCAGAAGGAGAAGGGGAGGACAACAGAGAATGAGATGGCTGGATGGCATCACCAACTTGATGGACATGAGTTTGAGCAAGCTCTGGGAGTTGGTGACAGACAGAGAAGCCTGGTATGCTGTAGTCCGTGGGGTCACAAAGAGTTGGACACGACTGAGTGACTGAACTGAAACTATAAGCCACTCTAGCAATTAATGGAACTTGGGAGGTGGTGGTGTAACCTCTGCTCTGCAGTTGATCAGATGCACAGGTCACAACCTGTACTTGTAGTGGGCATCTGAAAAGGGTGGTGGTGGTGGGGTGGTCCTGTGAGGCTGACCTCTTCACCTGTAGTATCTGATGCTATCTCTAGGTAGATAGTGTCAAAACTGAGTTAAACAGTGTCACAGAACTGCCTGATGTGTGGAAAACACACACTTGTGGTGTCAGGAGTGAAGCAGTAACATAGCAAAGTACTCCTTGCTGGCGGCTTCAATCCTTGGGTCAGGAAGATCCCCTGGGAAAGAAAATGGCAACCCATTCCAGTATTTTTGCCTGGGAAGTCCCATGGACAGAGAAGCCTGGCGGGCTACAGTCCATGGGGTCTCAAAGAGTTGGATGTGACTACGTACTGAGAATAGAGGCACATTGTGAGTGTTATCCCTTTATACTCAGTTTTCCAACTCTGAGATTTCTCAGCATCTTGTTTCAGAAGCGATGGGTATGGAAAAAAGACATTCACATCTGTGTATCTTTCTCTTTGGAATGCATGAAACGAGATGCTAGTCATTCCCCATGTCATCAAGAGTCAATACTTCTTATGACAGATCACAGCATCTCAGAAAACATTTCTTTAATTAGCAGAGTTACTGACTTTGCAACGCACAGACGATTTCCCCAGGAAAGAGCCCTCTGGGTAAATGCAGTGTGACCTGATCCTGTGTGAGGAATTCTCCTCCACCCACAGCTGGTCCTGTGGAGATGAAAAACAGGCACACACCCTAACATCTTGCCCCAGATGATCGGCTTTGGGGGATGCTGAATTCCCAGTCAGGCGGAGGCGAAAAATAAAAGTGGGGGGGGCACTTGCTTTAGTTGTTCTGGCTGAATTTTACTGATGTTTCAGTGTAATGTTATTTCTGGCATCATCTTGATTAGTGACTCAAAGGCTGGTTTTAACTTGAGGAAAGGCTGAATCTGAACAGATTTCATCTCTCTTTCCTTATCTCCTTCACTGAAATTCAACTAACTTAACATAGTGTTGATCTAGCATCAGAGAAGATAGGAAAACAAGCAAGATCTGATTTTCTCACTAAAGATTAGATATAAGACATTCTTTAAACAATGCTGTTTGAAGGTAGGATAATAACAATAGGCGACACAGGTTTGATCCCTGTTCAGGGAACTAAGATCCCACATGCCATGCAACAACTAAGTCCCTGGCTACAATTACTGAGCCCGAGCCCCATAACAAAGACCTGACACAACCAAATGAATAAATATTTTTTTAAATTAAATTATATCTGAGAACATACAACTTTGTACCTGACATATGGGAAGCACACATAACCTACTTTTGTCATAACACTGTTTTCTCCCTGATTTTTCAAAATGAATGTTCTTCTCTTTGTGAAATGGGAATTCCTGTGTCTGAAGGGTTTTATATCCTATTTTTGTTCCCATATAACATCACCTTGTGAACATTTTCCTGTAACATTGTGCAGCATTTCCCTTTCTATTCTATAGTGAGCTATGGCAAGTTTTCCCCAAGAAATGAAAAAGCTACATATTGTTACCCTGGCAGCATCAGCAACTTTTAGCCTTCATAAAATCTCAGAACTCAGCCTATCATAATCATACAAGAAGTTCATTTTGAAAGAATCACCACAAGGCAGCCACCTGTCCTCACTTCTTCTTTTAAAAAAAAAAATCTGGAGCAAAAAGGAATGATCTAGAACTGTGCTAGGAGGTCAGGGCAGAAATAGACTCAAATGTATGGAGTTTTCACTTCTCTACCAAGTCTTCACTGCTTTTCTCTGGGTTTGTACAGAAATAAATAAGATACCTCTTTCAAAACTCCCTATCGTGCTTCATGGCTCTGGCTGTTCAAGAAATGGGAATGGGTTTCTAGGTGAGAAGCATGGTCCTTCAACCATCAGGGCCCACCCAGACGGGGTGTCACAGTCCTGTGGCAGGACATCCCCATCTCCTCCTGCTGGCAGCCTGTGTGATGTGGTCCTCAGTCAGGCTCCTCCAAGGTCACACCTGGAGTATATCACAGACCCCCAGGATCCAAAACCCTGCTTCAAATTCACCCAGAGCACCCACGTGAAACTAGGGGTCTATGCAATCCGATTCTGTTGCTACCCTTTTAACTTGTGATACTTTAGGTCTCAGGCAGGCTAGAAATAATCAGCACATCGTCTTTAAAAGCAGTTTGCAAGCACCCCAATGTTCATCACAGCACTATTTACAGTAGCCAGGACATGGAAACAATCTAAATGTACATCAACAGAGGAGTGGATAAAAAAAATGTGGTACATATATGAAGTGGAATATTACTCAGCTATCAAAGGAATGAAATTGGCTTATTTGTAGAGACATGGATGGACCTAGAGACTGTCATATCCAGTGAAGTAAGAGAGAAAAAGAAAAACAAATATCATATATCAACACATATATGTGGAATCTGAAAAAATTGGCATTATTTACAAAGTGGAAGTAGAGACACGGACATGGAGAACAAATGCATGGACACCGAGGGGGAAAGGGTGGGGTGGTGGGATGAACTGCAAGATTGGGACTGACACCTATACACTACGGATTCTGTGCAGAAAACAGATGACTAATGAGAACCTACTGTATAGCACAGGAAGCCTACTAAATGCATTCGTGACCTAAATGGGAAGGAAATCCAAAAAAGAGGGGATACATACATATAGGTATAGCTGAATCACTGCACTGTACAGTAGAAACTAATATGACACTGTAAAGCAACTAAACGCCAATGAAATTTTTTTTTAAGCACTTTGAATTTTCTCCTAATAAAGGACCTTGACTTTGATTCTTTTAGCCTTAGCCATGATTTTCTTTCTTGGACTGGCTTTATTTTCCAAATGCCATGGATCTTAACAAAGCATATATCATGTCCAAATGTGTAAGGTAGTCATTCTATCTGATTGGAATAATTCTGCTCCTAAATGCTACTTAACCATCTACCGTCCTTTAATCCAAGTTCCTGAAATGTAAACACGTGAAGAAGAACCTGGCGGCTGGTGAGGCCGAAACAATGCAGGAGTGGAGAAGGCGCTCTCTGGCTCAAGGACCTCTGGTCCCAAGAGTGGTACTATTAGCCTGTGGGCTTTCACATGGGGCTGGGTAGTTCACCTTGAAGTCCGGGGCTGCAATTCCTTCTTTAATTAAAAACACACTGTAATAGCAGAGGTGTCACCTGATGCAGGCTTACTTGCCAATAAGGAGCCAGTGCCCTGCTGGGGTATATTTTGTTTTAGAATTTCTCGTGTATTAAAGACTCTACCGACTGAGCGACTGAACTGAACTGAACTGAAAGACTCTACCGAAAAGCTGCTCCATAGTGGAGATACCCAGCCTGCCAGAAAGGCACCGTTGGAGGGAAGAGGGGTACTGATTCGTAGCCAATGCTGGGAGGGAAAGGACATTGTTCTTAAACATAAAGTAGTACATCCGAAGAATATTTCTATATTTTCCAGGCTCTCTTGCTCTTGGTTTGAAATTGGTAATGCATGTGAAAAACATCAAGGTGGTTTTTATTTTGTTGAGCCCTTTCACATTTATCTCTAAAGCTACTGCAGAGGGCCTTCCTAGCAAAGCTGGATTTCCAAGAATGCTCAAATGATGAATGAAGTGTTAATAATGAAATAGCTACCCGTTATTGAGCATCTCCTGTGGGAACACAATACGCTGAGTGCTTTAGGGAGGATGTCTTATCCTCAAACCAAGCTTATGAGAAATTGACTGTTACCCCCATTTTACAGATGAGGAAACCAAGTCTCAAGACAACTATGGAGCCTGCCAGGTTCATGCAACAGGCAGACAATGGACCTATGTTCGGTGGAGACAGGTAATTTGGACCTGAATCAGTCTGACACCAAGTCTCTGCTCATCTCAGGTACACCATGATGCTAATCTAAAATTACAAGTGGCTCCCATGTTTACTCCCACTATTTACAATGGCCAAGACATGGAAATAAGCTTAAGAGTCCATAGTGATGGATATATACATAAAGAAGTTGTGGTATGCATACACAATGAAATATTATTCATCCATAAGAAAAGAAGGAAATCCTGCCATTTGTAACAACATGGATGGACCTTGAGGGCATTGTGCTAAGTGAAAAAGTCAGATGGAGAAAGACAAGCAATGTATGATCGCTCCTGTCTGTGGAATCTAAAAAAACACAACAACAAAAACTCCACAAACTCATAGAAAGAGAGATCATGTTTGTGGCTACCTGAGGCAGGGGTGGGAGGCGGGAGGAATTGGATGAAAATAGTCAAAAGGTATATATTTTCAGTGATAAGATAAATAATACTGGGGATGTAATTTAACATATGTCATGCTGACTGTAGTTAACACTACTGTATGCTATGTGAAAGCTGTTAAAAGAGCAAACCCCAAGACTCGTTATCACAAGGAAAAAGTTTTTTTGTTTCTCTCTCTCTCTCTCTTTTTTTTTTTTTTTTGGTAACTTTGCAAGATGATGGGCTTCCCCAGTGGCTCAGTGGTAAAGAATCCGCCTGTAATGCAGGAGGCACAGAAAGCACAGGTACAACCCCTGGGTGGGGAAGATACCCTGGAGGAGGGCATGGTAACTCACTCTAGTATTCTTGCTTGGAGAATCCCATGGACAGAGGAGCATGGTGGGCTACAGTTCATAGGGTTGCAAAGAGTCAGGTATGACTGAAGTGACTTAGCAGGCATGCAAGATGATGTATGTTCACTAAACTTATTGCAGTAATCACTCAACAGTATATGCAAGCAAGTCATTATGCTGTACATCCTAAACTGACACAGTGCTATATGGCAGTTACACCTAAAGAAACTGGAAAAAAAATAACTAGCTGGAAAAAAAGAGAAATAATTGTGGATGTATGGCTGTTTATTTTTTCCGGTGGCATAGAAAATGGATCTAGCAGTGGCTTTTAAGATACAAATAAACTGACATGCATTTCTGAGCATCATGAATGATTTGGAGAACTGTACAAGGTTGGAGGAGAAAAGTAAAACAAATGGACTCTCTCTGAGCTTTGGCCCCTTCAAGGGCTTGGGAGGGACAGAAAGCAGGAGACTTTGAGCATTTTTGAAAACTGAGATTCACAATGAGCTCCATGTTCAGCTCTGACCCTCCCTCCAGCCCCCACACTGTGTACTTCCTCAGTTCCTGACAAGTGAGTGTTTGCTTCATCCAGAACATTCTTGCTAAACAACTGGCTTAGAAAGTCCTGGAAAGAGTCAGCAGGCCCTGAACCAGAGAGTGACCCAAACAGTCGGTTAATAACAAGATCAGTGCTCTGTCCTGGGGTGGCCCTGACTCTGTATGGACGGGTATGGGAAGGCAACTGTGTCTTGAAGCTGAAAGATTCAACAAACAGGCAGGCTCCTTTGAGAGGCTCTACTGCCCAACTGTTAATGTTTATAAATCTTCCTGCTTCTCTTTGGCTTGTACTTCATCATAAGCAGAATCTAAAGAAAAAGGAGGGAACGTAAGCCTTCCTTTACTGGGGGAAAGCACAGTGTCTCATATTGAGAATCTAGCTGGGAACTGAGAATCCTTGGTGTTATTTCTGGCTGCAATATTAATTCATGGGGTTGAGTAAATCACTAGCTTTTTTGCTCCCTTCACTTCCCCATTCCAGTCAGTCCTATTTTGGTCCTTGTATCTCTCTGGCCCCAAACTTTCCCTCCCTTCCTCTGTACTGCTAGCCACTTAGAAAGTTGATCATATACGGCAACTGTGAATACATCGGATGCCGTTTCTCCCACATCTGTCCCAGTATTTGGAATACTTTTTCTATGTGGGAAACTCTCCTTTTCCTACAGCCCTGATAAATCCTGTCTGGTCGCTGTCTTCCTCCCTGACCTGGCTCTGAGCTCTTGTCCCTTCTTTCTCTGAAATCCCACAGGATTTGCTGTCTGAACTTCTTACTTGGTCTCTATCTGCTACTGCCACACATCCCTGGTTATCTTTTTTCTACTCACCTGACTGATTTACGCAGCTGGTTTGAAACTTGTAGCAAACACCTTACCGAAGCTTTTGTTTTTCTCTCAGTATTAGTACACTGACTGTTGGAACTTAGTTAATGTTTGCTGATTCAAATGGAAAAGAGCACCGTTAACAATGGCAATGGCTGCGTGCTAAGTCACTTCAGTCGTGTTCAACTTTTTGTGACCCTATGAACAGTGTAGCCTTCCAGGCTCCTCTGTCCATGGTATTCTCCAGGCAAGAATACTGGAGTGGGTTGCCAAGCCCTCCTCCAGGGGTATCTTCCCCGACCCAGGGATCAAACACGAATCTCCTAGGTCTCCTGCATTGGCAGGTGGGTTCTTTACCACTGAGCCACCCTTATAATAACAATGAAAGTGAAAGTGTTAGTCACTCAGTTGTGTCTGACTTTGTAACCCCATGGACTGTACAGCCCACCAGGTTCCTCTGTCCATGGAATTCTCCAGGCAAGAGTACTGGTGTGGGTTGCCATTTCCTTCTCCAGGAGATCTTCCCAACCCAGGGATTGAACCTGGACAGATTCTTTACATCTGAGCTACCATAGAACTTCCTTTTATTGAATGTTTCCCGTTCACCAGAATGATATTAAGAGTTTTATGTTAATATCTCACTCATGACAACACAATTGTGAGGTCTTATGTATCCCCGTTTTACAGTGGAGGAAACTGAGGCTCAGTAACAAGATAATGATCACATAGCTATTACTTGTTAGAGCAGATATTCAACAAGTTCCGTAAGTACCATGCTGCCCTGCTCCAATTAAGAACTATGGCATGAATGAAACAAGCCAAAGACATTTGCATTTATGGTTAACATGGCTGTAGACAAGGTGACTGTGAAACTGAAACAGAAGCAAGAAGGAGGTAATGCAAGGATTCCACAAAAACAGATTTGTAGTCAGCACCCCAGCATCAGCTACAGTGCCTTGTGCTTCAAATTCTGAACTCTGAAGTCAAACTGACTGTGTATGAACCTTGGTTCCACAGCTTGCCAGCTGTTTGATCTTGAGTAAGAGACATTAAGTTCATGGTGACTCAGTTACCTCCTGTATAAAGGTGGACTGTAATGGTACCCTCTCGTCTGGTAGCCTTGAAGATTAAGTATAAACATGTGAAAGGTACATATAGTGAAGTGAAAGTCGCTCAGTCATGTCTGACTCTTTGCGACCCCATGGACTATGCAGTCCACGGAATTCTCCAGGCCAGAATACTGGAGTGAGTAGTTTCTCCCTTCTCCAGGGGATCTTCCCAACCCAGGGATCGAACTTAGGTCTCCTGCATTGCAGGTGGGTTCTTTACCAGCTGAGCCACAAAGTGAAGTGAAGTGAAGTTGCTCAGTCGTGTCTGACTCTTTGCTACCCCATGGACTGTAGCCTGCAAGGCTCCTCTGCCCATGGAATTTTCCAGGCAAGAGTACTGGAGTGGGTCGCCATTTCCTTCTCCAGGGGATCTTCCCAAGCCAAGGATCAAACCTGGGTCACTTGCATTGCAGGCAGATGCTTTACCATCTGAGCCACCAGGGAAGCCCCCTGAGCCACAAGGGAAGCCCCAAAAGGCATATATATGGATCCTTAAGTAATGGTCAGCTATTATTATCAAGAACCTCTAACTTAGACCAAGGTAATAGAATCTACCCCAGGAGGCAGAAATTGCTGTGTATTTCACTAGATTTCAGACAATGGAAAAAAGCTCTGTTTTTATCCTTTAATTCCAGACACAACAAAGAAACTGCAGATAGGGAATTCTAGGAGACAAAGGCCACCCAAGGATTGTATTGCAAGGATTATCAAATATGCCAGGACATGGTGACCCAATACTCATCACTCAAATGGCTGTGGGAGCCAAGCGTGGCAACGTAAGGGACCTCCTGGTGGTAGATGGCTAATAATGCAGAATGTGAACAGGTGATTTCTACAATCACTAGACACCTGGCCTCTGATTGTTTCTTAGGAACTGCAAGACCTTGGGTTGGGAGACCTAACCTCCCTTTTCTTACCTGTAAAATGGGATAATCATAGGAGCTACGTTAAAGGATCATGGAGAAAATTGATGTATATGTAAAGTGCTTAGAGGACTTCCCTGGTGACTCAGCAATAAAGAATCCACGTGCCAGTGTAGGAGATGAAGGTTCAATTCCTAGGTAGGGAAGATACTTTGGGGAAGGAAATAGCAACCCACTCTAGTATTCTTGCCTGGAGAATTCTGTGGACAGAGGAACATGCCAGGCTATACTCCATGGGGTTGCAAAAGAGTTGGACATAACTTAGTGACTAAACAACAACCACAACAAAGGGCTTGGAGCATAACTCAATAAACACCTTCAATTTATTTTAGTTTTATAGTCACCACCAGTCTCGACAAGTAGTTTCCTTGGGTGCTTGCAATATAGCCTTGTCAGAAGAGATGGAATTACTCTTGACTAAGTTAACGAGATTCCCCAGTACTCCAAGTATTTTATTCTACAAAGTGGCTTTAATAAGGAAATTTTATTAGACAGCAAGGGCTGGAATTTTCACTATCTTTTCTCAGCAACCTCCTCTCTCAATGATAATCAGATAATGTCTATCCACCTTCTTCAAAAGCTGTTTTTTTTTTCTTTTTTTAAGATTTGATCTCAATACCCTGCAGTGACATTTAAGATCAAGGCCAGGTTGTGACACAATAGCTGAGCCAATTTTTTTTTTTTCCAAGGGTTTAGCTAAGGTTTCGTGGGCACAGGAGGAAACTAAATGTAACCTCAGGGGTTCAAGGAGGTCATATCTACCTCATCAGGATCCTCTAGACCTGCCTCTGAGCACACCATGAGAGCTGGCACTTGCTGCCCCTCTGCTGCTATCCCTGGATCAGAGCCCTCACACGAAGTGTCAGGTGTAATTTTCCCCCCAGGCCTGGAGAGCAACAAGGACAGCCTTTTGCTTGGAAAATGCTGGAGGTGGGAGGTACCCTGCCCTCTGGACTTGGCCAAGAGAGAAAGCAAACTGCAGGTAATTTGGCCCAAACCAGCAGATGCTGCTCAAAAAAGCCACATTGGTTGCCCTGAAACAGGGAAATTACAAAGCAAATGCTCACCTAGAAAGCACAAACAAAGCTGCCTGGTATTGGAGAGGCAGCCCCCGTGCTTGGATCCAGGTTCGGTGGGGAGAATAGATCAAAGGGCCCTTCAGATTTCTAGGAAACACCAACCTTGGGACTCTCATTCAGCACTGGGTCCCCAGAGGCCACCACTAGCTAAGATACCAAGATTGCCTACTTAGAATCTTGGGTCACAGCTTACTTTCTGACATAATTGTCTGTCAAAAGACTTCCTTAAATTATCCCTGGAAACTGAAAGGAGGCTCATGAAGAACGATCTTGTACAAATTTTGGAAACTATTTTTTTCCTTCATTTAGAATTTAAAGAATATTGTTTTATATCCCCATTCATTTCTCAGAGTAGATGATACAAAAGGCTCAGTTCAGTCAGTTCAGTTCAGTCGCTCAGTCGTGTCCGACTCTCCGCGACCCCATGAATCACAGCACGCCAGGCCTCCCTGTCCATCACCAACTCCCGGAGTACACTCAAACTCATGTCCACAGAGTCGGTGATGCCATCCAGCCATCTCATTCTCTGTCGTCCCCTTCTCCTCCCGCCCCCAACCTTTCCCAGCATCAGAGTCTTTTCCAGTGAGTCAACTCGTCTCATGAGGTGGCCAAAGTATTGGAGTTTCAGCTTTAGCATCAGTCCCTCCAATGAACATCCAGGATTGATCTCATTTAGAATGGACTGGTTGGATCTCCTTGCAGTATAAGGGACTCTCAAGAGTCTTCTCCAACACCACAGTTCAAAAGCATCGATTCTTCGGCGATCAGCCCTCTTCACAGTCCAACTCTCACATCCATACATGACCACGGGAAAAACCATTGCCTTGACTAGACGGACCTTGGTCGGCAAAGTAATGTCTCTGCTTTTTAATATACTATCAAGGTTGGTCATAACTTTCCTTCCAAGGAGCAAGCGTCTTTTAATTTCATGGCTGCAATCAGCATCTGCAGTGATTTTGGAGCCCAAAAAAACAAAGTCTGACACTGTTTCCACTGTTTTTCCATCTATTTCCCATGAAGTGATGGGACCAGATGCCATGATCTTTGTTTTCTGAATGTTGAGCTTCAAGCCAACCTTTTCACTCTCCTCTTTCACTTTCATCAAGAGGCTTTTGAGTTCCTCTTCACTTTCTGCCATAAGGGTGGTGTCATCTGCATATCTGAGGTTATTGATATTTCTCCCAGCAATCTTGATTCCAGCTTGTGCTTCTTCCAGCCCAGCGTTCCTCATGATGTACTCTGCATATAAGTTAAATAAGCAAGGTGACAATATACAACCTTGACGTACACCTTTTCCTATTTGGAACCAGTCTGTTGTTCCATGACCGGTTCTAACTGTTGCTTCCTGACCTGCATACAGGTTTCTCAGGCACCTTTAAATTTGCTCTTATTTTATAGCAAATGAATAAATTAATAATAATAGCTTAACATCTATTGAGCTGGTATTATTTATCATACTTGCTCTAAGTATTTTATATGTAACGCCTCATTCAATCCTAAAGATAACCCAGGTCTCCTGCATTGTAGGCAATTCTTTACCATCTGAGTCACAAAGGAAGCCCCCTAAAGATAATAATAGGTGGTAAATAGAGTTATTTGTTTCCTGGATGAGAAGATGTCCTCTGGGGATTGGGATTTCATACCTAATTCACTGACTCAGGCATGAGCCCTAACCCCGCTGCAATAGGTGGGCCAGGTACCAAACTTCCTATTCTTCCCAGCTTTCCTAGCAGGTGGGGGTGGTCATGTGACCATCTTCTGGCCAATATTATGTGAGTATAAGGAAAGAGTTCTACTTTGAGGTCTGGACCATAAAAAACTCTAAGGGTGCTTCCCTGCCTGTTCTTCTTTATTAAATAAATTAGGCCACTGAGACCCTAGAGGAGGGACAAGTCATGAGATGACCCTGAATGATTCTGGGGAGGGCTGTATATAAAACCAGAACAAGTTAGACTTACTATGAGTGAAAACTACATTTCTATTGTGATAAGTCACTGAGATTTCCAAGGTATCTACTGCAGAAGCCCCAGTTACTTTAATTCATGTACCTGGTGAGGAAAATGAATTGATTGTCTACAGTTAAATTGCTATTGGGACTTCCTGGTGATCCAGTAGTTAAGACTCTGCACTCTCAATGCAGGAGGCCCAGGTTCAATCCCTGGCCAGGGAACTAGATCTCACACGCCGCAACTAAAAGATCCTGTGTGCCACAACTGAGGCCTGATGCAGCCAAATAAATAAATATAAAAAACCCATTACTGTTAGTGGACCTTTAGGGCAGAACTGTCTAGTTCTACACTGCATGTTTTCTCTCAAGATGCAGTGTATGCGAACATAATGAGGAAATTCTCTTCCAACTTAGAAAGATGATAGAGATCCCATGCCCTGCTTCCATCTTCCATCTTCCAAAGAGAGCTAGCATGATGAAAATAATCAGATTGCACAATCATCATTTATTAGGAACCCATCTGGTGTGGGGATGAGCTCATAGCCTTGAGAATAAAGAAAATTTCCAGCTAAGACTGGATGGTGAGGCTTCTAACACAGGCCAGCTGGTTTTTAGAAGGTCCAGTAACAGGTTAGAACAAGGCTCAGTGAAGAGTGGCCAGTGGTTAAGCAGTATGGACATCATTACTGTAAATGATATAAATCACATTACACTTATTACATAAAGACGCATGATTGTTAGCCTAACAAATTCAGGCTAGTTGTGCTCCTTTTTGCTGCAGCAACTTTAAGCTGGTACATTGTGTTGTTTCTGCTCATTCCCTTCACCTAGTTCATACCCACTCGTCTTTATTAATAAGACCTCTGCTCATCTATTGTCTTCTCAGGAAGTCTTCCTTGATGTCACAGAACAAGTAGGTTTCCCAGTTAAACTCTCTCAGGCCCTCAGGTAACTTGTCCTCAAAGCACTGACATTCAATTTTAATCTTGTGAGTTTGCATAATTATTAGTTTTGTTGAGTGAGTGAGTGTCAGAACTCTACCACTGTAACATAATCTGTAAACAAATATGGTACCATGTTCAGTTTTGTTCACCATCCCATCTCTAGAACTCAGCACAATATCTGCACATAGCAGGTGTTCTTTAATTATTTGTTAGATGAATGAGCAAACACCTGAATAAATGAATGAATGAAACTTCATTTAGTGAAACCGAGGTAGAAATATGTCATACCCAGATTTATTGGTGAAGATAGGAATATACTTCAGAATACTGGATTTCTGCAGCTACTACTGCCCATCATCTTTCAAATGACTCTGTAGAAAGAGATGCCTTCAAATCAGGTGACACTTGCATAGGTGACCATCACTCCAGAACAAATGTTGATAACACAGATGCTGAGATCCTATCCCACAGGAGGCTAGTCATTAACTTCTCTGAGCCTCAATGCAGTATCCTCATTTATAACGTACCCCTCCCCCCTGCACTGGCATTGAGAATCAAAAATAAGAGAATTCATTTGACTGAATGAATCTATGCATGTATGTTTTGCTTAAAGTTAGGAAGCTTGAAAATTGTCTCTCGATGGGATTTTTGAAAAGACACTGCTTTGTGAAGAAGGCATTTTAAGGATATTAGACAAAGACTCGCCATTTAGTTAAATAATCATTATTTCCAGGCAATGGCAGAGAAATTAGATCTCCCACAGTTTTCCATCAGCCTTAGCCCAAAGACCCTTAAACAATCATACAATTTAACTAAAAAATTAGCTACTCTCCTTCTGTTGGGATGACTATTTCCAAAGCCCAACCTGAGTAAAATTTAGAAGCCCTCATTATTCAAAGGTAAATAGGAGGGATTAGGGGCAGGAGGAGACAGGGACGACAGAGGATGAGATGGCTGGATGGCATCACCGACTCGATGGACATGAGTTTGAGTGAATTCCGGGAGTTGGTGATGGACAGGGAGGCCTGGCGTGCTGTGATTCATGGGGTGGCAAAGAGTTGGACGTGACTGAGTGACTGAACTGAACTGAACTGAACTGAATGTGATATTTGTCAAAAGAGAAACTTCTAAGTTGATTTCCACAATGCTTTCAAAACAGAAGAGCATCTGTTGGGAGGGACTGGCCCAAAGTGAGCACTGCTTGATGCAGTAACTGACAGCTAATTTTAAACCTTGAAGTATTATTTTCTCACTGGAACCAAGGAAAGTGCTTTCAAGAAGGATGAAAATCTACTGCATGTCAGACTCAAAAATATTTTCTGAACAAAGTAAAAACTGAGATCCTACTTTGCAAATACATTGCTAGAAAATTCAAGAATGAGCTTTGCAGATTCATGAGGTTCTATTGCAAAGATGTGACTCCTGTCAATGTAAGAAAATGCAGTTGCAAAGACGTGTGTGTAACATTCAAGCACATCAGCAGAAATGCATTCATATAACCCTTTACCAACAGGCACAAATAGCTGTAATGAGTGGTAGAAAAGGTTGAGGTAAACAAATGCACAGACTTGACAAAAGGTAGAAAGAAACAGAATAAATTTGGTATTTGTTTTGCTTGGTGCAAACCTATTTTTTCCCCTTTAACTATAACATATGTTGTAGATCATCGCAGGAAAGGCTCAGCCCCACAGCATATGTAGGCACTAAATAATACAAAAAGCACAACCCCTGGAAAACATACATTGCCGGAATGAAATGATGAAAGAGAAACAGCAAAAATAGCAAATTGAGCATCAAAGCCTAGCTTTGCACATGTGGGAACGTTTCCTGGAATCATGGCATCATCCATTGGTCCCAGACTGGTTGTATTAGTTGCTTTAGAAGATACAAATAAATCATTGCAAACCCAATCCCCTTTTAGAGGAATTATTCATCATTAGAAGAATTTACCACTGACATCATTATAACTCATCATACAGACAGTTGATAAAAATGCAGTTTCAAAATCATTCCTATTTCTAGAACCTCTCAGTTTCAGAAGCACAATTTCTTTTAAAAGAAAAACACACAAACCATTCCCTGAGACTGTAAACTCCATCCCAGGGTGATAAAGCAGTCTCCTCTGTTGTTGACTTTTTTTGTTTTTGTTTGTTTTTCTGGCAGTGTTTGTGGGAAATTCGGTACATACAGGTCAATGTAGGGCTGATTCTGTGGGCCATAGAGAGGCAGTGTCAGAGATCTGGGTTAGAACCTCTCAGTATTAACAAAAAAGGACTCTCCCCAAATTCCCAACACCTGGGTGTCACTCTGGCTCCTGGGTCACATTCTCTTCTAGAAGAAAGTGATAGGTGAGCCACGGATGAGTTTAAATACACATAAGAAACCATACTCCTTAGAGGAAGGTGGGAACATACACTGGAACATTTTTCCACTCCTAGTTTCTCCCCTATAGCTTATATCCTAAAGTCAGGAAGAGCAGGTAAATTTCTCCTTTGGACTTCGTTCAGCAGCCTCAAAAAATAATTAAAAAAACAAAGATAACAACTCTCATGAAGGGTGCCGTTTCTGCAAATAGACCAAAAATGAAGAAATTGAAAAAATGAATGACATCCAACTAAAAAAATAAACTAAAACAGACTCACATATGCCATGCATATGTGCTCTTCATCTTTGGAGCCAGAAGCAATTTATGGCACAGCAATAATTTAGGTTACTGGTCTTATTTCTCCTGTAGTTCATACTCATGATAAGCAGTCAGGCAGAAGGAAAAAAAGGTGGCTTCATCATGATGTTAATGAAGCTTAAACTTCAGGGCCTGTCACTTCTTGGGATCTCTTCTAGGGCTCTAGGATGATTGCTGGTAAAATGTGTACACAGTCACAGTTGCATAATGGAGCTATTGTAATTGCAATCAGTTATGTCTACTGTCTATTTCTGCACTGACCTTCCCTCTGCTAAACTTCCCTTCTTGATCACATAGCACTGGAATGGCCATGGACACTTTCTGGAGCTCAGCTCAGGGGCAGTTGGGTTGCGACACATGTAGTTTGGGTTAAAAGAATATATGTTTGAAGTTCACAGTCATTTCCATTTATCTATGAAAATATGGGACTACCTGGTGGCTAAGATGGTAAGGAATCCACCTGGGTTCAATCCCTGGGTTGGGAAGATCCCCTGGAGGTGGGCATGGCAACCCACTCCAGTATTGTTGCCTGGAAGAATCCCCATGAACAGAGGAGCCTGGCAGGCTACACTCCATGGGGTCGCAAAAAATCGGACACGACTGAGTGACTAAGCACACATGAAAAGATGGAAATGCATGATGCCATTGAAGGATTGGCTTTCAGTCATACTCCTCACCCTCAAGTGTTGACTTAACCTGTATTGTCCATAAAGGTATAGGGCCTGGGGTATTATCCAGATATTACTACATCTTACAGCACCTGGTTATGGAACTATGTGACCTCCACATAGGAGAAATCAGGCTTAAAATGCAGGGAGCCAAATTTCAGCAACATGATTATCATGATCAAGATTATCATACTAAGTGAAGGAAGCTAGAAAGGGAAAGACAAATGTCATATAATATTGCTTACATGTGGAATCTTAAAAAATGATACAAATGTACTTATTTACAAAACAGAAATAGACTCATAGGCACAGAAAATAAACTCTGCTTACTATCTGACAGTGGAATGAGCTTCCTTCAGCTCAGGGGCTCTTCAGTTGGACTGCACAATAAATACCTAGAAACCTTAAAAACCATACATACATAGGCTCCAGATCAATTAAACAAGAATCTCTAGGAGTCAGACCTGGGCATGGGTGGCTTTAAAAGCTCCCCAACAGAATCAAAAGTCCAACCAGGGAATGACAACCATCACTTCAGGCAACGGAGAAACTGTCAACCGTGAAAGCATTGCTATTAAATAATAGGAAAAAAAGTTATATATATATAGGTCTCTGTCTTCCATTTCTGGCACAGAGCTCCTTAAACTCCTGTAATTTTTCCTTAAAGAGAAGAGCACTGGGAGCATCTTTTGTTCTTATGTTTGGACTTCAACCCTGGTTCCTGACACAGAGCTCTTAAACCCCTTAGAATTCCTGAGTGATAGGAATGTCTTTTGTTTTAATGAGGTGACTCTGTTGGGCTCTTGGATGGCTTCAGAAAGGGGACTTGTCACCAGAAAGATCAAGCCATGATAGGAAGCTTAAAACTTTCATCTCCATCCTCATCCTCTGGGAATGAGAGAGGGGCTGAAGACTGAGTTAATGATTGAGCATGCCTACATGATGAAGCGTCCATAACATTTCAAACATATGGGGTTCAAAAAGCTTCTGGGTTGGTGAACATATCCGTGTGCTGCAATAATGTGCATCTCAGTTCCACAGGGCTAAGAGCTCCTGCACTTGGGACCTTCCCAGACCTTGCTCTATGAATCTCTCCACCTGGCTATTCATCTACATCCTTTCTCTTTTCCTCTAATCATGTAATAAACTGGTAAATGTGTTTTCCTGAGTTCTGTGAGCTCTTCTAGCAAAAGACCAAATCCAAGGAGGGGATCATGGGAACCTCCAATTTGTAGACAAGTCAACCAGAAGTTGTGGGTAAACTGGGGATACGTGATTGGTGTCTGAAGAGTACGGCAGTCCTCCTCAACCTGAGTCCTTAACCTGAACTTGTGATGCCTCTAGGCAGTTAGTGTCAGAATTGCTTGGTGTGGAAAATCTACCCACACCACAAGCATTGTGAGTGTGATAGCAGCGTAAGAGTAAAGGAAAACAGAGAGTTTTCCCTAGGCAACTGCCTAAACATAATACATAAAAATGGCCATTCATCACCTTACCACTAGTAAGTAAAATTCTTGATGAATTTTTCCCAAGATAAAAAACAATAATAATACAGTATATTAAAAAATAATCATTGTTCATTGCTGTGCATTGTTGTTCAGTCACTAAGTCATGTTCAACTCTTTGTGACCCCATGGAGTGCAGTATGACAGGCTTCCCTGTCCTTTAGTATTACTAAAGGCACTCCACTTTTGATGAATTTTTCCCCAAGATAAAAAACAGTAAGGATACAGCATATTAAAAAAGTAATCATGAAAAACTAAAAATAGAACTGCCATATAATCCAGCAATTCTACTCCTGGGTGTATAGTTGAGGAAAATGAAAACACTAATGTGAAAAGATACGTGCACCATAGCATTCACAGCAGCACTATTTACAATAGCCAAGACATGGAAGCAACCTATCATCCAAAAAGAACACAAATAGCAAACATTGGTGAGGAAGTGGAGCAAAAGAAACCCTTGTAGATTGTTTGTGAGAATGTGAATCAGTGCAGCCACTGAGGAAAACAGGATGGAGGCTTCTCAGAAAACTAAAAATAGAACCACCATATGACCCAGCAATCCTACTCCTGGGTATACATCTGAAAAAAAAACAGCAACAAACCACAATAATTTGAAAAGATACACATAGCCTAATATTCACAGCAACATTATTTACAATTGCCAAGATATGGAAGCAATATAAGTGTCCATCAACAGATGAGTGGATAAAGATGTGGTATGTATGTGTATACACACACACACATATACACATACACACTGGAATACTACTCAGTCATACAAAAGAATGAAATTCTGCTATTTGCAACAATGTGAATGGATCTAGAGGGTAGTATGTTTAGTAAAATAAGTCATACAGAGAAAGACAAGTACTGTACGATATCACTTATATGTGGAATCTAAAAAATAACACAAATACAACAAAACAGAAACAGATTCACAGATACAGAGAAGAAACTAGTGATTATCAGTGGGGAGAGGGAAGGAAGCAGGAGCAAGAAAGGAGTAGAGGATTAAAAGGTACAAATTACTATGTATAAAATAGATAACAACAGGGATATATTGTACAGAACAGGAAAATACTACTATTATTTTGTAATAATTTTAAATGGACTATAATCAATAATCCATAATAATATGGTCATTGTGTTGTACACTTGAAATTAATATAATACTGTAAATCAACTATACTTCAATAAAAATAACAAAAACATTTTCCATTTGTATATACAATTGCAGCACACTTTCACAAATATGTCCTTATTTTACCCTTACACTTTTTAAAAAAAATTAATTATTTTAATTGGAGGTTAATTACTTGACAATATTTTAGTGGTTTTTGCCATACATTGACATGAATCAGTCATGGGTATACATGTGTTTCCCATCCTGAATCCCCCTCCCACCTACCTCCCCACCCTTACACTTTAGCTAAGCTATATTCTATAATGGAGAAGGCACAGGCTAGAATAGAAAAAAGACTGTTTGAAAAATCTTCCCTGAGCAAAATTAGTTACTCTCCACTCTTCCTTTGAAAACTCTGTTTGTCTTTTGACTCTTCCCCAGGAGGCTGTGAGCTTCTGAAGACCGGCAGGTATTTTGCTTTGCGTGTCCATTTAAACCAAACCTGCTTGCCAGTGTGAATGGGCCTGGGAATAGGTGAAGGTGCCCAGGAGATGGTAGGTCTCATTTGGGATTCCTTCAGTCCACCCCCATTCCTTCAGTTCCAATCCCCAAAAGAGGCAATGCCAAAGAATGTTCAAACTACTACACAATTGTATTCATCTCACATGCCAGAAAAGTAATGCTCAAAATTCTCCAAGCCAGGCTTCAACAGTAAGTGAACCGTGAACTTCCAGATGTTCAAGCTGGATTTTAAAAAGGTAGAGGAGCCAGAGATCAAATTGCCAACATCCACTGAATCATTGAAAAAGCAAGAGAGTTCGAGAAAAACATCTACTTCTGTTTTATTGACTATACCAAAGCTTTTGACTGTGTGGATCACAACAAACTGGAAAATTCTGAAAGAGATGGAAATACCAGACCACCTGACCTGCTTCCTGAGAAATCTGTATGCAGGTCAAGAAGCAACAGTTAGAACTGGACATGGAACAACAGACTGGTTCCAAATCAGGAAAGGAGTATGTCAAGGCTGCATACTGTCACCCTGATTATTTAACTTATATGCAGAGTACATCATGAGAAACGCTGGGCTGGATGAAGCACAAGCTGGAATCTAGACTGTGGAGAGAAATATCAATAACCTCAGATACACAGGTAACACCACCCTTATGGCAGAAAGTGAAGAACTAAAGAGACTCTTGATGAAAGTGAAAGAGGAGAGTGAAAAAGTTGGCTCAAAACTCAATATTCAGAAAACTAAGATCATGGCATCCAGTCCCATCACTTCATGGCATATAGATGGGGAAAAAATGAAATCAGTGAGAGACTTTATTTTTGGGGACTCCAAAATCACTGCAGATGGTGACTGTAGCCATGAAATTAAAAGACGCTTACTCCTTGGAAGAAAAGCTATGACCAACCCAGACAGCATATTAAAAAGCAGAAACATTACTTTGCCAGCAAAGGTCTGTCTAGTCAAGGCTATGGTTTTTCCAGTAGTCATGTATAGATGTGAGAGTTGGACTGTGAAGAAAGTTGAGCGCCGAAGAATTGATGCTTTTGAACTGTGGTGCTGGAGAAGACTCTTGAGAGTCCCTTGGACTGCAAGGAAATCCAACCAGTCCATCCTAAAGGAGATCAGCCCTGGGTGTTCATTTGAAGGACTGATGTTGAAGCTGAAACTCCAATACTTCGGCTACCTGATGCGAAGAGCTGATTCATTTGAAAAGACCCTGATGCTGGGAAAGATTGAAGGTGGGAGGAGAAGGGGACGACAGAGGATGAGATGTTTGGATGGCATCACTCACTCAATGGACATGAGTTTGAGTGAACTCTGGGAGTTTGCGGTGGACAAGGAGGCCTGGCCTGCTGCAGTCCATGGGGTTGAAAATAGTCAGCTACGACTGAGTGACTGAACTGAACAGTCCACTCAGGTCCAGTGCAGTTGTCTTTTGCTCCCATTTTTCTTTTCCAAGACCCCTAGCCTGGCTCTGCAGACAGCTAACTGGTCAACGTGGCCTCTTAGGTCAGTGAACTCATTTAGACCTGCCGCCCTTGCTTTCCCCTCCACAAATGTCTTTCAAACCCACCTGTGGGAATTACCTGTTGGCTGCAGACAGGCTGTATAGGTCATTGGCAGCTGACATCTAGGCTGACCATTTTGGCTTGGCTGGCCAGTCTGGCATGGCCAGAGACAAATCATGGACAAGCATGAGGTGTGATTAGCTTTTGAGTCCCAATTGCCTCCCAAGGGCCAGGTGTAAAACTGCTATTCAGTAAGTGTCTGATGAATTGAGTTGAAGTTGAAGCAGGAGGAAGGTGTCTTCCAGGTGTGGTGGCCAATAATTCCATGTTCTCTCCAGTACACTTATTACGTGAAGGAAAGTCTTTAAAAAGCCCACTGACATGGGGCTAGTGCACCCTGCTCACTTGATTTAGAATCTGATTTTTATATAACTTAATGAAACATAAAGCAAGGAAAATAGAAAAGAATGTGGGAGAGGGACTTCCCTGGAGATCCAGTGGTTGGCATGCTTCCACTGCAGGCGGCATGGTTTTGATTGGTTGGGGAACAAAGATCCCACATGCCCCACAGTACAGCCAAGAAATAATAAAAATTATAATAAAAAAGAAAGTGGGAAACACAGGTAAGAAGCCAGGACTCCCAAATTCATTTGTGATTAGCAACAAATAAGACAGACTCATCTGGTTTAAGGAACTAGCCTCAACACCAAGCTGTTGAGATTTGACTCTAAAACCAAGGTTTTAAAAAAATCCTCAAATGAACAAACCAGCCATGTTAGTTACTGTTTGTATCTCCCATCTGGGTGATTCCCCCACTTCCCAGATGTCTTTCAGAATCACAATTTGTCATGGGAAATATTGTAAAGACTTTTCAGATTCTTGTAAAATTTGGGAATACTTCTTTCAAGTTCTTTTATATATGATCTTTTACAGACATACCCTTATTTGCTGTTTATAGCAAAACTATAGGCATATGCCTTTCAAACACAAGAATTCTGGGGAAAAAATCCTCATTTTTAAAAACTACTTGAATGGTCTTCATCCTGTCTGCCAACAGGTAGATGAAGTAGGAGGAAGGGGTTCTGGGAGAGCTGTGTCCCTCTGTGAAACCAACCCAGGGCGCCTGGGCTCATCTTCCAATGGGGAGCTGTCTATTCAATGCAAGTATGGACAGTCCACTAGGAGGGCTGGGGGGAAGGGTGGCTACAGGGTCCTGTGTTTAGCCACTATGGTTCATTAAGAGATTATATGCAGCCAAATTATGCTTAAGAATACAAAGGCCAGCTGTGCCTGCTTGCTTCCAAGCAGTGTGGGAAGCAGAGAGGGGGCCAACACCTCTCAAGCTAACTTAGTGAAAGAAACAGCACTTAACCGAGGCCAAGCGAGTGACACCTGCCTCCAAGAAGCAGGCAGGGGCAGAGCTGGCCCTTTGCTCATTTGCCTTCACCTCCCCCAACCCTCTCAGTCAGTCTAGATCCTTCTTCTCAGGCTGGGCTGGGCTATCAGGACTGAAAGCCCCTGGTCGGCAGGGACCTGGCTTCATGCCACCAATCTGGATGGATGGGTGGGAAAGCAGACCCTCTCCCTTTTTAAGAGCTCTGCATCCCCAGACAGTGGGCTCAGAAGGACCACCCAGCTGCAGAAAATTTTCCCCATTTCTCACATTTGTGTGGGAATGTCTGAGAAGGGAAGCTACCAAATGGGAGGGAGGTGAAGATGGGGAAGATGGGGACTTGATATCGCTGCTCAGGGCTCTTCCCTCCTCACCTCCTGTCCTGCCAGCCAACACCCCTTATCAGGTTTTCACCACCCCTATATACACACACACATACACTCTTTGAGAAAATAGCATCTCTTGTGAGAGGAGCATGAACTTGTGGGGAGGGCATCCTCATCTTTGTAGCCAGAAAATCTTGGGTGCAAATCCCAGGGCTCTGTCATTTATCAGTTGGGTAACACTGAACACCTTATATCCCTCCCTGAGTTTTAATAACCTTATCTCCAAAAGGTGCCACAAACACCCATTTTTATCAGATTGTCTGGAAAACTGAATTAGATCCTGCTTACAGCGCACCTCTCCCATAGCTTGGCACCTAGAAGATGATGCCAGATGAAGGTGGACTCCTCCTCTTGTTACACATGACACAGAAATGACAAGAGGTGATGTCCCTTTCCCACCATTCCCCACGAATTTCTCATGCTGCAAAGAAACAGAAGAGGAGCTTCTGGTCCCACCTGGTAGACAGCCCTGGAGATGCACCATGGTTTCAGCATCAGTTGCAGGACCCGCACGTTCCCGCCTCGGCACGTCCTCAGAGCCCGGCAAGCCAGGCCCCACACCAGCTGGTCCCAGGCACTCAGCAGGTCCTCAGAGCCCAGCGGCCCCGCAGCCATGCCAGCCAAGGCCCCGCCTCTGCCCTTCTGGTCCCAGGCCCCATATGCAGGGCTGTGTTCTTTTCCTGACGCCGAGTTCAAATGTCACTGAGATGTCATCAGACCAGGAAAAATGCAGTCCAAATAACTCTGCCTCCACTGGGGCCTCCGTCCTACACCCTACCCTCCCTCCCCAGGACCCTCACTAGTCTTCAGAGACTGTTTCCACACAAGGAAGAGCTAACAGCTCCTAAGTGAGAATGTTTTCTCCCTGCCTCCGGAAAGTCTCCCAGGACAAGGTTAAAATAAGCCTCCTCTGCGGATAAGAGCACTTGGTGGACCTTGGAGGACACCCAGCTGACTTTTGGGGCAGATCAGAACAGAATTTTAGAAAGAACGTGGACTTGGAGTCGTCACTGTGTGCTCATGGTTCCGGGATTCCATCCAGGGTGAGAAGCAAAGGGGATGGATTTTCAGCCTCCCGCCAACATTCCCAAGGCATTCCATCTGGATTGTTAACTCTTTAAAACTTCCAGAACCAGAGTTTCTGCATGGCAAAGCCAAAAGGCCAGGGTTGTTTTTCCCCTAAATTAACACTGGGAAAACTGCTATATCTGTTGACAATTTGTAAAAATCCAGGCATTTACTTTGGAAATCTCCCAAGTTTAGGTTGGAGAAGGCAATGGCACCCCACTCCAGTACTCTTGCCTGGAAAATCCCGTGGATGGAGGAGTCTGGTGGGCTGCAGTCCGTGGGGTCGCTAAGAGTCAGACACGACTGAGCAACTTCACTTTCACTTTTCACTTTCACACATTGGAGAAGGAAATGGCAACCCACTCCAGTGTTCTTGCCTGGAGAATCCCAGGGACGGGGGAGCCTGGTTGGCTGCCGTCTATGGGGTTGCACAGAATCAGACACGACTGAAGTGACGCAGCAGCAGCAGCGGCAGCAAGTTCAGGTTAGGAAGAGAAGGGCAGTAAGAAAGCTTATCTGCTAGATGTAATATCCACATCTGAGATTTTAGAGGAGAGGGGATAAGGGGGATAAAGCGGCCTATCTGTTTTTCCCCATGATGGGTCATTTTCTATAAATGCTCTTGTGACTTTATCATGTATTAAATAAATCCTGTGGCAACCTTAACTCAAGGAAGGGCATCCAGTTAAACAAGATAAAGCTCTTTGAGATGTCAATCAAGTTATTTTGAGTTTTGATTTTTTGTGATTATTATTTTTATTATTTTAAACCATGTTTAAGAAGGGCATCTGCATCTAGTTCAATAGCTTACTGACCAAAAGACAAGATTTCAAAGTGAGAAGAGGAGGGAGGATTAGCTCATAACACAACCTGTACAGTTAAGGGAACAGCATGTTTAGTCTTAACATCATTTTGAGTGTTTGGTAGTCACTGAGGCATATTTGCCCTCTGCACATCCTTTATATTGATTATCTTTCTCTTCAACTGGAACCTTTACTATCATCAGAAAAGCAGTAGAACATAACCCACAGAACTCATAACTCACTACCTCCTGGAGTGTCCTGATGCGAGACATAACTGAGTTTGAATTCGGCCCTACCACTTACTGTGTGACCTCAGACACGTTAACTTCTCTGGTTTATTGTGTTGGCCAAAAAATTCGCTCAGGTTTTCGCATAACATGTTATGGAAAATATCTGAACGAACTTTTTGGCCAACCCTAGTAGTTCTTTATCTGTCAGATGGACAGCATACCAACCTCACAGGGCTGTTGTGAGGATTAAGTCAGGGAATAAACTTAAAGTGGATAACGCAGGGTGTGACATGTACCTGATTTTAATTTTTTGGGAGTGTTTCCCATGATCAAGTAATTCTAGGATACTATCCACCACTAAAGCATCTGCCTCCAATGCGGGAGACCCGGGTTCGATCCCTGGGTCAGGAAGATCCCCTGGAGAAGGAAACGGTAACTCACTCCAGTATTCTTGCCTGGAGAATCCCATGGACGGAGAAGCCTGGTAGGCTACACACGGGGTCGCAAAGAGTCGGACACAACTGAGCGACGGAATGGAACGGAACGGATCCACCACTGATAGTATAAAACTCTTGAGATCATTTCCAGATCTGTGTTTCTCTGAATCACCTTTTTGGAATCCCTTTTGCTATGGATCCATGTACTCATTCGTTTAATGAATATGTGAAGACCACTTTCACCAACAATCTTCTTGGATGATTTTTATCATTTTCCCGTGGGTCATGGCTCTAGGAAAAAACTGCATGATTTTATTCCTGTGTATTATTCCTTTATTTTCACACACTCCAAAATAAAAGGTGGTGGTGGTGGGGTTATGAAGGAATCCTGTCTTTATACAAAGACATCAGCAGAAATAGTTTCACTTTCAAGTAAAAGAAACAAAGAAGGAACAAAGGAAGGAAGAAAGAAAAAGAGAGAAAGAAGCTAAATTCATTTTAAAAAAGTACTGTATGGAAAGTGACTGCTCCATTACCATTAGCTAACTGCTTTGGTATTTTCAAGAAGAAACAAAGGCAAGCGATATCATAGTTAGCTGTTGTCTATGTCCCCAAGCTCATATATCTCCATGGGGATTTTGGCTGTGAACCAGGCCCTTATCCAGAGCATGTAATTATGGAAAGGATAGGGACCAGTTTAAAGGTTCTGTTTTACACTATTGTTAAATAATGTGATTAAAACATTTCTTTATAGTTAAATATATATTTAGCTTATAGTCTGGGAATCTTTGAAGTCTAAAGGTGGCCTAATAAGCTTTTTAAAAACATGTCTGAATATAAACATATTAATTCCTGAAAACAGCAGGGCCTAATCTCACTGCCTTGAAGTCTTTAGTATACACAGGAACAGGGCCGTCCTCTGCGGGGACTCAAGAGCCTACAGCTTGAGACTGGTCATGCCAGTGGATGACTTTGAGCCTAGGGAGGCACAGGTGGCAGAGAAACATCATGCCCTAGTGCCAGTGGAGAATGCTACCTGGTTTCACTGGCCCCGTCTTTTCAGTCATGTCTGATTCTGTCCTAGACTTTCAGTCATTAATTCAGACTTTCACAGGGCAGCTTCCCTGAAGGCATCTGAGGATGTGCATACAAATACCACTAGCATCAACCATGATGCCCTGTGTCTTTAAAGGGATTTATGATGCTCAGAGCAGTTAGATATAAATGTGTATGTCTGTGTGTTTATGTATCTTTGTACCCTCATATTACAGAGGAGGAAATCAGAATGACCTGTCCAGGCCACATGGATTTTGCGCACATGTTGGGACATGACTCCAGGGCTCACCAAGCCAACAAATGACCTGGATTTGTCTTACTACTCCCAACTCCATTTAATCACTTTCTTTATCCTTTCTTTGAAAATGATAGAAAACTAGTTTGCTAGGTGGTTGATCCCTTAGACGTTTGATCACCAAGCCTCAGGAGTAATGACGTGGTGACCCGCTGGGTGTCGAAATGGAGAGCAGCACCATGAGATGCTGGGAAGACACAGTCAAGATCCATCCTGAATCACCCCTCCTTTCATGAACTTCTTTGCTATGTTTGGGGTAAAGAGTCCAAGTCTTGAGTTAGTTGGCAGAATTGGATCAGTTGCTGTGTGTTTGCCTGCTGTCTGCCCAGGGGGAACATCACTGATAAAATTGGTGTCTTAGTCCTATGCTGCTGCTGCTGCTGCTAAGTCGCTTCAGTCGGGTCCAACTCTGTGCGACCCCATAGACGGCAGCCGACCAGGCTCCCCCGTCCCTGGGATTCTCCAGGCAAGAACACTGGAGTGGGTTGCCATTTCCTTCTCCAATGTGTGAAAGTGAAAAGTGAAAGTGAAGTCGCTCAGTCGTGTCCGACTCTTAGCGACCCCACAGACTGCAGCCCACCAGGCTCCTCCGTCCATGTGATTTTCTAGGCAAGAGGACTGGAGTGGGGTGCCATTGCCTTCTCCGGTCTTAGTCCTATGGTTCCACCTTTAGGAAGGGAACCGACTCCAGGGGGGAGGCAAGCCTGGTGAACCCAGGAGTTCCTGCATAGAGCAAAGGCAGGAAGAGGTGGGCAGGACCTCCCAGGCATGTGGGGCCGAGAGCAGGGCTCTACCTGGATCCCCTCCCCCATCTGCTCCACCCTTGCACCAGTTCTCTCCATCCCCATGCCTTTGGGTATTCCATCTCTGCTCCTAGACTTTCCTCACTATTTTTGTAAAGACAGAGGGATTTTTTTTAAAAAGCAATAATTGCCTTTGCCTGACTCAAGGGATGTTTTCAGACATAATTACTACTTTGAAAAGAATTTGGAAATGCTCAAGTTGGAAGTAATGCCTAGCGTCATTATGAACAAAACTTGCAAGTATACAGAGACACAGGAAATGGCACACAGGGGGAGAAGTCTATTTATAGCAACCAAAGAAATATGTTCAGAAATGCAATCTAATTAACCCATCTTAATTATTCACTGATTCAGTTCAGTTCAGTTCAGTTCAGTCGCTCAGTCGTGTCCGACTCTCCGCGACCCCATGAATCACAGCACGCCAGGCCTCCCTGTCCATCACCAACTCCCGGAGTTCACTCAAACTCATGTCCACAGAATCGGTGATGCCATCCAGCCATCTCATTCTCCGTCGTCCCCTTCTCCTCCCGCCCCCAACCTTTCCCAGCATCAGAGTCTTTTCCAGTGAGTCAACTCGTCTCATGAGGTGGCCAAAGTACGGGAGTTTCAGCTTTAGCATCAGTCCCTCCAATGAACATCCAGGATTGATCTCCTTTAGAATGGACTGGTTGGATCTCCTTGCAGTATAAGGGACTCTCAAGAGTCTTCTCCAACACCACAGTTCAAAAGCATCGATTCTTCGGCGATCAGCTTTCTTCACAGTCCAACTCTCACATCCATACATGACCATGGGAAAAACCATTGCCTTGACTAGACGGACCTTGGTCGGCAAAGTAATGTCTCTGCTTTTTAATATACTATCAAGGTTGGTCATAACTTTCCTTCCAAGGAGCAAGCGTCTTTTAATTTCATGGCTGCAATCAGCATCTGCAGTGATTTTGGAGCCCAAAAAAACAAAGTCTGACACTGTTTCCACTGTTTTTCCATCTATTTCCCATGAAGTGATGGGACCAGATGCCATGATCTTTGTTTTCTGAATGTTGAGCTTCAAGCCAACCTTTTCACTCTCCTCTTTCACTTTCATCAAGAGGCTTTTGAGTTCCTCTTCACTTTCTGCCATAAGGGTAGTGTCATCTGCATATCTGAGGTTATTGATATTTCTCCCAGCAATCTTGATTCCAGCTTGTGCTTCTTCCAGCCCAGCGTTCCTCATGATGTACTCTGCATATAAGTTAAATAAGCAAGGTGACAATATACAACCTTGACGTACACCTTTTCCTATTTGGAACCAGTCTGTTGTTCCATGACTGGTTCTAACTGTTGCTTCCTGACCTGCATACAGGTTTCTCAAGAGGCAGGTCAGGTGGTCTGGGATTCCCATCTCTTTCAGAATGTTCCACAGTTTATTGTGATCCACACAGTCAAAGGCTTTGGCATAGTCAATGAAGCAGAAATAGATATTTTTCTGAAACTCTCTTGCTTTCTCCATGATCCAGCGGATGTTGGCAATTTGATCTCTGGTGCCTCTGCCTTTTCTAAAACCTGCTTGAACATCTGAAGGAAAGATATAAGCATCTGAATGCAGAGTTCCAAAGAATAGCAAGGAGAGATAAGAAAGCCTTCCTCAGTGATCAATGCAAAGAAATAGAGGAAAACAACAGAATAGGAAAAACAAGAGACCTCTTCAAGAAAATTAGAGATTCCAAGGGAACTTTTCATGCAAAGATGGGCTCGATAAAGGACAGAAATGGTATGGACCTAACAGAAGCAGAAGATATTAAGAAGAGGTGGCAGGAATACACAGAAGAACTGTACAGAAAAGATCTTCACGACCAAGATAGTCACAATAACGTGATCACTGACCTAGAGCCAGACATCTTGGAATGTGAAGTCAAGTGGGCCTTAGAAAGCATCACTAGGAACAAAGCTAGTGGAGGTGATGGAATTCCAGTTGAGCTATTTCAAGTCTTGAAAGATGATGCTGTGAAAGTGCTGCACTCAATATGCCAGCAGATTTGGAAAACTCAGCAGTGGCCACAGGACTGGAAGAGGTCAGTCTTCATTCCAATCCCAAAGAAAGGGAATGCCAAAGAATTCACTGATTAAGTGACATCTATTTTAGAAAACATCAGCCAGAAGATTGACTGGCTATACTCTATGTTAGGTTAAATTCACAAAAAGCACAAATAGCCATTTTTAAAAGATTCTCTTAGATGAGTTATATTATGCTTTGCTGGTAGAACCGGAGGGAAAAGTACAGTTTCTCCAGCATCAAGGCCCAGTCTGGTTGAGATCCAATGCCACAACATTTCAGCCAGAATTAATACCTTATTAAAGCCACATCTGCTTTCTTGGAGGAACTAAAGAGGACCAACAGGCAACTTATTCCAAAGTGAGCCTGAGAAGATGCCAGCAAACAAAGGGTTCCACAAGAGTGAGGCAAAAAGCAGGGATGTGTTCAGAAACACCCATCAACCATATCTTCAGGTTTTGTAGAGAGCAGATTTCTATGGGGTTTTGTGTACAGTTAATATTTCTGTGTCACAGACCTTCTCAGCCCTTAGCACTAATTCTTATTTTTATTCTATATTCCCCTACACTCCCTCCCACCCCGGGTTCCAGCACAGAATCAAACAGGCTGAAATCTATTGTACATTTAGTTCTTTCCACCAATTGAATGTTTTTGTTTTTAAATCTTCATGTATAACCAAAATGCAAGTCTGGGTATATCTGGAAACTTCATTCTTTAAATGAAATTGGCCCATCATTCTTTGTTAGTATTCTTTAAAAAAGAACCTTTGACTGAGATATATTTTACAAACCATACACTTCACTCATCTACAGTATACAGTTCAATGGATTTTAGCATATTCACTGGGTTCTATAACCATCACCATGATCTAATTTGAGAACATTTTCATCACCCCAAAAGGAAAGCACATACCCATCAGCTGGTACCACCAGTTCCCATCTTTCTCCTTCCTTCCCCCAGCCACCTGCAACCACCAATCTACTTTCGGTCTCTATAGCTTTGCCTGTTCTGGACATTTTATGTAAGTATGATCTCTGTGCCTGGCTTCTTTGACTGAGCATGTTTTCAAGGTTCATTCCTGTTGTAGCTGGTATCAGCACTTCACTTCTTTCTCTTACTGAATAAAATTCCATTGTGCAGAGATAACACATTTTGCTAATCCATTTATCCATTGGTGGGCAATTGGGTTGTTCATAATTTGGGGCTATTATAAATAATGTTGTTATGGACATTCATGTACAGGTTTTTGTGTGGATGTACATTTTGCAAAAGAGCAAAATGGCTGTCTGAGGAAGACTTACAAATAGCTGTGAAAAGACAGGAAGGGAAAAGCAAAGGAGAAAAAGGAAAGATATACCCATTTGAATGTAGAGTTCCAAAGAATAGCAAGGAGTGATAAGAAAGCCTCCCTTAATGACCAGTGCAAAGAAATAGAGGAACACAATAGAATGGGAAAGGCTAGAGATCTCTTCAAGAAAATTAGAGATACCAAGGGAACATTTCATGACTTTGCATGGGCTCAATAAAGGACAGAAATGGTAGGGACCTAACAGAAGCAGAAGATATTAAGAAGAGGTGGCAAGAATACACAGGAGAACTGTACAAAAAAGATCTTCACGACCCAGATAATCACAATGGTGTGATCACTCACCTAGAGCCAGACATCCTGGAATGTGAAGTCAAGTGGGCCTTAGGAAGTATCACTATGAACAAAGCTAGTGGAGGTGATGGAATTCCAGTTGAGCTATTTCAAATCCTGAAAGATGATGCTGTGAAAGTGCTGCACTTAATATGCCAGCAAATTTGGAAAACTCAGCAGTGGCCACAGGACTGGAAAAGGTCAGTCTTCATCCCAATCCCAAAGAAAGGCAATGCCAGAGAATGCTCAAACTACCACACTATTGCACTCATCTCACACTTTAGTAAAGTGATGCTTAAAATTCTCCAAGCCAGGCTTCAGCAATACGTGAACTGTGAACTTCCAGATGTTCAAACTAGTTTTAGAAAAGGCAGAGGAACCAGAGATCAAATTGCCAACATCCGCTGGATCATGGAAAAAGCAAGAAAGTTCCAGAAAAACATCTATTTCTGCTTTATTGACTATGCCAAAGCCTTTGACTGGATCACAATAAACTGTGGAAAATTCTGAAAGAGATGGGAATACCAGACCACCTGACCTGCCTCTTGAGAAATCTGTATGCAGCTGAGGAAGCAACAGTTAGAACTGGACATGGAACAACAGACTGGTTCCAAATAGGAAAAGGAGTACGTCAAGGCTGTATATTGTCACCCTGCTTATTTAACTTATATGCAGAGTACATCATGAGAAACGCTGGGCTGGAAGAAGCACAAGCTGGAATCAAGATTGCCAGGAGAAATATCAATAACCTCAGACATCCAGACAATACCACCCTTATGGCAGAAAGTGAAGAATAACTAAAGAACCTCCTGATGAAAGTGAAAGAGGAGAGTGAAAAAGTTGGCTTGAAGCTCAATGTTCAGAAAACTAAGATCATGGCATCTGGTCTCATCACTTCATGGCAAATAGATGGGGAAACAGTGGAAACAGTGGCTGACTTTATTTTTGGGGGCTCCAAAATCACTGCAGATGGTGATTGCCACCATGAAATTAAAAGACACTTACTCCTTGGAAGGAAAGTTATGACCAACCTTGAGAGTATATTAATAAGCAGAGACATTACTTTGCCAACAAAGGTCCGTCTAGTCAAGGCTATGGTTTTTCCAGTGGTCATGTATGGATGTGAGAGTTGGACTATAAAGAAAGCTGAGTGCCGAAGAATTGATGCTTTTGAACTGAGTATTGAGGAAGACTCTTGAGAGTCCCTTGGACTTCAAGGAGATCCAACCAGTCCATCCTTAAGGAGATCAGTCCTGGGTCTTCATTGGAAGGACTGATGTTGAGGCTGAAACTTCAATATTTTGGCCACCTGATGCGAAGAGCTGACTCATTTGAAAAGACCCTGATGCTGGGAAAGATTGAGGGCAGGAAGAAAAGGGGACGACAGAGGATGAGATGGTTGGATGGCATCACCGACTCAATGGACATGGTTTGGATGGACTCCAGGAGTTGGTGATGGACAGGAAGGCCTGGCGTGCTGCAGTTCATGGGGTAGCAAAGAGTCAGACACAACAGAGCGACTGAACTGAACTGAACATTTCGCATGTCTCTTCGGCAGCTATCTAGGTGTGCCATTGCCATGTTATCTCCATGTTTAACTTCTTAAGGAATTGACAAGCTGTGTTGCATAGCTGCTGCACCATTTTACATTCCTAACAGCAGTGTGTGAGTGTTTTCATTTCTCCCCATCCTTGCCAACCTTGTGAACATCTGTCCTTTTGATTACAGCTGTTCTGGTGGGTCAAGTGATAGTGCTATCCTTTTTGGGTTCTATGACACAGCCTTTGGATAGGGTGGGGCACATGGGCCAGCAGGCAGTGCCCACCTTTCAAGGGCTGGCCTGCTGTCTTTCCTGACTTAGCCTCAAGCATGTGAATGGGCTCTGGGGACACAGAGGCAGAAGTCTCAGAAGAGCCCAGAATTTCCCTTACCCCTCCTCCTTCTGCTGCCGACACTCTCATGCCTACCATTTGGGGCAAAGGTCTGAACACTTTTGGAAGTTCCCATTTGTCATTTTATAATCCCAGTGCCAGTTCTTTGGGAAAACGGTATTTAGAAATACCGCTCGTCTATGAAGTGAGTGGGCGACATGCAAAACCCAAACCCAAACAATTTTTTGAAATTCTGAGGCGTCTCAGAACTGCTCACTAACACACTGAATTCCGTATTTGGGTCTGGAAAATGTCCCAGCTCTGACAGAGTCATCAGTGTGTCATTATTCCTCAACCTGGGAATAAAATACTAGGGAGCGCATTCTGATCATTTAGGGGTAGGAAAATTATTAAAAAAAAAAAATGCTTGGCTGTGTTCGTGAAAATATTTTGGGTCCCTGGGAAAGTAGCAGAGAGGCAGGACTGCCCTCTGGTTTAAGGGCTCCAGAGCTGCACGCCAAGAGCTATGTTTAGAAATACTTCCCCTAAGCACTAAAAACCATTATACAAGGGATCCTAGGGTCGTAAAAGTGATGTCATCATATCAGTTACCCTGGTTACGAAAGTCAGTTCTCAGATACATGCCAGGCCCCCATAGAAATAAAATCAGGGCTGCCTGAACCAATCAGTCCAGACCCTGAAAAGATATTAAATGTCCCACCTCCTCCCTTTCTTAATCTCTCTTACTTGGTTTCCATGGAACTCAGTGGCCAAGGATGTTTTTTGAGCATGTATTTTGCAAGCCTGTTTTATATGATCACAGCCTTAATGTGAAAAAATAAATGCGTTGCTTTGTTCAGGGGTTGTAAGCAGTTGGAAGGGTCTGGGGCTTGTTGGGAGTGGAGTTATAAAGCTGGGGCAGGGTCTGATGGCCACTTGAGAAATATCTCCTCTTCCTTCTCATGGAGGGGATTAGGATGAGTTACTGCTCAGAGGAGAGCTGCGAGAGATAACCTTCCCTCCAAGGGCGAACCAAGAAGACATTAGAAAATCTGTGTCTAGAATCTGTGAAGAGGTTTGAGGGAAACTCAGTGAGGAGGAAGTTAATGTTTCTCCCTGTAATGGAAGGCAAGTAGAATGGATAAGAGGTAAATCAGGAAAAAGAATACTTACTTTTTTACTGATAGCTTAAATTCCTTTGAACCCTTGCCCTGACTGTGGACTTGACATTCTTTATACTATTATGTTGTTCATAACATATTAGGTTTTAAAAACTTGTTACTCATTTCTAGTGAAGTTTGGTTCCTCTTTAAAATTTCTTCTAATTTAGCAAACCACTTAAAAAAAACCCTCAGTGTCTTGAGCTTAACAGAAATGTTAGAAATGGCAGAGAAAGAACAGGAATGCGAAGAATGAGTGGAAATGTGCCTCTTACATCAAAGCATAGGCTTGTGGCTCTTGCTGCTGCTCTTGGGTGACATGCCTTCATAAAATCTACCCTGGAGTAGCTTAGGCTCTGTAACAGGAGCGTCTGTGGTTCTTCTTGCTCTAGTTTCTCAAAGAGTAGGGGTACAGGGTTAGCCCTGCATCCCTTTTCTTAATGAGTAGTGAAGACATGACACACTATGGCAGTGATGATGCTGGAGGCTTGATGAATGCGGATGGAAGGACCTTGCTAACGGAAGTGGGGTCAATGCTGCTTTTGTAGATCAGATGCCATTTTGGTGAGATAATCCCTTTGGGAAGCTGTTCTCTAGGCTACGTCTCCCCCTTGCTTTCTTGGAATGCTTTTCCCAAGGAGAAAAGAAAGCAGAGAAATAAAGGATGTCTGCCATCTGAAGAACCCAGCTAGGAGACTACCTCCTGACCAGCCCCCTGGCCTACCCCAGGGTTCTGAATCCTTATCCTTAGTACTACCTAGGGCAGAAGTCCCACAATTATGCCTGTATTCCTACATGGTTGTGGCAATAAATCTGTCTGTTACATTTATTCTAGTCTGTCACATTTTCTAGAGTTAATAAAAGTCCTTTCATGAACAAGATCCATAGCAATGACAGAAAAACCCCAAAACACATAAAACAAAACAAAAAACAACCATGAGTTCTTTAGTAGAGTTGATCAAGAGGGGTTGGATCATTCCAAGAACTGGATGTTTGTATTACAAAATTGAAGTTAGCCAAGAAGCAAATCCTTTAATATATACAAAATTAGGCCTGTTTTAGGCTCAGCTTATTAATGTAGTGAGTTGCCTAGACTACCGTTGAAGAATTTATTACTATACTTTCTCATTAAAATCTCTTATGGATAAAAATATTTGGAGTGCTGCTTTTCAGAACCATTTAAATTAACCTGATTATGGGTGGTGGGGTCTCTTCTGCATCCTTGACTGACCAAGTATAATATAAATGGCTTAGGATTTAGCAACAGAGCTTGGAAAACTAAGAACTATATTGAGGTTGGAGACAGAGGCAAATTATGGCTACGAAATCATGTCAGTGGTCACAGATATTCAGAGTCACCAAGAGTTTAAAGGCCAAGGTGAACCAATGAGTTCAAAGTGGGCAATCAAAATATCTGCACAGAATATGTTAATGAATGTAGAATTCGAGGAGGCCAGAAACGAGGTGGGCTGAAAGCAAACAGATCAAATGATGAAAGGAAAGGTAAGCCAAGGCTTCACAGCTGGACATAGGGCTGGAGGGAAAAACCCTCCTCCCTTTGCCTATGCCAGGGGATTTCACAACCTTCCCTTTACAGAAGTGGTCAAGCTCCTAGCAGGGCATAATGATCTGCAGGTAGAAGCACGTGAGTTGGGACCTGCCAAAGTACAACTGCACAGATGAGAAGGAAGTAAGGCTCCAGAAGGTACCCATATCCACCAACCTAAAATTCCTTTTACTGGGACTTCTCTGGTGGTTAGTAATTTGCCTTGCAATGTGGAGGGTGCAGGTTTGATCCCTGGTCATGAAAATAAGATCCTACATGCCAGGGAGTAACTGAGCCAGCTCGCCACAACTAGAAAGTTCAGGCACCAGTCTCGGCACCACAGTGAAAGAACCAGCGTGCCACAACCAAGACCTGACACAGTCAAAGAGGTAATTGAAAATGAAATTCCTTTTATTTAGGCCTCTCCTATGTCTTCCCAATTTCTGACAAAGGCCAGGCAGCCCATGTACGTGAGACAGTTAATCCAAGGCTCACTGGGTCTCCTAATTTGCAAGAGGTCCTTCTCCTCAATTGGCAACCCTAAAATTGCACCGGCAGGAGGGCCAGGGAAACAGGCGATGGAAAGAAATGTAACGCCCTTTAACAATGCAAGAGGAAAAAATATAATAACACCCACCCGGGTCATGAAAGCATCTGAAAATCTGTAAGGAAAACTGGCTGAGACTTTATTGTTTGATTTGTTACGAAACATATAATGAATTCTTTCCTTTTTTTCTAAAGAAGTCTCTATGTGGTATAATTTGAGGTAAATTTCCACAAAAGAGGGAGGAAATTGGATTGGGGTGGTTATTACTTGCTTGATGCAGAAATAAAGGTGACGATTTAGGATTTGGCTGTGATGAGGCTCTTAGGAGCTCCGTGCCTTCAGCTCTTGTCTCTTAATAAACCTAGGATGATGGCCTCATTGTACCACAGCTGGGAGCAGGCATCTTGTTAATTAAGCACCCGTAATGGGCAGGTCTGATATCTCCTTTGTGAGTTTGGCCACAATTAAGCAGCCTGAGACACTCTTTTGAGGAATCACTCCACCTCCTCCACTCAAACTCACGCTGGATTTCAAAATGTGGAAAACAGAGCAGCCCACATGGCAGGGATTTCATGAAATTGAACATGTGTTCAGAGCCCAAACCAGGATGACCACCCCCTCCTCATTTCCTGTGTGAAGCATAGAAGCATATACATGTTGGGTATCACATCCCCTCGACCCTCTAGGTTACAAATACTGATCTTTAAAAAAATATATTGCAAAATATGCATGCATGCTGAGTTGCTGTGTTGTGTCTCTTTTGCAACCCCATGGACTGCAGCCTGCCAGACTCCTTTGTCCATGGAATTCTTCAGGCAAGAATGCTGGAGTGAGGTGCCAATCCCGTCTCTGGGGATCTTATCCGCCCAGGGATCAAAGCCACATCTCCTGCATTGGTACATGGGTTCCTTACCACTGAGCCACCTAGGAAGCCTTGTAAAATATACATAAACATGAAATTTACCATTTTGACCATGTTAAGTGAACAGTTCAATGGTATTAAGTACATTCACACTGTTGGGCAATCATCACCATCATCCATCTTTTAACTACAAAACTGAAATTATTACCCAACAGACAACTCCCTGGGGTCCCTAGAAACCACTAGTTCTGACTCTGTGAATTTGCTTATTCGAGATAGCTCATGCAAGTGGAATCACACAGTATTTGTTCTTTTGTGACTGGGCTTATTTCATTTAGCATAATCTTTTCAAGGTTTATCTATGTTGTAATCTGTGTTAGAATTTGCTTCCTTTTTAAAGGCTGAATAATACTCTACTGTGGGCTTCCCTGGTGGCTCAGTGGTAGAGAAACGGAAGTGAGTCAGTCATGACTTTTACTTTTTACAGTTTCATTCTTGGACACCTTTTCACAGTAGAGGCTAGTGAATGACCTTTACCCCATACACAGAATGGAAAATCAACACTTAAGGACCTTTTACCCAACGATTCCTCCCCGCCTCTAACTGCCCCCCTCCAAATAATTCAATTAGTTAAAATAAATATTTTGTTAAAAGGATTTTCTTCCCATCATGATAACATACTTGTTGACTTGAAAAGCCTGACTCTTAGTAATGCGCCTTTATTTTTAAATTAAAATGGTTTCTTACTGATGTGATATTTCAGGACTTGACTCCCCAAATGCAGGGATGAAGCACCCAAGCTGAGAGCCTGAATCACTTACTCCTTTGTCCCTGTGGTCAAGAGGGCAGAACGTTTCAGAGGTTAAAATCCACGTCAACAAAGAGCATTTAGACTCTTGTTTTAGAAATGAGTGACTCATCTTTGGGTCATTTTCATGTCTTTCTGTCCTCTCTCTCTCCCCTAACCACAAGGAAACTGCAAGCGAAACACTTCTTTATCTCAACACACAAAGGACACAAATGTTGCTGATCTGGAAACCTGACTTCCTGTTATTAAGGAGGACATCCTACAATTTCATGGAGAGAGATTTCTAAGTAAAGAAGAAAGTCAAATGATTTCAGAGTTTGCTCCCCACCTACAATTAACTAGGTCACAGCTGTAAAGGAAGAGGGGAAAAAAAACCCAAATCATTTGAAGGTAGGGGCCCTCAATATCATCTGTGGCCAAAAAGTAAACACTTTCTTTTTAAAAGGAAAAGCAATACATTTAACAGAGACAAGTACATTGGAGGATATAATAGAAAGTGGGAGGAAAAAAAATCTAGTAGGACAGTAGGCTGAGGGCTGGTGTCACAGGCCTAATTATTTTATTTATTATTTGGGCAGAGAAGGATGCAAATGATCTCCTTCATACATATAAACCCTGATCTGCCTTTAATCTGTGAAGAGGACTTCTTAGGATTACCCAAAACTCATTAAGATTCCCATCTGGTTATGCAAGGGTTAAAGACTTTTTAGGACCCAGAACTGTTTCAGGTCTGTAGGACTTCCAAATTTGGCAAATGTAAAATTCTCACAGTGGACTCTTTGACTGTGATAGGACATCAAGGTGGGACAGACTATTTCAGAGTGGATTAGATATTTAAGAATTTACACTCTCCAAGGAAGAAATGCTTCTCAGAAATGAAACATCTCAACGTGCTGTGTCCTTTTCTTCCTCTCTTATGACACCCTGGCATCATGGGGATTTCTTTGTTCATTGAATGGGCAAAATCTATGTGAATAACACTAACCCATCGACCAGAAATAATTTCTTTTTTCCCTGCATCTCAATATAAGCAAATCTATTCCTAGAAGCCTGGCTAAAATGTGGTTCCTCATTCCTAAATATGGGTATCTCTCTCTCTCTCTCTCTTACACACACACACACACACACACACACACACACACTGCCATTCAAGGATGTGCTATGGAGTGGGAAACTATGAGAGTCCCCGGTGAGATGTCTGTACAAAACCAAAGGCTTCCCTGATGACATAGTTGGGTTTCTTATTTCTTACATTTCAAAGCAATGTTACACTTAGAAAATGACTCTAGAGGGGATCTTCCTGACCCAGAGACTGAACCCGTGTCTCCTACGTTGCAGGCGGATTCTTTATCACTAAGCCACCTGGGAAGCCCTGAGATGTCCTGAGTGTGACTGAATAACAGAAAAGAGCAGAAAAAAAACCAGGGGGGGTTCAGCCTGATACCGTGGTCTAAAGTCTGATGTCTAGTTCTATCACAGTCACTTCTGCTGTTCTGTTAAAAAGAACCTGAAAAGAACCAAGAGACACATCAAGAGTCTATCCTGATCAGCAAAGGAAATAAAAGAAGGTCAGCATCATCTGCCTAATAGCTCTTAAACATGGGATGGCAATTTCCAATTAGAGTTTGGTACGTACAGAGCATGACCTGGCAGATGGTTTTCACCTGACAGAGAGGTAGAGAGCATTCTCCTGGCAAAAGGCCTACAAGAACATTTCATCACAGGGCAGTGACTTGGGGATACCTCACTCTTTCTTATATATGTATAAATATATATATATATATATAAACTTCCATGACCTTCACTTGCAACAATAGCATGAAATCTCACTCTGAAGACTCATAAGCCCCCAGTCTAAAGAAAAGAGATCAAGCCCTGAGCATTTAGAGTGGGAGCACTGACTCCAAGACCCTAGACTACCAGAGAACTAACCCTCAGTTCAGTTCAGTTCAGTCGCTCAGTCGTGTCCGACTCTTTGCGACCCCATGAATCACAGCACGCCAGGCCTCCCTGTCCATCACCAACTCCCAGAGCTCACTCAAACACATGTCCATCGAGTTGGTGATGCCATCCAGCCATCTCATTCTCTGTCGTCCCCGTCTCCTCCCACCCCCAATCCCTCCCAGCCTCAGACTCTTTTCCAGTGAGTCAACTTGTCGCATGAGGTGGCCAAAGTATTGGAGTTTCAGCTTTAGCATCAGTCCTTCCAATGAACACCCAGGATTGATCTCCTTTAGAATGGACTGGTTGGATCTCCTTGCAGTCCAAGAGACTCTCAAGAGTCTTCTCCAGCACCACAGTTCAAAAGCATCAACCCTAGAGGGTATCAAATAGTGAGAACTCACTCAAAGGAAACGACTTGAATACAAGACCTGGCACCACCCAACCACCAGTAGCACTCTGTGCAGGATGCCTCATCTAAACAACAAATAAAACAAAAATACAAACCCAATCATCAGAAGACAGGATTACCACCTCACTCAGCCTTGCCCATCAGAGGAAAAAGAAACAAACAAACAAAAACTCAGCACAAATCTCACCCTATATGAAGCTTACACAAACCACTGGACCAATCTTAGGAGGGCAGATATGAAAAGGAAGAAAGAACTCAACCTTGAAGCCTGGAAAAAGGAGACCTCAAACACAGTATGTCAAAAAAAAAATAATGAAAAGGCAGAGAAATATTACACAAATGAAGGAACAAACTAGAAACAGAGAAGTCCAAATAAATGAAAAGGAAACAGACAAACTACCTGAAACAGAATTCAGAATAATGATAGTAAAGATGATCAAAAACCTTGAAAACAAAATGGAGAAAATGCAAGAATCAATTAAAAAAGACCTAGAAGAATTAAAGAATAAACATGCAGAGACAAACAACACAATTACTGAAATTAAAAATAGTCTAGAAGGAATCCTTAGCAGAATACCTGAAGCAGAAGAACAAATCAGTGAGCTAGAAGATAAAATGGTGAAGATACTTCTGAAGAGCAGAATAAAGTAAAAAGAATGAAAAGAACTGAGGATAGTCTCAGAGACCTATGGAACAATATCAAACGAACCAACATTCGAATTATAGAGGTCCCAGAAGAAGAAGAGAAAAAGAAAGGGTATGAGAAAATCTTTGAAGACATTAAACTTGAAAATTTTCCCAACATGGAAAAGGAAATAGTCAATCAAGTTCAAGAGGCACAAACAGTCCCTTATAGGATAAACCCAAGGAGAAACATACCAAGACACATATTAATCAAACTAACAAAGACTAAACACAAAGAAAAAATATTAAAAGCAGCAAGGGAGAAGCAACAAGTAACATACAAAGGAAACCCCATACACTTAACAGCTGATCTTACAGCAGAAACTCTGCAGGCCAGAATGGAATGGCAGGATATATTTAAAGTACTGAATGAGAAAAATCAACAACCAAGTTTACTATACCTGGCAAGAATCTCATTCAAAATTGGTGGAGAAATAAAAAGCTTTTCAGACAAGCAAAAGTTAAGAGAATTCAGTACCACCAAATCAGTTTTACAACAAATGTTAAAGGGACTTATATAGTTAAGAGATACAAGAGAAGGAAAAAGATGACAAAATTGACCCCAAACAATTAAGAAAATGGCAATAGGAACATATATATCAATAATTACCTTAAATGTAAATGGACTAAATGCTCCAACCAAAAGACACAGACTAGCTGAATGGATACCAAAACAAGACCCATATATATATATACTGTCTACAAGAAGCCCACTTCAGACCTCAAGACACATATAGACGGAAAGTGAGAGGATAGAAAAATATATTCCATGTAAATGGGAAGCAAAAGAAAGCTGGAGTAGCAATCCTCACACCAGACAAAATAAAGCAGATTACATGAGATAAGGAAGGACACTACATAATAATCAAGGGATCAAACCAAGAGGAAGACATAACAATTGTAAATATCTATGCACCGAACATAGGAGCACCTCAATACATAAGACAAACACTAACAGACATAAAAGGAGAAATTGACTGTAACACAATAATAGTAGGAGACTTTAACACCCCACTCACACCAATGGACAGATCATCAAAGCAGAAAGTTAATAAGGAGACACAAGCCTTAAATGATACATTAGATGAGATGGATCGCATTGATATCTTCAAGCCATTCCATCCAAATGCAGAAGAATACACCTTCTTCTCAAGTGCACATGGAATATTCTCCTGGATAGACCACGTCTTGGGTCACAAATCAAACCTCAGTAAATTTAAGAAAACTGAAATTGTATCAAGCATCTTCTCTGACCACAACGCTATGAGACTGGATATCAATTGCAAGGAAAAAAGAAAAAACTGTAAGAAACACAAACACATGGAGACTAAAGAACACGTTTCTAAAAAATCAACAGGTTACTGAAGAAATCAAAAGGGAAATAAAAAATTTCTAGAAATAAATGACAATGAAAACACAACAACTCAAAACCTATGGGATGCAGCAAAAGCAGTCCTAAGAGGGAAGTTTATAGCAATACAATCCTACCTCAAGAAATAAGAAAACCATTGAACAGACCACCTAAATTTACACCTAAAACAACTGGAAAAAGAACAAAAAAACTCCATAATTAGTAGAAGAAAAGAAATCACAAAAATCTGAGCAGAAATAAATGAAAAAGGAATGAAAGAAACAATACTAAAGATTAATAAACTAAAAGCTGGTTCTTTGAGAAGATAAACAAAATTGACAAATCTTTAGCCAGACTCATCAAGAAAAAAAGAGATAAGAATAAAATCAACAAAATTAGAAATGAAAAAAAGAGGTTACCACAGACATTGCACAAATACAAGGATTATAAGAGACTACTATGAACAACTATATGGCAATAAAATGGATAAGCTGGAAGAAATGACCAGATTCTTAGAAAAATTCAATCTTTCAAGACTGAATCGGGAAGAAATAGAAATTATGAACAACCTAGTTTCAAGCACTGAAATTGAAGCTGTGATCAAAAGTCTCCCAAAAAACAAAGCCCAGGACCAGATGGCTTCACAGGAGAATTCTATCAAACATTTAGAGAAGAGCTAATGCCTATCCTTCTAAAACTGTTTCAAAAATTGGAGAGGAAAGAACACTTCCAAACTCATTCCATGAGGCCACCATCACCCTGATACCAAAACCAGACAGACAAACACAGAAAAGGAAAGAGATGGGAAAACCAGACCACCTGACCTGCCTCTTGAGAAACCTGTATGCAGGTCAGGAAGCAACAGTTAGAACTGGACATGGAACAACAGACTGGTTCCAAATAGGAAAAGGAGTATGTCAATATTGTATATTGCATATTGTAACCCTGCTTATTTAACTTATATGCAGAGTATATCATGAGAAACGCTGGGCTGGAGGAAGCACAAGCTGGAATCAAGATCGCCAGGAGAAATATCAACAACGTCAGATATGCAGATGACACCACCCTTATGGCAGAAAGTGAAGAAGAACTAAAGAACCTCTTGATGAAAGTGAAAGAGGAGAGTGAAAAAGTTGGCTTGAAGCTCAACATTCAGAAAACGAAGATCATGGCATCCGGTTCCATTACTTCATGGGAAATAGATGGGGAAACAGTGGAAACAGTGTCAGACTTTATTTTTTTGGGCTCCAAAATCACTGCAGATGCTGACTGCAGCCATGAAATTAAAAGACGCTTACTCCTTGGAAGGAAAGTTATGACCAACCTAGATAGCATATTAAAAAGCAGAGACATTACTTTGCCAACAAAGGTCCGTCTAGTCAAGGCTATGGTTTTTCCCGTGGTCATGTATGGATGTGAGAGTTGGACTGTGAAGAAAGTTGATCGCCGAAGAATTGATGCTTTTGAACTGTGGTGCTGGAGAAGACTCTTGAGAGTCCCCTGGACTGCAAGGAGATCCAACCAGTCCATTCTAAAGGAGATCAATCTTGGGTGTTCATTGGAAGGACTGATGCTAAAGCTGAAACTGCAACACTTTGGCCACCTCATGTGACGAGTTGACTCACTGGAAAAGAGTCTGATGCTGGGAGGGATTGGGGGTGGAAGGAGAAGGGGACGACAGAGAATGAGATGGCTGGATGGCATCACCGACTCGATGGACATGAGTTTGAGTGTACTCCGGGAGTTGGTGATGGACAGGGAGGCCTGGCGTGCTGTGATTCATGGGATCGCAAAGAGTCAGACACGACTGATCGACTGAACTGAACTGAACAATGAAAAATAAGAGAAGTTAAGGAATCAATCCCATTCACCATGACAAGAAAAAGAATAAAATATCTAGGAATAAACTTACCTAAGGAGACAAAAGAACTGCACACAGAAAATTATAAGACACTGGTGAAATCCAAGATGACATAAACAGATGGAGAGATATTCCATGTTGCTAGGTAGGAAGAATCAATATCAGTATTGACTATACTACCAAACACAATCTACAGATTCAATGCAAAACCTATCAAATTACCAATGACACTTTTCACAGAATTAGAACAGAAAATTTCACAATACATACGGAAACACAAATGACCCCAAATAGCCAAAGCAGTCTTGAGAAAGAAGAATGGAGCTGGAGGAATCAACCTTTCTGACTTCAGATTATACTACAAAGCTATGGTCATCAAGATAGTATGGTACTGGCACTAAAACAGAAATATAAACCAATGGAACAAGGTAGAAATAAATCCATACACTTATGGGTACCTTATTTTTGACAAAGGAGACAAGAATATACAATGGGGCAAAGACAGCTTCTTCAGTAAATGGTGCTGGGAAACCTGGACAGCTACATGTAAAGAATAAAATTAGAACATTTCCTAACACCATACACAAAGATAAACTCAAAATGGATTAAAGACCTAAATGTAAGACCAGAAACTACAAAACTCTTAGAGGAAAACATAGGCAGAACACTTGAAGACATAAATCAAAGCAAGATCCTCTATGACCCAACTCCTAGAGTAATGGAAATAAAAACAAAAGTAAACAACTGGGACCTGATTAAACTTAAAGGCTTTCTCACAGCAAAGAAAACTATAAGCAAGGTGATAATACAACCCAGGTAGTGGGAGAAAATAATAGCAAATGAAACAACTGACAAAGGATTAATTCCCAAAATATACAAGCAGCTCATACAACTCAGTACCAGCAAAAACAAACAACCCAATCAAAAAATGGGTAAAAGACTAAACAGACATTTCTCTACAGAAAACATACAGATGGCTAACAAACACATGAAAAGATGCTCAACATCGCTCATTATTAGAGAAATGCAAATCAAAACTACAATGAGATATCACTTCACACTAGTCAAAATGGCCATCAACAAAAAGTCTACAAACAATAAATGCTGGAGAGGATGTGGAGAAAAGGGAATGCTCTTGCAGTGCTGGTGGAAATGTAAGTTGATACAGCCAGTATGGAAGATGGTATGGAGTTTCCTTAAAAAACTAGGAATAAAACCACCATATGACCCAGCAACCCCACTCCTAGGCATATGCCCTGAGGAAACCAAATTTGAAAAAGAGACATGTATCCCATTGTTCATTGCAGCACTATTTACAGTAGCTAGAACACAGGGAATCCCAGGGACGGGGGAGCCTGGTGGGCTTCCGTCTATGCGGTTGCACAGAGTTGGACACTACTGAAGCGACTTAGCAGCAGCAGCAATACATATATACGGAATCTAGAAAAATGCTATTGAATTTATCTGCAGGGCAGCAATGGAGAAACAGACATAGCGAATAGACTTATGGACATGGGGAGAGAGGAGGAGAGAGTGAGATGTATGGAAAGAGTAACATGGAAACTTACATTTCCATGTGTAAAATAGATAACCAATGGGAACTGCTGTATGGCTCAGGAAACTCAAACAGGGCCTCTGTATCAACCTAGAGGGGTGGGATGGGGAGGGAGATGAGAGGGAGGTTCAAAAGGATACATGTATACCTATGACTGATTCATGTTGAGGTTTGACAGAAAACAACAAAATTCTGTAAAGCAATTATTGTTCAAAAAAAATAAATTAAAAAAAAAGAAAAAGATTCTATTCAAGATGATTCTTCTATTAGGATTATTTTCCAGTGGAACTCCACCATCAATAAATGGCATAAAAGAAAAAAAAAAAGAGTTAGTGACACTCACACTGATCTTGCTGAAACATTTGTATAAAATAGTCATGGTAAAGATGATTGATTGATAGACATAGAAATACATAGATACAGATAGACAGAGGACAGAGAGATAATATGTGAAACAAAGATGGGGGAAAAATCTGTGTCTGTGTACAGCAGTTAGGACATCCTCCAGGGGATCTTCCCAAACCAGAGATTGAACCCCTGTGTTGGCATGCAGGTTCTTTACCAATAGTGCCACTGGGAAGCCCAGACATGTTAGTGCATCAGTGTTATTTGGGAGCCTATTAGAAATGCAGAGTCCCAGGACCCACCGCAGACCAGCTGAATCAGAATCTGCATTTGACAAGATCCTCAGATGATCCCTTTGTTCACTGATATTGGAGAAGCACTGCTTTGAGCAGAACAGCCTAGAACAGCGATCTTTAGTAACTATTGCTTTCACTTATGGAAATCTTTGCCCAAGTGACACTGAGGGTGGAAACATGATCTTACAAGTGCAGCTCCTCTGGTTGAGTCAGGGGCGAGTTAGCTAAGTCTTCTTGGTCCCCTAGTGGCACCTCCCACTGCTGCCAGTGGGTACTTTTACTTCTACAGGGGAAACAAGGGTGCCCAGTGCTTGTACCCTAATGTCTACTGTCCCAGAGGGCATGAGCCACCACTTTCTGAACAACATCTAAGCCCTGGCTTACTATGGGAGCTCAAGCAATAATCAGTCATCTCTAACAAGTGATTTTGAAGCAAGTTTATGTGCAGAAGCGCAGAAGGACATAAGAAAAATCAAAGAGAGAAGGCAGATAACACACTTAATATGAAAGCAAGATAACACAAAGCGAGAAATGAGAATACCTCTATAGTCAGAACTGCCAGACAAAATACAGGATGCCCAGCTGAATTTGAATTCCAGGTAAACAATGTGAGACAGACTTATACTAAAGCACTATTTGTTTGTCGTTTACCTGAAATTCAAAATTTACCTGGGAATCCCGTATTTTCACTTGCCAAATCTAGCAACGCTCATTCCTCCCTCAAGGACACATTTCTCCAATCTCGGGGCCCAGGAATCTCCTTCCAGATTGAACTCCAAGCAGATTCCCCTCAAAGAGGTCTCTGCCTGGGTTCAAACTCTGCATCTACTGATGGTGGCAGCTGTGGAACCCTGGGAGAATGTTTTAATCTCTGTCTTCCTCTTCTGTAAAGCAGGGAGGCAGGAAAACCTATCTCACAGGACTGTCTGGGGGCTAAAGGAGAAGGTATCTGTAAGTCAGCCTGTTAGTCACTCAGTTCAGTTCAGTTCAGTCGCTCAGTCATGTCCAACTCTTTGCGACCCCATGAACCGTAGCATGCCAGGCCTCTCTGTCCATCACCAACTCCTGGACTCCATCCAAACTCATGTCCATCGAGTTGATGATGCCATCCAACCATCTCATCCTCTGTTGTCCCCTTCTCCTCCTGCTCTCAATCTTTCCCAGCATCAGGGTCTCTTCCAGTGAGTCAGCTCTTTGCATCAGGTGGCCAAAGTATTGGAGTTTCAGCTTCAACATCAGTCCTTCCAATGAACACCCAGGACTGATCACCTTTAGGATGGACTGGTTGGATCTCCTTGCAGTCCAAGGGACTCTCAAGAGTCTTCCCCAGCACCACAGATCAAAAGCATCAATTCTTTGGCTCTCAGCTTTCTTCACAGTCCAACTCTCACATCCATACATGACCACGGGAAAAACCATAGCTTTGACTAGATGGACCTTTATTAGCGAAATAATGTCTCTGCTTTTTAATATACTGTCTAGGTTGGTCATAACTTTCCTTCCAAGGCGTAAGCGTCTTTTAATTTCATGGCTGCAATCAGCATCCACAGTGATTTTGGAGCCCAGAAAAATAAAGTCAGCCACTGTTCCCACTGTTTCCCCATCTATTTGCCATGAAGTGATGGGACCGGATGCCATGATCTTAGTTTTCTGAAGGTTGAGCTTTAAGCCAACTTTTTCACTCTCCTCTTTCATTTTCATCAAGACGCTCTTTAGTTCTTCTTCACTTTCTGCCATAAGGGTGGTGTCTGCATATCTGAGGTTATTGATCTTTCTCCTGGCAATCTTGATTATAGTTTGTCCTTCCTCCAGCCCAGTGTTTCTCATGATGTACTCTGCATAGAAGTTAAATAAGCAGGGTGACAATATACTGCCTTGACGTATTCATTTTCCTGTTTGGAACCAGTCTGTTGTTCCATGTACAGTTCTAACTGTTGCTTCCTGACCTGCATATAGGTTTCTCAAGAGGCAGGTCAGGTAACTCAGTCGTGTCCAACTCTTTGTGACCCCATGGACTGTAGCCCACCAAGCTCCTCTTTCCATGGGATTCTCCAGGCAAGAATACTGGAGTAGGTTGCCATTTCCTTCTCCAAAAGATCTTCCCAACCCAGGGATTGAACCCAGGTCCCCTGTCCTGCAAGTAGACTTTACCATTTGAGCCACCAGGGAAGACTGATAATTGTAAAGTAAAGCACAAAGTAGTAGCTCACTCAATAAAAATGTACTTTATATCGTTATCCATCAAGGTCCTGTGGGTCCCAGCAACTTCCTTTCCGTCTAAATTTGCTGCTGGTCATTTCCTTGGAGAATTGAGATTAATCTGCAGGGGGAGGGGAAGGGAAAAGAAGATGTGGTGCTGGAAAGACACAGAAGGGGTTGCTTTCCCTCATTCTGAGGGGCCTGGCCTGGCTAGGCCACCCCGGTCCCTTCATTTCCGTTCTATCTCTCCCAGGGGCTGTGGTGGGGGATGTGCTGGGGAAGGAGGGAGGAGAACATGTCACTTAACATTTGCTCCTTGACCCCAGCTGACCCAGTTCATTCACTGCAGGATGGAAGGAAGTGCACTCTGGAGCCCTTCCTTGGCCAGAGCTTCTTGGCCGGATGTCCCAGCCATCAGGGAGCAAGATTCTGCTTCTTTGACAGTGAGCTAAGCAACGGGCCTTCCCATAGCCTGGCCAGGTGGACTAGCCCAGGAGAATGACACCTAATATCTCAAGGTCGGACATTCTCAGAAAACTGCTGAGCAACGGAGCCAGTATTTGGGAAGTGTTATTTCTTCTTCTGGGAGTAAACCTGACATAGAAGCCTCATTACCTCCCAGCTTTTGTTTTCATCTTTGTTCCCAGGAACGCCAAGATCAGAGACTAGATTCTGGTAATGAACTGGCCTTCAACATTAAACAAATAAAACAAGAAAGCCAAGGTATCAGGGGGTGGGGGCGGAGTTTAAAGTCTCCTCTCCCCAAAGAGAAGCTATTGAGGCCAGGTTTCGCGGTTGCTTCAAGCCAGCATCCCTCACAGAAATCAAACAATTCTCCCGAAACTGCTATCTGAATGCTGCGGTTCCCCTGAAACTGTCCCAGGCTTTCCTCCTCTGCTTGGCGCTGACCCATTGCCTGCGGCAGCGGCACTTTCCCAGGAAGCTATTGTTATTTGTGTATCTGATGGTTGACAGCAGAGCATGCTGACAGCAAAATTTAGAAAGGCAAAGAAAAAAAGAAGCAGAGGGTGAAAAGGACAAAAAGGAAGCTTCCAGCATCCTGGTGGGAACATGAAAGCAGACACACCTTTCTTTTAGCCCTCAGCACAGCAAGTTAGGGCTCCTCAGAAAAGCCATCCTCAGGCAGAGTTACAGCCTGGCTGGAGGGTGGGCGGGGGGCATGGAGACACTGAATGAGAGTGTGCCCCTCTGACCCTCCCCTGGGGCTACCGTCTCGTGTATTCTCTGATCTTCCCCCAGAATATCCCTCCAACCGCCACTGAGGGGCTGCATTAAGTCTCTGAGCCCACACGGCACACAATGGGGGTGACATGGAGGGGCTCTGGTTTTCAGGGCTGAACATTCCAAATGAATTCATTTCCTTCTGGGAAAAAGCACTGCCTTGTTCAGAGCATGAAGTTCCCAGGGCTCGGCTTACCTGGCAGCATTTTGAATACACCTGTTGGGATCTTTAGCGCTGCCAGGAAAAGGATGCTGTATGCTTTGTTCTGTTTTCTACTCCCAGCTGACTGTTTCCACTGTGTTGATTTCCCTGACAGAATCTAACTGAAACAGGGTTTGGGTTAGGACTCCACGCTGCTTGGGAGGGAGCAAAACATATGCATACAAATATACAGCAGACCCTTCAACAACGTGGTTTTGAACCATGTAGGCTCCCTTATATGGATTTTTTTTTCAGTAGAACACTACAGTACTACCTAATCTGTGGATGGTGGATTCTCAGATATGGAGGAATTGTGGATAGGAAAGAACTGCAAATCTGGATGACTAACTATAAATTACACGTGGGTTTTCCACCGTGCCAAGAGCTGGTACCACCATGCACTACATTGTTTAAAAGTCAACTGTAGGGAGTTCTCTGGTGGTCCAGTGGTTACGAATCGCCTTGCAATGCAGGGGAAACAGGTCTGATCCCTGGTCAGGGAACTAAGATCCTGCATGCCTCACAGCAACTAAGGCTGCATGTTGCAACTACTGAGCCTGTGCACCAGAACTGGAGAGTTAGCAGGTAGCAACGAAAGATCCTGCATGATGCAATGAAGATCCTGTGTGCCACAACTAAGGCCCAAGGCAGTCAAATAATTTAAAAAATTTTTTAAAAGTCAACTGTATACATGATAGGGCAAACTAGGAAATTAAAAAAAAAAAAAAAAGAAACGCTCCATTGTGTCCGACTCTTTGCGACTCCATAGACTGTAGCCTACCACGCTCCTTTATCCATGGGATTTTCCAGGCAAGAGTACTGGAGTGGGTTGCCGTTTCTTTCTCTAGGAAATTAAGGACAATGTAAAAAAGAAAAATAAAAAAGGGAAAATAATAGAAATTAGTTAAATGAAAGAGATAAAATGAAAAGGCAGCTAGAACAAGCAAATTAGCCCTACTTTAGTTCTCAGTCATGGCATCTGGTCCCATCACTTCATGGGAAATAGATGGAAAAACAGTGGAAACAGTGTCAGACTTTATTTTGGGGGGCTCCAAAATCACTGCAGATGCTGATTGCAGCCATGAAATTAAAAGACGCTTACTCCTTGGAAGGAAAGTTATGACCAACCTTGATAGTATATTAAAAAGCAGAGACATTACTTTGCCAACCAAGGTCCATCTAGTCAAGGCTATGGTCTTTCCCGTGGTCATGTATGGATGTGAGAGTTGGACTGTGAAGAAGGCTGATCGCCGAAGAATCGATGCTTTTGAACTGTGGTGTTGGAGAAGACTCTTGAGAGTCCCTTATACTGCAAGGAGATCCAACCAGTCCATTCTAAAGGAGATCAATCCTGGATGTTCATTGGAGGGACTGATGCTAAAGCTGAAACTGCAATACTTTGGCCACCTCATGCGACGAGTTGACTCACTGGAAAAGACTCTGATGCTGGGAAAGGTTGGGGGCGGGAGGAGAAGGGGACGACAGAGAATGAGATGGCTGGATGGCATCACCAACTCTGTGGACATGAGTTTGAGTGTACTCCGGGAGTTGGTGATGGACAGGGAGGCCTGGCGTGCTGTGATTCATGGGGTCGCGGAGAGTCGGACACGACTGAGCGACTGATCTCTCTCTCTCTCTCTTAGTTCTTAGTTTTCTGGTGGCAGAAGTTAAAAAGGTAATTGAATGGAATTATAAACTTATTTGCTTCAAAAGGAATGAACAGGATGGACCTTATAGAAGGAATACTGAATATCATAATCAACATTATCTTTAACTGTCACTTTGAAAAAGTCCCAGAAGCATTTTTACACATGTTTCTTCTGTCGGCTATCTGAGCAAGGTGGAACCTCACCCACTCTCTGCTTGTCCACAGTCCAGGCTGTGCCCAGACCTGCCTGTGGCTCTGTAAGTTGTTCAAGGGATTCCTCCAGACTCTTCCTCCTACCTCTGCTCCGAACCAACTTCTCTGACTTCTCTGGTCTCCATCGACCATTTCAACCCCTATTTCCCCAGGTCCATCCAATTCTTTCCCTCTCGGGACACACCCACCTGTCCATAGGGCTTATTTTAGGGATTCCTGCCAACAGTGAATTCTCATTCCTTGCCTTGGTTTTATGTCCCATAAATCCTGCCCACCCTACTCCATGTTCCGCCCAGGTCCTAGCTCTCTTGGCCCTAACTCAGACCCAGATGGCATCCTGCATGACTGTGAAAAGAGTATCAGCCTTCAATAAAGATGGTGGTGGTTTAGTCGCTAAGTTGTGTCGGATTCTTACGACCCCATGGACTTGCAGCCTGCCAGGCTCCTCTGGTCATGCGATTTTTCAGCTCAATAAGGATGAGCTAAAAATCCTCTCAGTCAGGGAGCTGAGAAAATATGGTTCAGGTGTGTTGATATTTGATTGTTTAACTCCAGAATGATAAAGTTTAAAGGGACTAAAGTAATGAATAAATACAATGTCCCTCAAGGGATTAAAATAATGAATAGATACAATGTCCTTTAATTTGCTCTTCCTAGTCATCCCTAGGAAGAATTTGATTAAGTGCTGGAAGGCAGGCAATTCACAGTTGCCTCATCTAGCAAGAGGTAGAAATGAAGATGTTCTGAGATTAAAATTAAAGAGATACATCTCTGCTATGGGTCGGAGTGAGAGGTGCCATGTGGAAGGGACAGTTGAAAAGTGCCTTGTACTGTCTCTGTTGGAGCAGCATTCCACCTTGACCTCCCAGTAAGATCAAGAGTTCCTGTGGGTAGAGCCAGGGCTTTCATCAGAAAAGGAACTGTGAATCTATTCAAGTTCCTGCTCAAGGACTTGGCTGAGACCCCAGAATTCTCCTCCATCAAGCATGAAAGAGATGATTGAAAATGAAAAAAATATTTAGTTCTGCTGTTACCGGCCAACCACCTGGATCATAAAAGAACTTTATTTTGGTTCTTGTACAATGTCTCGTTTGGGCTAAGACCACACACTGCTGCTCTGTAAATATGAGTTAGCAGCAAAGTATACCTCTAGGTGATGGAGTGATTGCTTTATTGGATGAAATTGTTCGATACAGTCCACTTTGATATCAGGGAACATTTGTCAAAAGCAAACAAATGGGCTGATGCTTAGATGCCCTAATAAGGTTATGATTAGATCATAGGTTTAGCAGCTTCTTGAATTCTATTCCTCTTACTAGGTAATAAAACCCCACTCTCAGCCAACAGGATGTATCTTCCTGTTTCTTATAGCTGAAGGATATTCAATTTATTTTAGTGTGTTTTAAAATTTGCATTTGATCTATCAGAAGAGGTTTTTTTTTTGAAAAATTCTGATTCAGTAGTAGGATTATGATGCCAGCTGGAAGGTCTGAAGGATCTATTCCAAGATTCATTTTTTGTATCACCATGTCTCCTTTTTATGATATGCAAGATAGGAAGAGAGAATACATAGATATTTGGTGAGGGACGGTGCTCATTTTATTGTAGAGGTAAAAAACTGGCACCTTATGGACCAAATGTAGCCTGTAAACATGCTTTCTTTAGCATGTCGTGTTTTCCTTTAAGCTTAGACTTGTTGCTGGCATATGAAAATTGAGATATTTCACCTCTTTTTCACACACATATATACATACACACATACATATATGTGTGTGTATATATATTCTTAATTAAAAGAAAAGTGCGTGAAAATTTTCCTCTGAAAAATCAGAAGATCTAGGAACACCAGCTCCAGTTTCCCCATGGTAAAGCTGAGCAGTAACTGACCATTTGCTAAGACACAAGTTCTCCAGTTTTCAAGGTACCACTTTCCTTCTTGACCTCCATGTATTTGACCTGCCTGACTCTGGTAGGCATCTGAGTTGTGATGCCTGTGTGGTACCCTGTTTTATAGGATGACCTGAATGAACAAAGGCAGCCCAGAATTAAGAGGAAGGATGAGGTCGTAAGGGGAGTATAGCAGAAGGATATAAACCCGTGAAAACAGTCTGTTTCTGATGGGTGGGTCTCAGAAAGAGCAAGAAGAGTCTTGCCTTGCTCAGGCCCTATTCTAAGACACACAATCCATGTTTCTCTCATGCCACCTTAAAGCCATTCAGCTGAAGGAAAAAGGAAGTCAGGTACTTGAGAAGACACTTTTGTTTGTTGTTGGCCTTTGGTTCTGTGCTCTCCAGAGGGCACCTCAGAATGCATGTCCAGGGACTGTGCTAGAAATAGGGCTCAAATGGTAAAGAATCTGGCTGAAGTGTGCGAGACCTGAGTTAGACCCCTTGGTCAGAAAGGTCCCCTGGAGAAGGGAATGGCAAACCTCTCCAGCATTCTTGCCTGGAGAAGTCCATGGACAGAGGAGACTGGCAGGCTCTAGTCCATGGGGTCACAGAGAGTCAGACATGACTGAGTGACTAACACGTTCACAGTGATTAAGAATGCACTTTGAGCCTGAGCCAAATGCCTCAGGATAGTGGTATTCACCCCTTCTCCCCTCCCCCAGGTGATGGAATGAGATAGCTCACAGCCTGGGGACCTTGGCTTCTGCTCCCTGGGCACAGCCCTCAGGAGGAGGACAGAGCTGTCATCAGGGGCCCTGGTGTGAGCTTATTATTCTATGCTGCTGATATCAAATCAATAAGTGTCCCCTCCCATGTGTTTCCAGAGGACTCTTTTCTTTCTTTGGTAGCTTCTCTCCCTAAATTCTCTGATACTTTAAAACCTAGAACTAGGACCCAGTGGGATGGTGGAGGGAAAAGGGGTTTCTTTTCCTTATTCTACCCCTAGGTTGACATCTTAACAAGAAGGATTCTAGATCCTGGCACCTGCATTGCTGCCTATAGGTGAATGGACATGCCCATGCAACACAGCAGTGCAAAGCAAGGATATTACTGCACACATGCAGAAGAAGAGCTTTCTTGGTGGCACTGGAGACTGAACTCATCCAAACCCAGACAGACCTGCTTCTGCTTGAGAAATGAAACAGTTTAATTCCCTAACATCAGCCCAGAATCGTGGGAGGGACTCACAATACATCTGCCTTTAAAGTTTTTCATTCAGTAGTTTAAATTTGATGTACCTAAAAGTAACATGAAAGTGGGCGAGGAGAGGAACTATGTATGTGCTAATCTGGTGGATATTTTCAATTGTCCCAGATAGAAACCCTTTGATCAACAGGATCTACATAAAGCACCATGTTTGCATTATTAAAGGCCTTCACCTTCCTTCAGCCCAACTGGCAGATAAGACCAAGAATTTCTTCTATAAGAAATGCCACGAGGACTCATTGAGACAGAGCCTGATGTCAAAAACATGATTTCTTCCAGTTCAATCCAAAATCCATCTGCTTTTACAGAATAGGTCTAAACCCAACACTCAGGGTTCAAATCAGGACCTGCTCATTTCAGGCATTTGGTGACTGCCTCAGCCCTAAATTATACTTTCTAAATCTATTCTGGGACTCGGCTGGGTTATGAAGCTCTGACACATGATAGCAGCAACCCATTTTTAAAACATTTTCAGGAGTGAAACAAAACAAACAAAGCAAAAGAAAAGAGTTTTTATTTTTTCAGAGAGATCTCAGGAAAACTAATAGTAGTAGGGTGCTGGCTTTTGACACAGGTGACCAATGTGAGATGTTGAAATTGGTCTTTCATCTCTTTTGCCTCCCCACCCCCCCCACCCCCCCAACTCCTCCACCGCTGGACTAGTTCTAAGGGACTGACTGCAGTTCTATTTTTCTAACATAGTGGTTCAAGTTGAGGAGGGGGAGCTGTTTAAAACAGGAGCACTGAGTTTCTAGGATGCTTCAGGGAGGAAGATTCACTACTGGCCTTGGTTGTTGTAACCTTCACCCATTAGTCCTCATTCTGAGTTCCACTTACTTGGTCCAGGACTGACCTCAGGTTGAATAAGAATTGTCCTGAGAGTTTCTTCATTTTCCCGTTTCTTCTATTTCCCCCTCTCTGCACTGTGCTCTTTTCTCTCCCTCACTGGTACCTATTTTTTTTCTTTCTTTCTGATAAACTGTACTTCCAGGAAGGCTTTCCTGGTGGCCCAGATGGTAAAGAATCTGCATGCCAATGCAGGAGACACAGGAGATGCTGGTGTGATCCCTGGGTTGGGAAGATGCTCTGGAGGAGGAAATAGCAACCCAGTCCAGTATTCTTGTCTGGAAAATTCCATGGACAGAGGAGCCTGGCGGGCTGCAGTCTGTGGGGTTGGAGAGAGTCGGACATGACTGAATGACTGCACACACATACTTCTGGTACTGTTTCGCAAACTTTAGTCATCCATGTTATAACCCTCAGAGGTTCAGATTCAGCATGTCTGGTGGGGAAACCATGTATCAGTGGGTTTTGACAACACCTGGGTGACTTTGATGCACATGGCTTGCACACAGGCTTTTTGATAACACTGTACTCGGATGATTTCCTAGTCCTTATAGTACTCAACTAATGGCAGCAGTGGATAGTCCAACATTCCTTCTAAGAGTTTCTCTTCCATTCTCTTTGCACCTCACTAGATGCACCTTATTTGCCTTCTTTGCTGGTTCCTCCTCCTGGGACTGACCTCTAAACTTGGGTCCAGTCCTCTGACATTTCTTTGTGCCACTGTTCATTTCCTGTGGCTATTAACATCATCCTCCAAGAGTGTCCCAGACAATGTTCAACAATCGACTACCCACGGAAAATAGCCCCGATTTATAATGTTGGCCAATTTCCATGGTGTAAATTCTCTCATCACCAACCCTTTCAAGCTGCCCACTGTGGTCACTGAAAGTGGCCACACATTGGGAAGAGATGGCATAGTCAGCTCTTCAGGGCCTGAGATAAGCCAGTCCTATCAACCCCAGATTACTGTCCACATTTACATCTCCAGTGCAGACTCCTGCCTAAACACCAAATGTGTTTGTCATCCTCTCAAGTTTAACACATCCAAACAGAACCCCTCATCTCCTGGTCCCTGCTGTCATCACCACCCAGCTTGTCTTGCAGCGTTTCCTATCTTAATGTCAACCCTACTCTTTGGGTGCTCAGAACTCCTTCGTGACTCCTCTTTCTCTGTCGTCCAATCCATCAGTCAATTCTAGCTAAATCCAAATTCATTCATTTCTCACCATCTCCAGAGTCAGCATCTCTCATCAAGATTCTTACACTCCTGACTTAATGAGTCACCTATTTCCTTGCCTAGTTCTCTCTTGGCCTACTGGCTTCAGGGGCTCCTTTAAAAAGTGTCACCTGAGGTCATCTTTCTGTCCCCAAACCACTGGTCTCCTTCTGTCCTGCTTAGAGTAAAACCCCAAAGTCCTTCTTGTGGCTGCTGCAGCCCTCTGTCATCAGGGTTCCAAACACTTCCCTGGATGCTGCTCCCAACCACTTAACCTCACCCCCCACTATGTCCCAGCTGTCACCCCTTACTCTGCCCCAACCCTGGGTGCCCCCCTTTATTCCTCAAATCCTTCAAGTGTGTCAGCCTGCATCACAACTGTGTATTGCAGTGTCCTCTGCCCAGATGGTTGTGTGCCCTGTTCTTACTTCTCCGTGCCTCTCCTCCAAAACCTCATTAACAGGGATCCACATCCTACAAGATGCAGCACACTCCGCACCTCTTATCCTACTATTTATTTCCCTAGAGGTATTATCACCAATTATAGTCATCCCCGTGTGTCTGTGGGGGGTTAGTTCCAAGACTCCCTGTGCTGTGCTGTGCTTAGTCGCTCAGTTGTGTCTGACTCTTTGCGACTCCATGGACTGTAGCCCACCAGGCTCCTCTGCCCATGGGGATTCTCCAGGCAAGGATAACTGGAGTGGGTGGCTATGCCCTCTTCCAGGGGATCTTCCTGACTCAGGGATCAAACCCAGGTCTCCCGCACTGCAGGTAGATTCTTTACCACCTGAGCCACCAGGAAAGCCCCCTCTGGCCCCAGAGAAGACCGTGAATACTGGAGTGGGTAGCCTATCCCTTCTCCAGGAGATCTTCCCAACCCAGAAATTGAACCAGGGTTTCCTGCATTGCAGGTGGATTCTTTACCAGCTGAGTTACCAGGGAAGCCCTCCAAGACCCCCATATATTCAAATCCATGAACGCTAAAGCCCCTTGTATAGAATGGCATATTATACTCAGCCTTCTCTATATGCAGGTTCCACATCAGCAGACAAAGAGGGCCCACCACAACATGAAAGCAGAGGCTTTTCTACATCCCCTGGGCCTAGAACACTGCCTGGCATGTAGTAGGTATTAAAAAAATTTTTTTGTAGGATTAAAAAATTGAATGTTGGGCCCTAGACATTAGAGTCCTTGGGATATTTATATTCTAAGACTGATCTTGTTTGATTGAACTTAAACCACATTTTCCAGAAATTATTAATATACTTCTAAAAGCCTTATTGGTTTTTCCTGATTTATGTTCCAGTTGAGGAATTGGAAGGACCAATGGGGATACGTAATCTATCCATGTGGAAATGTGACCTTGGGCATGTTTGAGAAAAGTCAGCAGGCAGTGGAGGAAAATGATCAGGGACATATTTATGGACTATTACTGATTCTGACTGGTAATGAATAGGGTTGCCCATGCACTCAGAAGGGTTAATTGTGTAGTAGGATTTCAGGAAGTTTTTCTTGTTTTCCACTCTTTCAGAGATTCTTTTCCCATATACCTGATTACAGAGTATTGAGTAGAACAAGAAGATTTTCATGAGCAAGTTCCCTAATAATACAATTAACATCCTAAATTGAGTCGCTTTGTTAGAACTGACAATGACATAGATATTGACATGCATAAGGAAGGCAAGCACTCTGCAACCTCATCTTCTGGCTGACAATTCTGTTTGAGTTTATGATCGTGAAAACATTCTTTTTATCCATCTACTCACTCAATAAATGTGTATTCATTCAATAAATATGCTATATATGTGCCAGGTACTGCTCTAGGCTCTGAGACTTAGTAGAAGAATTGATCACATCCTTTGAAGCAATTAGTTATTGAGTGTCCATGAAAGGAAGAGAAGAAAAGAATGAAAAGTCCACAGATGTGGTTCATCCACTCCCAGATTAGAAACCACAGATCCATGGCAGAGTTTTCTTCTATATTGTTACCTACACATAGTTGCTATTGTTCTCAGAGGTGCATTGATAAATCAATACAAACAACAGTGGATTGTTTTCAACTATGCACTCAAAAAAACCCCCCAAAACTCTTATATTACACAGGTGGATAGTGTTCACTCTGCTAGAGCAATTTAAAGAGATCTGCTTTCAGAATACCTATAGAGAGCGTCCTGAGAATAGAGGATTGGTTTTAGGAATGTGGCTGCAAGATGGTGGGTTGAAATATACCCAGAAGGGACTCTGTCTCTGCTGCAAGGAGAACAACTTTGCTGGAGTAACTGGATTTGGGTGTTTCAGATCCCAACTTATCTAAAAGGAAGTCCTACATGGTACTAGCCTCTCTGACTTCAGAAGGCTGTGTTCAGTTATCCAGAAAGTGACCTCAAAGTGTTGGGCACTTCATAAGCTGTCCTAGGAATATGGACTCAACTTTCAAAGAGATTAATTTTTCTCTCCTATTGAGAATGACACTCTTGACTAAAAATCCAAAACAATTGGCTCATTTTTTTCCTTTTTATGTGAAGACACAAGAAAGCACCGGAACTAGCTAATTTCTTCAAGCTAGCATCTTGCCCACACAATCTGTCTTGGCAATAATCTCACCATGGGGCAGCGGTTCTCAATGTGGCCATGCAGTAGAATCACCTGGGGGCTTAACTATGATGGTGCTTGGGTCCCTTCTCCAGAGATGCTGTTATTTGTTGGTTTGGGGGTACAGCTTGGTTGTTGGGATTTTTAAAGCTACTCAGGTGCTTCCACAGTGAAGCCAAGGTTGAGAAGCACTGCTTTAGGATGAGTGATGGCATTTGACCTCAAATGTTAACAAGAATCTTAAGAAGAAATCAGGACCTGGGGACAAGTAGTCTAAAGAGGAAAATCATTTCCTGGTTTCATGCTGAGCTTGAAAGCCAAAGTTTGGTGCAGGATGGTGAGAGTCCTGTGGATCCTGACCATTTGAATGTTAAATGACCACCAGCCCCATTTTTGCTGGGGGGCTGGTAGAAAATGTGTCCATGCTTCTATGTTTCACCTTTCCTCCAGCCTGAGGAATGAGAACCCTAGTGTGGTACCCAGTAGAGGACAGCCTTTCCACTATGCCATCTCATTCTGGCCAAGACGAGAAGCCATTGATTTAAACTTGACAGGAGCTGCTGTGAGAAATAAAAAAAAAGGTGGCGCACCAAGTTTGGGTCGGTTGAAATTCCATGGGACTGACCCACGTGTACAACATGGCCTTCAATACAGATTGTGAACCCAAGAACTGGAGTCCCTGATACAATTCATGTTCTTTCTCCTCCAGAGATGTGTGTATTTATAGAAGGAACAAAACCTATGCAGGATGAGGGGGTTGGATAATAATATGTGTGAATACACTGATCTGTCTGAACCATTTCTTGGCTGTCTGCTTTCGATGGTAATAAATATCCACTAAAAGCCGTCTGCTGTATGTGTTTTTGGTAAAGTCTTGCACTTCCCTGCATGAATACATTCAGAATGTAAGCACCACACACTCCACGACAGAGACTCTGTTGCACTCTGAATGCCTAAGTTATGCAGCTTAGCAGCTGTGATAATGTAATGGTTTGCAAAATAATAGACGGGCCACACGTCAACCTGGAATAACATGTCAAGTAATGAATAATGTGGGTGCAAAAAGGTTTAATTTATACTGTGTTAAAGATACTGCTCCAAAAATACCACACCATTTCAGACTTTCCAGGACAAAAAAAAAAAAAAAAAAACCACAAAAAACCCCCTCTTTTATTTGGATATTTAAATAATTGCAGTAAAAGAGAATGCTTTCTTATTTTTTTCAATAAAGATATCCAATTCCTACTACTCTGTGAAGAGACAGATACTGAATCTGATCAATTGTTCAGATACACCCGTTCCCCTTCAAGACACATGCTTTGGTCTTAGATTTCAAAATGAATAGGAGAAAAGCATTTGTCTCCTCAGTTTGCATTAACATATAAGCATGGATACATTTTCCACCAGCAAAAATGGGGCTGGTGGCCATATAACATGAGATGTATGGCTCTTCTTGTTTATGGCTTCATTCTGATCCTCTTCCCCAATTTCCTCCCTGAGGGAAACTTCTGGCATCTTTCAGATTTCATTCATTCTCTCATCTAGTGAATGTTTATCACCCTCCTGTTAGGAACCAGGGGCCAAGTTGTACCTCCCGTCCTCCAGGAGCATGTCATCATGTGGAGAATGAACATGAAGGAAACAGGCTGACAATAGGCAGATTCAATGCAGTGTCATTTGTGCTATTATAAAGGACATATTACCACTCCAGTACTCTTGGGCTTCCCTCATGGCTCAGCTGGTAAAGAATCCACCTGCAGTGTGGGAGACCTGGGTTCTATTCCTGGGTTGGGAAGATCCCCTGGAGAAGGGAAAGGCTACCCACTCCAGTATTCTGGCCTGGAGAATTCCATTGACTGTATAGTCCATGGGGTCATAAAGTGCTGGACACAGCTGAGTGACCTTCTCTTTCACTTTCAAAGGACATTCACAGGTTTCCTAAATGGCGCTAGTGGTGACAGAAAAAAAGAACCTGCCTGCTAATGCAGGAGATGCAAGAGACACAGATTCCATTCCTGGGTTGGGAAGATCCCCTGGAGGAGGGCATGGCAACCCTCTCCAATATTCTTGCCTGGAGAAGCCCATGGACAGAGGAGCCTGGTAGGCTACAGTCCATGGGTCACAAAGAGTCTGATATGATAGAAGTGACTTAGCACATACACTCAAGGGACATATGGAGAGCTTAGAGAGCCTGAAGGAAGGAAAAACAGTTATTCATACTTGGGGAAGGGACAGGGTACCTGGAGAGGCTTCCCACAGGATGTTATCTTTAGGCTGAAGGGTGTGAATAGGGAGTTGAATAGGTGGAAGGAGAAGGCAGTGTGTATCAAGTCTACAAAAGCACATGCAAAGGCCATGTGGCAAGGCAGAGCATAGTAGTTGGAGGAACCACAGATATCTTCAGTATGGTTGGAGTGTACAATATCCAGAGTAAAGGGTGGGGAGAGATCAAGCTGGAGAGGGTCTCGATTATGAGGGGCCTAGTAATTATCTTTAGGCATTTGTACTTATCCTGAGGCAGGGATTTTAAGTACACAAGTGGAAGATGATAGGGGCCTGAACTAAGAAATGGGGAGGAGTTAGATGTGAGAGAGATTCTAGAGCTAGAACTGGCAGCATATAGTGAGTGATTAGTTGGGGGACCCTAAGGAAAGGGAGGTTATTGATATTTCTCCCGGCAATCTTGATTCCAGCTTGTGCTTCTTCCAGCCCAGCGTTCCTCATGATGTACTCTGCATAGAAGTTAAATAAGCAGGGTGACAATATACAACCTTGACGTACTCCTTTTCCTATTTTTAACCAGTCTGTTGTTCCATGTCCAGTTCTAACTGTTGCTTCCTGACCTGCATACAGGTTTCTCAAGAGGCAGGTCAGGTGGTCTGGTATTCCCATCTCTTTTAGGATTTTCCACAGTTTATTGTGATCCACACAGTCAAAGGCTTTGGCATAGTCAATGAAGCAGAAATAGATGTCTTTCTGGAACTCTCTTGCTTTCTCCATGATCCAGCGGATGTTGGCAATTTGATCTCTGGTTCCTCTACCTTTTCTAAAACCAGCTTGAATATTTGGAAGTTCATGGTTCACGTATTGCTGAAGCCTGGCTTGGAGAATTTTGAGCATCACTTTACTAGCGTGTGAGATGAGTGCAATTGTGCGGTAGTTTGAGCATTCTTTGGCATTGCCTGTTTTTGGGATTGGAATGAAGACTGACCTTTTCCAGTCCTGTGGCCACTGCTGAGTTTTCTAAATTTGCTGGCATATTGAGTGCAACACTTTCACAGCATCATCTTTAAGGATTTGAAATAGCTCAATTGGAATTCCATCACCTCCACTAGTTTTGTTCGTCATGATGCTTTCTCAGGCCCACTTGACTTCACATTCCAAGATGTCTGGCTCTAGGTCAGTGATCACACCATCGTGATTATCTTGGTCGTGAAGATCTTTTTTGTACAGGTCTTCTGTATATTCAGATATGCAGATGACACCACCCTTATGGCAGAAAGTGAAGAAAACTAAAAAGCCTCTTGATGAAAGTGAAAGAGGAGAGTGAAAAGGTTGGCTTGAAGCTCAACATTCAGAAAAAGAAGATCATGGCATCTGGTCCCACCACTTCATGGGAAATAGATGGGCAAACAGTGGAAACAGTGTCAGACTTTATTTTTTGGGGCTCCAAAATCACTGCGGATGCTGATTGTAGCCAGGAAATTAAAAAACGCTTACTCCTTGGAAGGAAAGTTATGACCAACCTTGATAGTATATTAAAAAGCAGAGACATTACTTTGCCAACAAAGGTCCGTCTAGTCAAGGCTATGGTTTTTCCCGTGGTCATGTATGGATGTGAGAGTTGGACTGTGAAGAAAGCTGATCGCCGAAGAATTGATGCTTTTGAACTGTGGTGCTGGAGAAGACTCTTGAGAGTCCCTTGGACTGCAAGGAGATCCAACCAGTCCATTCTAAAGGAGATCAATCCTGGGTGTTCATTGAAAGGACTGATGCTAAAGCTGAAACTCCAATGCTTTGGCCACCTCATGCGAAGAGTTGACTCACTGGAAAAGAGTCTGATGCTGGGAGGGATTAGGGGTGGGAGGAGACGGGGATGACAGAGAATGAGATGGCTGGATGGCATCACCGACTCGATGGACATGAGTTTGAGTGAACTCAGGGAATTGGTGATGGACAGGCAGGCCTGGCGTGCTGTGATTCATGGGGTTGCAAAGAGTCGGACATGACTGAGCGACTGACCTGACCTGAACTGAAGGAAAGGGAAGATACCTGGGTTCCTGTGTGGGTGTTCAGGTGGCTGGTGGTGTTGGAGGAAGAGGAACAGGATTGTGGGTGAGATGATGAGTTCCACTTCGAACATGTTGAATGTGAGGGGTGAGACACTCAAGAGAAGAGAGATGTCCAGTCCACCCTAGGACATGTGGGTCTGGCTGATAGGATAAATCAGCAGGGAGAGGGGCATCCTTAATAAATGCACACGGTACAGACTTCCCTGGTGGTCCAGTGGCCAAGACTCTGCACTCCTAATGCAAGAGGCCTGGATTCAATCCCTGGTCAGGGAACTGGATCCCACATGCCTCAACTAAAAGATACCTCATGCCACAACGAACATTGAAGATTTCCTGCCACAACTAAGGCCCAGAGCAGATAAATAAACAAATATTTTAAAGAAATACACATATTAAAGCAACGCAGGCCAGATATAGCTTGGTCCACTCTTAGGTTTTGGACTTACAAAGCTAATCTCCATTATGAAACCATTCCTCATATTATAGAGTATTTGATGTTTAATAAAAACTTTCCTCCCTCCACCAAAGTGAACTCCTCCCCTCACTTCAAGGTCCACACTTGCTCTTTACTTAACTCATTTATACATTATGTTCCTACATTTATTAGAATTTTCCATGAAGTTCAGTTTTACCTTTTCAGCTGTAGAAGCCAAAGGCCCTACAGAAGTCATCCAGGCTTGCATAAGTTGACTTAGTTGGCACTGGTGTACAATGAATTTGAAACACTCTGGTTTTCATGTTTACATAAAATTGAGAGTCCAAGGGAAATTACCACCAGGAAATACTTCTGTCTCGGCTTTATCAAGTGAATGACCCTTAAAGAACCTCTCCAGGGAACAGTAAGTGTGACTAGCGAGTGTGTATAAAAGGCTATTGGTTGTTAAAAATACAAGACAAGTGTTCCTCTACTCAAAGGTAAACTTCAAAAATATGCCTATTGAATGTAAATTGGTATAGCCACTATGGAAAATAGTATGAAGGTTTCTCAAAAAACTTGAAATAGAGTTGCTATATGATCCAATAATCCCAATCCTGGGCATACATCTGGAGAAAACTCTAATTTGAAGAGATATATGCACTCTTATGAATGGTAAAGAAGATACTGTATGTGTGTGTGTATGTGTGTGTGTATGTGGTGTGTACATATATATATGCAATGGAATACTACTCAGCCATGAAAGAATGAAACAATGCCATTTGTAGCTACATGGATGGTTCCAGAGGTCCTACTAAGTGAAGAAGTCAAAGAGAAAGATAAATACCATATGTTATTACTTATATGTGGAATTTAAAATATGACACAAATGAACTTATCTACAAAACAGACTCACAGACAGAAGGATAGACTTGTGGTTGTCAAGGGGATGGGGGTGGGGAAGGGATCGATTGGGAGTTTGGGATTAGTAGATGTGAACTATTACATATAGAATGGATGGACAACAAGGCCCTGCCATACATCACAGGGAACTATATTCAAAATACTGGGATCAACCATAATGGCAAAGAATCACTTTGTTGCACAGCAGAAATTAACACAACACTGTAAGTCAACTGTAATTCAATAAAATAAAAATATGCCCATCATTAATGGTTGCCTCCTTTCTACATGCCAGGTATCACGGTAGGGTCTTACATACATCACCTCTAATCCTTAACAGCCATCTTTGAAGGTAGATAGTGCAGATGAATAAACCAGGCTGAGAAAGCCTGAGTCACTGCCAAAGTCACACAGTTAGTGGACAGTGAGGCTCTTGTTTCTTGGGACAGTGTGGCTTCCAGGTCCACCCTTTCTAACCCACCTAGGTGCTTCCTTCTGCACCTGAATCATCTTTATTTCTAGTTTCTAGTGTGTGTATGTATGTCACTCAGCCATGTCTGACTCTTTGTGACCCCATGAGCTGTAGCCCACCAGGCTGCTCTCTCCATAGAATTCTCTAGACAAGAATACTGGAGTGGATAGCCATTCCCTGCTCCAGGGGATCTTCCTGACCCAGAGATTGAACCCAGGTCTGCTACATTACAGATGGATTCTTTACCATCTGAGCCACCAGGAAGAAGGGAATGGCTACCCACTCCTGAATTCTTGCCTGGAGAATTCCATGGGCAGAAGAGCCTGGTGGGCTACAGTTCATGGGGTTGCAAAGAGTTGGACACTATTGAGTAACTAGTGCTTCCACTTTGGGCTTCCCAGGTGGTGCAAGTGGTAAAGAACTTGCCTGCAAATGCAGGAGACTTGAGAGATGCGGGTTCACTCCCTGGGACAGGAAGATCCCCTGGAGGAGGGGATGGCAACCCACTCCAGTATTCTTGCTTGGGAAATTCCATGGACAGAGGAGCCAGGTAGGCTACAGTCCATAGGGTTGCAAAGAGTCAGACACGACTGAAGTGACTTAGCACATACACATCTCCATTAGTTTACTGTATCTGGATTGTATGACTATTGTATGGTTTATAACTGTTTCGTTTATATAAACTCCAGATCCCTAATCTCTGCTATATTGCCAAACACAGGCATTTTAGATGTTTTTTTCCACTCTGCATAGCATGGTGATGGGCTGATGGCAGTCTGTGAAAACATGAGCAAGAACCAGGCTTGGTCTCCCAGTCTGAGTGTTTTTGTAATTCAGGATTTGATGGCTGTCAAAGTAGCAGAGTTAGAAATGTGCATTTCTGTTTTTTCACCTCAACTTCTAGCAGTTGGAAAACAGAAGCCCCTGTTTAATCCTGAACAGCGCATGACTGTCAGTGTACCAGGTCATGGGTTCTCTTTGGTTGCCAGAATCTCTGCCTTTGGTAAGTTTCCTTTTCTGTGAAGTACTAGTGACAAGCTGGGTATAGCCCATTTGTTAGGGCCAGGTTGCAATGTCAAAGCTCTTTCAGGGAACAAAGGTGATGAAATATGGACTCAATGGCAGGGATGTAATATATCAGGTCCCTGATTGAAGTTCTGCTCTGTCCTTGGCTGTATGTCTCCGGAGGGAAGATTAAACCTCCACATGCCTTGGTTTCCCTGTTCATACAGGGCAAGGGCAATAAGTAAGCCCAATTCTCTGTGCCTCCCTACAAAGTGCACTGGGCAAAGGTGTTGTGGAAATGCAAGGTTTTACTGCCATTAAATATCATGAGGCCATTGAAATCACTCAGATGTCTGGCACCATGTAAACTGCTGATGTAACCAAGAAAGCTGTCACTTCTTGAATTCAGGGAGTCCCAAGAAAAGAGCACTGGTTCTCAGTGTTTGCCCTGAAAGTAGATGCCACCTCTAGCCTCTCCTGCCCCCTTTTTATATAAATATATGATGCTGATTTTGAAAATTGTCATAGAACCAACAATGGCACAAAATATCCAGTTGAAATCGACATGATATCATATGTTCCAGTTAGTCTCCCCCTCCCCCATGGTGGAGGGTGAGTGTGGAGCCTCATAGAAACATAAAGGGGCTCTTCTTGTGAGTGATGGGATCTCGGACCCCTCCACTTCACAGCTGGCCATGGAGATTAATAGGACATTTGATGCTCCGATGATGGACATGCTACTCTTAAGGGCCCAGAAGCTTTTGGATTAGACTCCTGAGACCCTGGTGACACTGGTGTGTCCAAAGGCAGGACATAGGTCTGTGCCTAGAATGCCAGTATACACCAACACATGCAATAGACAGGTTTCATATGTGACACCGTGTTCATATATTGTCAGTTTTTCTTAAACAAATAACAGAAACGGTGCCTGCATACATCTGGACTTATGAAACATTGGTGATTTATTACACCTCCATCTGGAGATTCTTATGGTTAAATAGGTTACTGAGGACTTTTTGTGTATATGTGCAGGATAATTCTCTTGTTAGTTTTGTCACATGGCACAACTCTAGTGTGGGCAACTCACATTTGTATGTGAGTTTTCATGAACAGTACATATTACATAAACTTAATTATCATACAGGTCAAAACATTTTCACCAGAACCCAAAATCACGTTCAAGATAAGCTACATTTGTAAACCTAACGGTTAATTTGTAAATTTTGCTATAACATTTGGTCTTAAATCTAAAGCTCTTGGTATAAAAGGGAGCACACATTAGACACTGAATACATTTAAGTTGATGACCCTCATATGCAGCCCAAGAAATATGTCTCAGAAGAAAGACCTACACACAGTCAGAAAAGGAAGTGAAGTTTTTTCATTGTTACTTAAACAGCAGAAAAAAATGTAACTCATAGAAAGTCAGGAAATCAGCTCCCTCTGGAAGTCTAGATTGCCCCTCCTACTTTTAAAACTTCAATCATGTTTTCCTTAAATTTAAAAATTACTGAGAAGTCAGTACACAAACCAGAAAAAGTCACTTGAATTAGATGCTGCTCCCCTTTATAAGATGCTGCAGGTTCGCTGATCTATCATGAGAGCAGTTTGTGATGCTCTTTACTTTATTGATTTAAGATTACACCTTAACCTAAAACGTCTAAGTAGACATCCACAGCTCACGGAGGGGCCTGCCATGAAGAAAATAGATTTGGGGTGTTTCTGAGACCCCTCCCATGCGTGGATACAGGCACTGCCCCCACATGCATGAGCCCCCCACATCCCAAGTATGACCAGATATGCATTAATGACAGTCATTCACCCAAACTGTATTACTCACTCCAGAGAAGGACAAATCCCTGTTATTGTTTTACAGCATCTTCTCTGCCAGGCGCTACCGTAAAGTAAGCATGTTTTCAGAAAACTAACAGAGCCACCATCCATAATGTTAAAAAAAACAAAACCGAATGATAGCAAGGTATTTGAAACAACAACAGAACAACAGAGGGGATTGTAATCAACCAAGTGCATCATTTAAATCCTCAAAACATCACAGCTCCTTCGGTCTTTATCACCTCCTTTGAAGACACTGTCACCCAGAAAAGGACAGGGAATTTGCAGCCCCGCTGCACTAATGGATCTGTTTCACCAGAGAGGAAAACAGGTTTTACAGCCCAAAGCTCTTCTCAGCAAGCACCCGCATCTTCCATCCTCTTTCCAGAGGGCAATCCCTACCCCAATCTTTTATCTTTCATCTCTAACAGCTCCCACCTCCATGCACAGCCGACCAGAATTTGCTTCAAATTTCTTATCATTATCTGCTAAGAATAAAATTGCATATACTATAGATTTCTCCAGTCCCAGGAATTTGAATTTTTTTTAGGAAAACATGACTTCCAGAAGGGATGCTATGTACAATGAAAAGAAGCCTCTCCTTTTCTTTGGAGCAATTGCTCCGGTGAAAAGCAAACAGCCCGCCACGTTGCTTACCCTCTCCACACTGCGTCTTCTCAGAGATCCATATGGAATTTTCAGTAGGAGTCTCTGGGATCTATTTGGAGCCACTGCAGCTTGAACCACCATGGTGTAGAGCCGTGGGTGAGTGTGTCTGTGTGAGTGTGAGTGAGTGTGTGTGTATCTGTTCCCAGCGAAGGGAGAGATGGAGGCGTCCTCAAAACTAAGTTATGGTCTCCTGGAGGTTTCCCAAATACCAAAAAACTGAAAGAGGTTTTTTTTTTTTTTTCTTTCGACCGTATGAGTCAAGATGTGGTGTGTCTGGAGGTGGGGGATGGGGAAGAAAAAAAAAAAAGAGCCCAAGTTCTGCAACTTCAGCGCGCCTCCGGCAGCTCAGCCCCACTCCCTCCTGTCTGCCCCTGCCTGCCAGTCCCTCGGTGAGACTGCACGTCCCAGGAGTGGGCCAGTGAGTGACGCCTCTGAGGGGAGTGATCCTGAGATGTCAACTTTGCTTCCCGCGACTCCAGACGGTAACCAGGTCAGTTGTCTAATGGAAACCCTATCAGACGTATTATTCACTGTGTCACGTGACTCCAAAGCCCCTCGGCCGTACAGTAGGTCACATGCTCACCTTAAAAGGACTATTTGGAATATCACCATCTGGTGCAGAGATTAATGTGCAATTCTGCATTCTGATTTCACTCTCTTCTGGACACAGGGAAAATATTTGAAGGGCAGTGACATAACACAGTGGGGACTTGAGGGGGAGTCCCTCTTTGTAGTCATAAATTATACGAATGACCCTGAGTGTCAGACGTGCATGTTTTTTCTTCCTGCTTTCCAACAGATAGAAAACAAATGCAGGCATACAGTTAATTATATATGTGAATGGCATCCACAAAGAGGAAGTCTGAGGGAAGAAAGGAGAAAATGTTTGTATCACATGGTTCAGATGAATCAAATCAAATACACCAGACAGACTCCCATTTGGCATCTTCTCATTTAAATGTTTGTGTTACAGAGCATTGATTTTTATGTGTGCCAATAAACATGAAGAAATTATGTTTGATTTTACAAGGCTCCGAAAAGGACTGTCTACGCTCAGACTCACCCATCACATTTGTATATTCTTCTCTAATCAGATGGTGTAATTCTACATCAGACAAGCTTCTCAGACCAAAGGTACATATGCTCTAAAAATTTAAGTGTCCTGTAATATTTTGTTTCTGACATATTGTTCACTTGTGAGGCTGCCCTCATCTCCTCCCTAAACCTGCTTATTTCTATAGCAGAGAAAAATTACTCAACAGGAAAAACAACTAAGGGGCTTTTAGGATTGGAGGTATTTTCAGTTTTTTCTTTTTAACTTATTTTTGCCTCCGCTGCTCCCTCTGTTGTGGGGTTTTATGAAAGGGATGCCATTTCCTTTGTAAAAATCCCGTGCTTTTGGGTGTTTGCCTAATATCACTCTTATGTTTTGGGAACCAGCTTTTATTTATTCTCTACAGACCCGTTTATTGAAAACGATGGAAAAGTAAGTTCTGTTTATTCTAAGAATCTGATGGAAAGTGGGGGTGGGGTGCAGAGGGGAAAAAAGTGGAATTTTACACTGCTTGAAAATGAATCTGGAAAAAGACTCTTAGAAGGGGGGTGCTCCTGGGGGTGAGGGTGGGGGAATGGAGACGTGGGTCTGGTCACCCAACTCAGACACACATTAAGAGGCAGTTAAAGAAAGCATCAAGTCGATGTGGGAAATTCCAAATATACAACAATCGGGCTTTGTTCGTAATGGGTTCCATATGTGCAGTTGGAGAGTTAGTGAGAGGGTGAGAGGGAAGGGGCGGGGGTAGGCGGGGTGGGGGGAGATGGAAAGTTCTCCAGCATGACCTGCACAGAGTCTGGCTAGGTGGTTTAGGCTAACTCGTCTTCCTCTTTCTCATTTCCTTTCTGCACTGCCTGGTGGAAATGCATCTGGAATGCTACCCAGTAACCTGGCCAAATCAAGTCTCTCTTTCCTTGTTGCTTCCACAATGGTTTTGAACAAAGGAGAGGCACATTTTCAAAACCCTGATCTGGCCAGAGCCCTGGGATTTCAGTTTGCAAGTGCAGCTTGAGAGGGGGGCCATGGATCAGAAAAACAGAGAAGTCACCGTCTCTTCCTGACCTAGGCCAGGGCAAAGCCCCTGGGAGCTGGATTTATTTATATTTAACTAAATGCAACTTCCTGTTTCCCAGGGGTATTAATGAAGGTTTCGATGCAGAGCTCAAGTCTTTGTGGCATAGTTCAGATCGTAAGAGATACTTTGATGAACTAAGTGCAAATAAAACAAAAACATATGCCTTTGATTAAAGTTAAAATACATATAGAAGAGAATGTTAATGGAAACAAACAAAAAAATAACCCTTGGCCAGACTCCCACACATTTGAGCCCCACACATTCTATCCCCCTCCCCTAGGGGTAGGGTGTGGGGCAGGATCATTTCTCATATCAGCACTGGCGCCTCCTCCCAACTAATAGAGAATCCTCCCCAGTCCCCACAGAGTAGGAGGTTTGAAGCCTCTTAAAGTTCAACTTGTTCAAATTTATCTTTCTGACGGTCCTACTCTAGGTGTTTGAGATTTACATGTTTTAATTAATTATTGAATCTAATGTACTTATTTTCAGAAGACTACTGTTACACTGTTACAATACAAATATGTTTCTTGGGAGTGGTATAACCCATACCTTAGCAGATATGACCACTTTAGAGAGGTGAGGGTAACCGATATTTAGTGAATGCTCGGCCATTGCCAGGCAACATGCTAGAAGGTTACCAATGACTTGCCTCCATGGCAGAATTAAGTTTCATTATCTCAGTGGTAAAGAATCTACCTGCTGATGCAAGAGACGCAAGGGACTTGGATTTGACCCCTGGGTAGGTTGGGAAGATCCCCTGGAGAAGGAAATGGCTACCCATTCTAGTATTCTTGCCTGGGAAGTCCCATGGATAGAGGAGCCTGGCAGGCTATAGTCTATGAGGTTGCAAAGAGTCAGACATGACTGAGCATACATCCATGTTTTACAATTGATGAAATTAGGGCCCAGAGAGGGTTAATAAGTTGACTAAGGTAGCACAGCTAGAACTGTCAGAGGTAAGATGAAAACCAAAGTCAATTGGGCTGATTTCAAGGCCTGACTTGGTCCCTTGTACTCTCACCTACCGCAGAGGACTTTATCCGATTATAGCACTTTGGAAATCTAAAAAAGGGATGTATCCACAGTGCCCAGCAGAGGAACGGGAAGACCACTGTCTTTGAAAAAGAGAGAATGTTAATACAGGAAATGGTGTTAGATGGAGCAGTGCTAGTGTCTCTGGCACCACTGCTTTGATGTCCCTTGGAGTTGGGGTACAGCTGGCTACCCCCACCCCCATCAGTTGATTCAACCAACCTGGAGACAGGTTTTGACCCGCAGTTGGTGGAACTTATGAATGTGGCATTCACAGAAACTGGGATTGGTCCAGGAACCAATCCCCTGCTGATACCATCAAGCGGCTGTATTACTTAGAACATGTTTTGCCAGGGTGGTGGACGATAGGGTTCCCTGTGCCTCCAGGGAGCAGCAGCCTAATGGGCAGGGGACAGACCGGGAGGATCCTGCCCCATCAGGGTATCAGTGAGCCCTGCTGGGAGATGGTGTGGAGATGACAGACCTCCATTCTAGAGTCCCTGAAGCTGCTGCTTCTGATGCCTCTGGGAACACAGCACCCACTGTAGGCTGGTGGAACTTTTTAGTTATTCATTTTGAATATTTCCTTTCCATGTCAGTGAGAACTATGCACATTCAATCTCTGGAATGAAAATGCATAGAAATCAATCAAGCGATGTTTCAAGAAAATCAATGGTCTTGACAAACCAAAGAAGTAAGATGTATCCAATCAAATGGGAGTTCATGGTCAGGGATAGCACAAGGGGAGAGAGGCGGGGTCAGGGAATGATGGCCTGTCGGGGGGAAAGCATTTCCTAACAGCACAGCTAGTGGGGAGGCAGGAGGGAAGGTCACCTGGGGTGGTGTGTGTGCGATGCTGACTTCCACATCAGGCCACTGGCCATGAGGGCACCTGCGTGGCAGCTGTGGGAGGGTGCCACAAGTGATTCCTGGGAGAACACTGGGCACAGAATGGAGACTGATCTTTGTACCCTCCTGCGCAGAGTGAGCCTGACACGCTGGAACCAAGTGCTTGTCCCCTGCTGGCCCGGGGCCTGCAGTTGCCATTTGTGAGGCCAGTCCTTTTCGGCCCTCGGCAGGTGCATGTGGATGCCGGTCTCACCACCGAATGTAACTTGCTGGCACTCAGTCAGTTCATTCGCACAGCATGGTTTTGTTCATTTGGCAGAACACAAAGAGAAGGGGTTATAGGACAGAGAGGTGTCTGAGGGAGGTGACTGAGGGCATGCTGTGGGGGAGGGGAGGGGTCAGAGGGCAGCCTGAGGTCACTGTGAGCCTGGGGTCAGGGCCGAAGGTGGTGAGCTGAGAAGTGTCAGAAAGGTGAGCTGAAGTGCACTTCCAGAAAGAAGGACAGAGTCCATCTGAGAAATGTCAGCCCTGCCTTTTTGGCCACTTGCATCCTTTCCCTGGTGAAACGTGGACTATGACTTATATTGGGGAAACAGGACAGCAGAAAGTGGACCGTTGAGAAGCTTCTCCCAACGTCCGTCTCAAGCCATTATTTCTTGTCAGTTGAGTAGGCTGTGAAAGGGCTCTTGCTAAGTTTTATCTGTGGTTTCAAGGGAGCAGGAGCCACCTTCTTCCAACCCCCCACAAGGGTTTGCGAGGGAGGTTCTGAAGCCCTCAGCTGACCTTCCCTTCGGGCTGTCCGGGCAGGAGGGTGAGAGAGAAGGGGGCACCACTTGTCCCTCACCTCAGACCTGGGGAAGGGACTGGCTGTGAGGTGCCCGCGGGGAAGGGGATCGCCTGGAGCAGCTGCTGGAAGCAAAAGGAAGGAGGTCACTCCCATCGCACAGTCTGGGCTCATCCCAGGTGCTCAGCGTGTTGTGTGAAGGAAGGCAGATGGAGGCTGGGGGCGAAGAGAGGGATTTTTTGTGACCACCTGGGAGAGTTAGATATTGTGATCTATAATAAAAAAAAAATATGCCTTTGAGGGCTTCCCTTTGAGGGCTCAGTGGTAAAGAATCTGCCTGCCAACACAGGAGACACGGGTTCAATCCCTGATCAGGGAGGATCCCACGTGCCATGAAGCAACAAGTACCACAGCTGAGTCTGCGCTCTAGAGCCCGGGAGCTGTAGCTTCGGAAGCCTGCGCGCCCTCGAGCCCCTGTTCCACAAGAGAAGCCACCTCAATGAGAAGCTTGCACGCTGCGCTAGAGTAGCCCCCTCTCACCGCAACTAGAGAAAAGCCCATGCAGTAGTGAAGACCCAGCACAGCCATAAATAAATACAATTATTAAAAAATAAAAAGTATATACATTTGGTCTTAGTCTCCTTTCCTGGTGCAAAACTCTTAACACTCTTGGAATTTTCTAACCGGTGAGAGTGATAGAGGTAGTTTTGTTATGTTCATAAGGTGAAGTTTGGAAAGTCCCTAGGACACCTAAGAATGGGGCTGGTCAGCTGAGGAACCCAGCCTGTGACTGGAGGCTGGAAATTTCAGCCTTACTCCCTGACTTCTGGGGAGAGGGGAGGGGCTGAAGGTTGAATCAATCACCAAGGGCTGATGATGTAATTAATCCTGACTATGTAATGAAGCCTCCATAAAATCCCAATAGTCTGGGGTTTGGAGAGCTTCCGGTTGGAGATCGGGAGATACATGCGCTCATAGTTTGTCCCATGCTTCTCTTCCATCTGACTGTTCCTGAGTTGTATCCTTTAATAATCAATTGGTCATCCAGTAACTAAAATGTTTCTGAGTTCTGTAAGCTGCTCTAGCAAATGAACCAAACTCCCAAAGAAGGTCTGAATTATAGCCATCTGGTTGTGACAACCTGGACTTGCAATTAGTGTCTGAAACTGGGGGTGGGGCAGGCTTGTAGGACTGAGCCCTCAACCCGTGGGAAATGATGCTGTCTCCAAGTAGATTTGGACCTGGCTGGTGTTAGAGAATCATTGATGTGACAACCACCTCCCGTCTGCCTTCCCTACACACTGGTATTGGGTTCGAGAATGTTAAGAGGTATCGCTTGTGCCTGGGAACTGCAGTGAGAAATCCCTAGCAGTGGGTCAGGTGGGGGTGGGGAGGTGGGCAGGGACTTCCAGGAACGCACAGGAGTCCTGCAAGGACAAGACTGGGTTTAAACCCCCGTCTGACCCAGAGAGAGACTGTCTTGACTTGACCTCTCCTAGCTTCCCCATGTCCAGCATTATCGGGCTCTGACTCTTGAAGTGTAGAGTTTTTAACGACTGTCACATAAAATGGACGAGAGAATCGATCAGCTGAGATGGACCCAAACACAAGAAGACAACACATTCCTAACCAATTTGGAAAATTCCTCCAGCAGGAGGGAGGGAAGCCCTGTCTTTCTTCAACATTCCAGCACCTTTTCCACCAGCTCCTAACTCAGCTAACTTGGGTGATTCATGTCACGTCATATTAGAGTAAGCTGTGACTGAGGCTATGCAAACAGAAATACTGCCGACAGTCGTAATTTTCTGTTTGAAAAGTGGCTGGAATTTAGGCCAAACATGAAACCCAATGTCCCAAAGAATATATCCAAGATGTGGAGCAACACTGGTGTCCCTGAACCTCATGTGCCCAGAGCCTGTGGGATTATCTACAGGTCCCCGTGCAGGAGTTTTGGTTTCTCTTGGTTGGAACTAAGATTTGCCCTGGTGCTAGGCATAGCAGTCATTACCCAAATTTTGACAGACCTTCCCTCCTCCTATGGCATTTGGAAGAAGCGGTAGGTAGGATGGTAGCTAGCTTGAGTAAGCAGATGAATTTTTCCTTCCCTTCTTCCCCCTGCCCCTTTTCCTCTCTTTCTGTTTCAAGCTTCTTTTATTTAGTTGGGCTCTGTCCTGGGTTTCATGGAACAGATTTTTTTCCATGACTATCCAGGCAAAGAGAAGAAGTATAACCCAAATCCTTCAGTTTGATTCCCGCTCATCCTTGCTGGGAAAGGTTTGGTGGACGAAGATGAATCCACTATTTGCTTCTGAGGTGACAGTGACATTGTCTGTGCTCAACTTGTATTTCATACCAAGCTTCATACTAACCTTACCCTTGTCTAAACCAAAGTTGTCTATTTCAGGAACTCTTGTAAAGGTTTTTTTTTTAAAAAATACACTCATTCCCTTAATTCTCACAACTCCTTATCAAATAGGTACTCTTGTTTTCCCTGGATGAAGAAACTAAGGTAGGGAGAAGTAGAGTCACCTGTCCGGGGTCCCCTGTAAGTGGCCTCACAGTTCATGAACTGTTACACTCTCCTAGATGTGCCTAGAATTGAGGATACAAGAAACCTTTTGCTTATTGGAAGAGTTTTCTTTTGTCCCTAAAACTCAGTTCCTGTCCTTGATGCGGGTCTCTGGGGAAGTGAAAGAACGCTGACCTTATACCTGACCTGGAACCTGGAAGGTTACTGAACACCAACCCATCAGGAGAAAATGAAATCATGTTTGTGAAAGGCTTTTGTAAATCAAACGCGCGTGCGCACACACACACACACACGTGCGCGCACACACACACACACACTCTCTCTCTCTGTTTTCCTGTTGCTCCTGTCACCACAACAGCCTTCCTGGGCTCACCTTCCTCACCATCTACTTCTCTCCCCCTTCATACAATATCCTCCTATGATGGCCACGTTTCATCCATCTGAATTCCCTAAAGGTCATCCTGCTAAGACCCACTTTTTTTGGTGGGATAAAGAGATTTTGAGAACTCCCTCTTGAGGATGTTTCATTTGCGTAGAGAATTAATTCGTCCAGAGTAAGACCCTCTATCTCCGTCAATTCAAAGACACACATCCCATCACAAAAGAAAAGATCTCAGTCTTCCAGGACAGGGAAGAAAACGTAGCATTTTGCTGATGGAAACCTTGCTTACTAACCAAGCATCCCAGAATCTCATTCAATCTTTATGATAGTGGTCAAGGGGAAGAGAATGTCAAGTGGAAGATAGTAATGGCTTATGTGGAAGATTAGTCCATATTCTGTCTTAGTAACCCTGGCTTCATGGACATCAAATAAAGGACTCATCAGCATGCTGGAAGGATTATTTCCAGTAGTCACCCAGGGAAAGAGGGAACAGGCAGAGCTCCTGGATTGCAAGCAGCTGATGGATCTTATTCCTCCACAGGAAAGTTCTTCACATGGAACCTGGGTATGATTTGCCCCCTGCCTCCTCATCAGAGCTTCACTTGCCCTTCTCAGCATGAGGCTAAGTCAGGCAATCAATGGCTGCAGCCTGGGATGACGGCTCTTCTGCATGGCAATAATGGCTTAGTGCATGTGCTGTTAGGAGTGACGTCACGGCCAGGTCCTGAGGAATCAATAAGGTTGCCAGGATGCCTGTATGATTAAGAAGTCAATAAGCTGACCTGTGTGGCTCTGGTCATGTAGATTGGCTTTCAAGGCCATTTTGCAAAGCCCTTTTTCATGTGCTATCGGTTGTGGATGGATTTTGATAACTAGCATTGATTTACTATATTTATGAAGTGCTGTTTGTACTGGTTAAACTGTGTAATTGCACCTAGAATGGACAGATAAATAATGTCCTTATCTGTGTTATTGACCACCCAGGGTTAGCTGAATATATATGTAGTATACTTCCAAACAGTCAATGGAGGTTGACTTTTGATTTATTTTTTAGCTGTCAAATTTCAGTTAAGCATTGGGTGGTAAATGACCCACTCTTAAATCTGCTGCTAATTTCCATGCTTCCTTCTCCCAGAAGGATAAGTTTAACATGCAATTTTCTTCAATAGGAGAAAGGTTCATCTTGGTTTAAGTGATATCTTTGGTGCTGCAAAAAGGGATGGTTTTCTCTTGGGCCATCAGCTTTCTTTCTTTCCTGTGCCCAGGAGTGTGTCATTCCCAAGGGTAAGTGCCCATTTACCCAGGGGTCTCTGTAATAAGCCACTTTGTCTGTGTTTGCCCTAGAAGAGGAAAGAAAACATTTGAATCTATTAGGAAGTTGGGTGACACATTTCAGGAATGTAGCTTATCTTGAGTGTGCAAAATGCCAAATGTTTTCTCAATATCAAATCATGGCCAAAATGGGAAAAATACTTTCAGTGGGCAAATCCTTAGATTTAAATGAGGATGAGTAGGGGATTCTATTACTGTCTGCTTGCATATCCCATTCTATTTGAATTCTAAACCCCTCTAGCATGAACACAGATAATAGACTGTTGTGAAACTTGAATGAGGCGGTGAATCACACGTGTGAGAACAAGGTGAGACCATGTTCTGACTTCAATGCTATAGAAGAATATCTTTTAGATCTTATTCGATTTGCAAGAAAGAGAAATTAAAAGTTATTTTTGAAAGGAATGATATATCCTGAATATCTTTAACTTGAGGGATAAAGGATGAAGGGTGGAATGGAGAGTCAAGGTGTGTAGGGACACGGAGAGCAGCTACAATGTCAACACAATTGTCCACATGAGTGATGATTAACTCCAGAACTGGAATGGTGGTGAAAGGTTGAATACATGGTGTTGGCAAGTTACAAATGCTGGAAGGAGGAACAGTGTTCCTCTCTACTGAGGGGCTAGAGGAAGAAGGGTCCTATAAGTTCAGATAAGTGCACAGGAGATGGGGGAGATCTGGAGAGATGATAAACATAGCTCTGAATGTACGGAATTTTTGGCGCATGAACATTTTGACCTGAAACTAAAGAGGGAAGTCAAGCTTGGAAATGTAGGTATGGATTTCAACAGCAGACACATAACCACTCAACAAGTTATTAGTCAAGTGTGAGGGAAGACATTCAAGAACACAAAAATTTACTTCTTATGCACTTTTTCTCAGGAGCTTAGTGGAAGACGATCTCCAGGAAAAGAAAGTTAAACCTACAAAGAGGAGAACCTGAGTTCCAAGAAAAGGAGAATGAATCACAGGACAGGTGCAAAGGGATTCCCAGAATAATGGGGAAGAAAAGGGAGCCTCAAGAAGACAATCATTTAGGAGACTTAGAGAGCTAGTTCAACTGGTGTAGGAGGATGGAGGGATCTAGGAAGGATGCCTCAAAAAAAAAAAAAGAATAGGTTGAGTGGCAAATAATGAATTTGCCAAATTGAGAGGACAGACTCAGCTCTATTGAAGATCTTAGAGGAAAATACTTGATGGGCATAATAGAATATTAAGTGAGAGAATAATTAAATAAGGCAGCTATTAATTCCTGGAAAAACATAAAGTTGGAAAATCCAGGCTATGTAATGATACTATACAATAGTTGTCAGCTGTAAACAATACCTTGATAGTCATAATAAAAGTGAATTTTGGTTTAAACTGTGATATAGATACTTTGAGAAAATAGGAAAGGAGATGTGTGAGCCTGTATGGATGTGGAGAAACAACTGAAGTAAATTTTAAGCCTCATCTCTCAGGGTGGCAGCATAAAATGCCAAAAACTGAGTGATTAAGAAATCACAGTATAAACAGATGATCAAGAAATCTGGCATTAACTACAAGAAGCAACAGTTGAAAGAAAATGTCCATGGGCGCCCCTGGGGAGAGGGACTCAGAGATGAAGAGAAGTGGAAATGGAGCCTGCTGTTTGTGTTTATAAATCTTCCAGTACCCTTCAACTTTAAAATGCTATGAAAATTGCCATGCACACGTATAATTTTGATAAAAATGAGAAACTGTCAAGAGAGGGAGCAATGTTCAAGATAATTTGAGCCAGAAAAGGCCTGGGGGTGTGAGTGGTAATTAGAAGGGCAGTCATGGCCTTGAGAAGGTGTGCGTGGAACGCTGACAGTAGATGCTGTCTGTGGAAGGAGAGCCGGATCGCCAGACCTCTTTCTGAATGGACAGATTTGGGTCCAGATACCGGGGTTATTTAATCCAATGTTTCAGGAGACCTGCTCCATTTCCTCAGGTGTCTTTTCTTTCAGTGTCTGTTACCAGGCTCTCCATCCATGAATCTGCTATTGAAATGGCTGCTGAAAATGGCTGTTCAGTCTGCTATTGAAATAGCTTAGAATGCCTAGCTTTTAAGCTACACCTTGGAAAGAAGCACCATACATCTTTTGAAACAAGATGAGGATAGACAAACAAAAGGAAAAAGACAAATACATCAGCAAAGGCACAGCCATCAGTTCTGGAGCCAGTCCTGAAGGGTCATTCATGCTTTTGAGTGATCTCACCTTTTTTTTTTTTTTTTTGGCTATGCTGCATGGCATGTGGGATCTCAGTTTTCCCACCAGGGACTGAACCCACACCCCCTGCAGTGAAAGTGTGGAGTCTTAACCACTGGGCTGCCAGGGAAGTCTTGATCCCACCTTTTGAACTCTTTACCTCAGTGTTGGGTTGTGTTTGCATGTATATGCTCACGTATATACACATGTATTACTTCCTTTTGTGAGCCTAGCATCATTGCAGCAGCTACAGAAGCCTCAGAGCGGTGACAACTAATTATGAAACACTACACCTGATGTGTCCCTTTTATCTCATCTTGCAGAAGGCTTGCATTCCCACAAAATCCCCCAGTGGATCTTTGTAATCCTGGAAAGGATGTGTCAATATGGAAACAGCTGCTGTTGAGATAGTTAGATGACATTCTAATGAGCTATGGCGGAAACTCAAGGCTAATGGGACTCGGCTGCAAATATTCTTTCTAGACAATTAGACGCACGTGAGAAAGCCTGTAGTCCCTAGGAATGCAGAGAGGGTATACTGGACTGTAGATATCACATCCCCTCATTCATACATGGGGTTTTATCCTCCCAAGCCATGTGGGATGTCGAACACTCTCCCCGGCTCTCTACTGGGAGCTGCAGACTCAGGTCCCTTTGCTAAAAGGCCCCACCAGGGGAATCCCAGATGGAGAGCAGAAGCCAAGCATAGCCTGTGCCCAGGGCTCCATCCCTGTCCGCTGCTGTGTGAGTTCAGGACGAGGTACCTGCTGCCATTTTGGAAGGAGTCAGGAAAAATGGCCACAGGTTGATGTGATTGAGGCAGGGAGCAAATACTGTCCTTCCACAGAACCCAAACCCCTGATCATTCAAAGGGGGAGGTTTGGTGATGGGAGTGAGAGCTTTAGAGGCAAAGATCTGGGATATGACCTTTTACAGTTAGGGACTTAAAACTGATGCCTTGGGACTTCCCTGGTGGTCCAGTGGTTAAGAATCCACCTTCAAATACAGGGGATGTGGGTTTGACCCCTGTTTGAAGAACTAAGATCCCACACGCCACAGGGCAACTAAAGAACCCATGTACTACAACTCGAGAAGCCTCTGCGTGCTGTAACTCGAGAAAGCCCGTGAGCCACAACAAAGACCCAGTGAAGCCACAATTTACAAACAAATAAATGAAATTTATTTAAAAACCAACCAACCAACTGACCAATGCCTTTTCTAGGAGAAGGCAAAGGGAAGAAGACAATTTACTCACCCAGTGCCTCCTCTGCATCAGGCATGGCTCTGGGCTCTTGCTCTAAATGACCTCTTTTAAACCTTCACCGTGATCCTATAACCTGGGTAGTATTAACTACACTTTGATGAGGAAGACAAAGCTCATCAAGATTAAACACTTGCAAAGCTGTGATTGAGACTTTATTTATTTATTTTTTTTTTCTGTATCAACATATACCTTTATTTTACTTGTATTTTCCAGTATGCTGTAGTGTTAATACAGAAAATAAATGTTGTTCATGTGGGTTGCTTCTTCTTTTTTTTTTTTTCAGTTAAAAGTATTTTTATTGAAAAAGCACAAATGCAAAGAAATGAACAGAGGAAAATTTATGCGTCGAACCTGGACTGGTCACTTATGATAATATACATGCTACAATTCCATTCTCCCCATGTGACATTGAAGCTCATTCTCACTATTCTTTAGGGATGTATATGTAGAGATACAACAGAGAATTCTGTGCTTCTGAACAAGGCTGCCTTCAGGAGAAAATATTTTACCAGAGCCTAAACAGTTGAGGTTGAATCAGAGCATAACCTACTTGCAGGAAGGGAAATGCCAACTCCAGCCCCCTCCATCCACTCTGTCTCACCTAAAGTGGAGGAATCCCTGAGAAGTGCTGTGAAATTCACAGCCTAAGGACATAGGCTTCTAAAATAGTGAGACCTTACATGGGACTATCAAATGCCCCAATGCTCACCTCACTGCCTCATTGCTAAAAGTCCATTCACCACAGTTCCTTTTACACAGTACATCATGTCCACCTTGAAATTACAAGGTATCCTCAAAGGTAAGAAACAGTTTAAAGATACAGTTCAGTCGACCAAGCATCAGAGCCAGAGTCGGACATGTAAGGATTCTTGGAACTAAATCAGACCAGATAGCAAACAAACAAACATACAGCAACAATAGAAGCAATGATTTTTATCCTAAGGGCATTAATGGAAAGGTTAATTATATAAAGGAACAGATGAATAACATAAACAGAGAGATGGGAATTCTAAGAAAGAATAAAAAAGAAACTAGAGATCAAAAACACTGTAAGACGAATGAAGCATGCCTTTGATGATTCCATCAGTCGACTGGACACGGCTGAGGAAGGAATCTCTGAGCTTGAGGATATGACAACAGAAACTCCTAAAATTGAAAAGCAAAGAGAAAAAAAGACTGAAAATAAAACCAGAATGGAATATGCGAGAACTGTGGGACAGCTACAAAACATGTAACATATGCATAATGGGAATAGAAGAAAGAGAAAAAAAGAAAAGACAGAAGCAATGTTTGAAGAAATAATGACCGAGAATTTCTCCAAATTTAGTGTCAGGCACAAAACATAGATCTAGAAAGCTCAGAGACTATCAAACCAGATAAATCCCCCTACCTACAAAACCCTAAAATCAGCCCCCACCACAAAACCACACACCAAAAAACCCCACAAAAACAAACTACACTTAGGAATATTATTGTCAAACTTCAGAAGATCAAAGACAAAGGAAAAAAATCTTTTCTTAAAAAAGTGTTTTTCATATTTTTCCGTTACAGTTGATTATAAGATACTGAATACAGTGCCGTGGGCTATACAGTAGGACCTTGTTGTCTATCCATTCTATGTATAACAGTTTGCATCTACTAATCCCAAACTCCCAGTCCATCCCTCCCCCATGCCCTGCCTCCTTGGCAACCACAAATAGATCCTCTTTGTCTGTAAGTCTGCTTCTGTTTTGTAGATATGTTCATTTGTGTCACAGTTTAGATTCTACAATAGTAAGTGGTATCATCTGCTATTTGTCTTTCTCTTCCTGGTTTGCATCACTTAGCTTGATGGTCTCTAGGTTCATCCATGTTGCTACAAATGGCACTATTTCATTCTTTTTATGGCTGAGTAATAACATTACTTTGCCAACCAAGGTCCGTTAGTCAAGGCTATGGTTTTTCCCGTGGTCATGTATGGATGTGAGAGTTGGACTGTGAAGAAAGCTGATCGCCGAAGAATTGGTGCTTTTGAACTGTGGTGCTGGAGAAGACTCTTGAGAGTCCCTTGGACTGCAAGGAGATCCAACCAGTCCATTCAAAAGGAGATCAATCCTGGGTGTTCATTGGAAGGACTGATGCTAAAGCTGAAACTCCAATACTTTGGCCACCTCATGCAACAAGTTGACTCACTGGAAAAGAGTCTGATGCTGGGAAGGATTGGGGGCAGGAGGAGAAGGGGACGACAGAGAATGAGATGGCTGGATGGCATCACTGACTCGATGGACATGAATTTGAGTGAACTCCGGGAGTTGGTGATGGACAGGGAGGCCTGGCATGCTGTGATTCATGGGATCGCAAAGAGTCAGACACGACTGAGCGACTGAATGGAACGGAACTGAATATTCCATATTATATTGAATATTACTATTGTAATACATGCATATATATATTTTCTTTATCAAGCCATCTGTCATTGGACATTTAGGTTGTTTCTGAGATGGCTGGCTATTGTAAATAATGTTGCTATGAACATAAAGAAAAAAATCTTGTATGTGTGATAAAGAAAAAAATCTTGAGAGAAGTCAGAGGATAGGTGGGATTCACTGATGAATTCTACTGAACGTTTACAGAAGAAACACCAATTCTCAATAGTCTTTTCCAGAAAACAGAAACAGAGAGAAGACTTCCTAACTCATTCTATGAAGCTAGCATTGCTCTAATGTCAAAACCAGACAAGGATATTATTAGAAAAGGAAACTATAGACTGATATCTCTTGTGAACATAGATATAAAAATCCTCAACAAAATATTAGCAAATAGAATAACAACAAATATAAAAAGAATTATATACTATGCCCAAGTTGGATTTATTTATCCCAGGCTGTTTAAACATTCAAAAATTAACTAATGTATTTCATCATAACAGAAAGCTAGAGAAAAAAAATCACATGATCATATCAACATATGCAGAGAAGGAATTAGACAAAATTCAACACCCATTCATGATAAACAAACAAACAAACCTCTCAGTAAACTAGGGATCAGAGGTAAACTTCTCCAACTTGAATAAGAATATCCTCAAAAACCCACAGCTAAAGTTTTCCCTCTAAGATCAGGAACATGGCAAGGATATCCTTCTCAGCATTGCTTTCAACATCATACTCAATAAAGTCCTAAATGATACAGTAAGACAGGAAAAAGAAACAGACGTTATATAGATTTGGAAAGAGGAAATAAAACTATCTTTGTTCACAAATGACATGATTATCCATGTAGAAAATCTGAAGGGATTGACAAAAATACACTTGGAACTAATAAGTGATTATAGGAAGGTTACAAAGTTAACATACAAAAGTCAATGGCTTTCCCACGTATTAGCAATGAACAAGTGGAATTAAAAATGAAAAATATATTACCATTTACATTGTCTGTGTGTTGGTTGCTCAGTTGTGTCCGACTCTTTGTGACCCCATGGACTGTAGCCTGCCAGGCTCCTCTGTCCACGGAATTCACCAGGCAAGGATACTGGAGTGAGTTGCCATTCCCTTCTCCAGGGAATCTTCCTGACCCAGGGATTGAACCCAGGTCTCTTTCATTGCAGGCAGGTTCTTTATTATGTGAGCCACCAGGGAAGTCCTCCCATTTACATTAACACTCCCCAAAACAAAATGTTTAAGTATAATTCTAACAAAATATGTACAAGATATATATGAATAAAATGAGAAAACTGTCATGAGAGATACCAGAGAAGAACAAAATAAATGGAGAAATAGTCTATGTTCATGGACAGGGAGCCTCAATATTATAAGAATGCTAGTTCTTCCCAACTTGATCTATGTGTTTAATACAATCTCAATCAAAATCCCAGCAAGTAATTTTATGGATATCAACAAACTGATTCTGAAATGCATATGGCGAGGCAAAAGATACAGATTAGTTGACTCAATATTGGTGAAAAAAACCAAGTCGAAGAGCTGACACTATCTAAATTTGACTTACTAGAAATTACACTAATTAAAAGAGTATGCTATTGGTACAAGAATAGATTAGACCCATATAACTGAATAAATAGCCCAGAAATAAACCTATATAAATACAGTCAAGTGATATTTGGCAAAAGAGCAAAGGTATTGAAAAGGTGCTCAAAATCATATACTATTGAGGCAATGCAAATTAATACAACAATGAAATACCACTACATACTTATTAAAATGGTCAAAATCCAAAACACTGATAATACCAAATGGCGAGAATGTAAAATAACAAGAGCTCTCATTCAGTGGGAATGCAAAATGGCACAAACAGTTTGGAAGGCAATTTGGCTGTTTCTTGCAAAACGAAATATGCTCTTATCATATAATCCAGCAATCAAGCTCCTTGGCATTTACTCAAATGAACTGAAACTTACAGCCGTATAGGAACATGCACATGGATGTTTATAGAAGCTTATTCATAATTGCCAAAATTTGAAATTAAGTTCTCTTTCAGTAGGTTAATGAATAAACAGACTGTAGTATATCCAGACAATGGAATAATATTTAGTACTGAAAAAATGAGCTATCAAGCCGTGAAAAGAAATGGAAGAAACTTAAATTCATATGGGCTTCCCAGGTGGTGCATTGGTAAAGAATTCACCTGCCAATGCAGGAAATGTAGGAGATGTAGGTTTGATCTCTGGGTTGGGAAGATCTCCCTGGAAGAGGAAATGGCTACCCACTCCAGTATTCTTGCCTGGGGAATCTCGTGGAGCCTGGAAGGCTACAGTCAATGGGGTCCCAAAGAATTGGACATGACTGAGCACACACGCCTAAATTCACATTGCTAAGTGAAAGAAGCCAAGCTGTATATTTATGATTCCAACTATATGGCATTCTGGAAAAGGCAAAACTATGGAGTCAATAAAAAGATTATTAGTTTCCAGCCATTAGGGGAGAGAGATGTATGAACAGATGGAGAACAGAGGATTTTTAGGGCAGTGAAACTATCTTGTGTGATACAGCAATGGTGGATACACATCATTATATCTTTGTCCAGACAACACCAAGAGTGAACCTTAATGTAAAATATTGACTTTTAGGGGTAACAATGTGCCAGGGTAGGTTCATCAATTGTAGCAAATGTACTACTCTTACTGAGGATATCTGTAGTGTGGGGTGCTGTGAGTGTGTGGGGACAGGGGTATATGGGAAATCTTTATACTTTTTGCTCAGTTGTGCTGTGAATCTAAAACTAGTGTAAAATTATTTTTTATGAATTAAAAAATAGAGTATCAGGAGATTGATCTGGAGATGATAATGGTAGGATGAACTGGAGGAGAAACACTGGATACAACAGAAGAATAATCAGATGCTTAGTCCAAGTGAGAGGTAGTGAGGACCTAAAGTGGGGCCATGAAATTATGGGTTGCGTTTCTTGACAAGGACGGAGGGTGTGACAGCGATCTATTCTAGGACCTTCCAAACAAGACAATGGAGATGGAAGCATTGGTAGGAAGAGCATAGGGGTACAGGCAGTTAAGGAGAAAAGGACGATATATTAATGACTTCGTGGTATTTAGAGAAAACAACTCCTTGGTTAATTTTGTACCCCCCCAAACTAAACTCACATCAACTCTTTGATATACCACAGACTGTCCCACGCAAGACCCTATGGCCACCCGCCACCAGCCCCACCATGGCAGGCAGTGGGGGCTGGATAGAGGATATCAGCCATTAGAGAAAACCTCTCATCCTGCCATTCCATCTCTATTTATACTTCAGATAAGGTAAGGATGCTAGCTGTGGATCCCCCATCACTGGAAACCCAGAAGGACCCTCTCAGTTCTTGACAACTCTCCTCCTTAAGGCGTAATTTCCTGGCCCTATGGTCAGAGGGACCGTGAATCCCTGAGATCCCGGTTCCTAGCCCTGGAAAAGTTGATTCCTTCTGGGAATCCTGCCAGAATCATGTTCCCTCAATTTGAAGACAAATTATAAATTAATAAAGAGAAAAAGCCCCAGACTCTCACATCTGCCAAAACACACCATTCCCCAAAAGGTTCCTGAAAGGGCTTCAATAATGCAGAGTACAGAAAGAGCCACTCCTCCCAAAGCCTTTTCCAGATTTGAGAGGCAGGGTGGCTTGTCCTCCAAATGCACTCCAGCTGCCTTTTCCCAGGGCAGAGCCAGCGTTGTTCTTGGAAGGTAACCACCTGCATGTTTCACACAGTCTGGAGTTCCCTAAACCCCCACCAAGAACACCAAGCAGACAGACCCTATCATCGACAGAAAACCCCAGGAAAGACTGAGAAAGACTGTGCACAGCAACGCTGCTTAGGTTCTTACGAATGCCAAGGGTTTTCAAAGATTGTGTTTCTGAGCTCATCATGGCACAGAAGTTGTTCCTGTCAAGTGCTTTTTCTTTAAAAGAGAGTCACTCAAACAGCCTTCTCTATAAAATCAACTCCTGAGGAAGCCTTGGTAACCTGATACCTATGAAAGAGGAAAGAGGCAGAGATCCAGGCACTGGAGAGGGGGCTTCACGCTGTCCTGCCCTCTGCATCCTTCATCAGCAAATTACACACTTTTCAGGCAACCCTCCCCCCTTTTCCTAGAGTGATTGCTTCCCTTTACAAATGAATCTGATTTTCCTAGGCAATGCCTGTTGAAGCTGCTTTGGTCTCCTCTGGCAAACGCTTTTTATTTCTTCATCTTATTCATTCCTACTTCTGCAAGTTATTTGGTTTAAAAAGCCGCTACTCTGCTTTGTAATCCATATAGACCAATCTGCACAGCTCAGGCATTTAGTGACTTTATGGTTTTCTCCCCCCTAGAGGCACAGGAGGAAGAAATTAATAACAGCACAGGAAGGATTGGATGATTGTGGAAGATAATCAGACTCAGTGATGGGGACACAAAGACCCTGGGGGTGGCAGAGGGAGGGTCTGCTTTTACTTACAAACACATCCATGAGCAGGTGTTCCAGTGTCACCTCAAAGTCCTCCAGTTTGGCAGCTAAAGTCATAACGGACGATCCGATGGGTGATCTGGTCCCCCCTGATGGCCCAAACCTGTAAACTCCTCCGCTCGGAAAATTTGGTGACAAATTTAATGACAAGGCAGAATCGCCACTAATGGGAAGTAGAAACCCTAAAAAGAGATCAGAGCATTGCAGACTGTCCGGGTAGAGCTTTGTAGCCAGAAATCATAAAGGATTGGGGGAAAAAAAAAAAAAAGCTGTATTTAGGGTTCTGTAGAACCAGTCTGGATATAAAGTGATGTCACGCAGTGAAGAATCCTGGCTCTTGATAACTTCAGGGTCTGAGGTGCCTTAGGAAAGGCAGGGAAATCCCGACAGTGGATGAGAGAGAGAGAGAGAGAAACAAGATGGGGTGAGTAGGGAGAACGGGGAAAAAATGGACTAAACCGTCTGGCTCTGATATTTATAGGGCCACATGTTTTTGACTCCAGCCCATTTCTCAGTTCATTTGTGACCTTTCATAAACGGCCAAACACACTGGAGAGTATTGTAGAGCGGGGGCAGTGGGTCCCGCCGAAGTTGGCTGTGACCGATGCCGGGGCAATTCACACAGACACACCATCAATGGTTCTTTGTAAAACCCCCATCAGACCTTGTTCTATACACGATGACAGAAAAGCACATAGTCTTGTGAAAAACAAGGAAACGACATTTTTCCGCAGAATATTATTAGATCCTTAGACTCACCCCCGTCCTGTGTCCTCCCACCCCCTCCTCTGTAAGAGTAGATAAACATCAAGGAAAAAAATTGAATCTCATGCGTCAACTCCTCAAGCTTCTGCCAGTGAAAGACTATCCACTCAATCTTGCAAAGGCCATTCTCTTCTGCCTCCAAAGTTTGCTTCTTCTAGTTTTTACTTAAAAGGTTTTAACTGTGGTAAAATATGCATAGCATGAAATTAACCAGCAGTGATCAATGCAAAGAAATAAGGAAAACAATAGAATAGGAAAGACTAGAGATCTCTTCAAGAAAATTAGAGATACCAAGGGAACATTTTATGCCTTTGCATGGGCTCAATAAAGGACAGAAATGGTATGGACCTAACAGAAGCAGAAGATATTAAGAAGACATGGCAAGAATACACAGAAGAACTAAACAAAAAAAATCTTCATGACCCAGATAATCATGATGGTGTGCTCACTCACCTAGAACCAGACATCCTGGAATGTGAAGTCAAGTGGGTCTTAAGAAGCATCACTACGAACAAAGCTAGTGGAGGTGATGGAATTCCAGTTGAACTATTTCAAATCCTAAAAGATGATGCTGTGAAAGTGCTGCATTCAATATGTCAACAAATTTGGAAAACTCAGCAGTGGCCACAGGACTGGAAAAGGTCAGTCTTCATTCCAATTCGAAAGAAAGGCAATGCCAAAGAATGCTCAAACTACCGCACAATTGTACTCATCTCACACGCTAGTAAAGTCATGCTCAAAATTCTCCAAGCCAGGCTTCAGCAATACATGAAATGTGAATTTCCAGATGTTCAAGCTGGTTTTAGAAAAGACAGAGGAACCAGAGATCAAATTGCCAACATCCGCTGGATCATCAAAAAAGCAAGAGAGTTTCAGAAAAACATCTATTTCTGCATTATTGACTATGCCAAGGCTTTTGACTGTGTGGATCACAATAAACTGTGGAAAATTCTGAAAGAGATGGGAATACCAGACCACCTGACCTGCCTCTTGAGAAACCTGTATGCAGGTCAGGAAGCAACAGTTAGAACTGGACATGAAACAACAGTCTGGTTCCAAATAGGAAAAGGAGTGCGTCAAGGTTGTATATTGTCACCCTGCTTATTTAACTTATATGCAGAGTACATCATGAGGAACGCTGGGCTGGAAGAAGCACAAGCTGGAATCAAGATTGCCGGGAGAAATATCAATAACCTCAGACATGCAGATGATACCACCCTTATGGCAGAAAGTGAAGAAGAACTAAAGAGCCTCTTGATGAAAGTGAAAGAGGAGAGTGAAAAAGTTGGCTTAAAGCTCAACATTCAGAAAACTAAGATCATGGCATCCGGTCCCATCACTTCATGGCAAATAGATGGGGAAACATTGGAAACAGTGACTGACTTTATTTTTCTGGGCTCCAAAATCACTGTGGATGCTGATTGCAGTCATGAAATTAAAAGACGCTTACTCCTTGGAAGGAAAGTTATGACCAACCTAGATAGCATATTAAAAAGCAGAGAAATTACTTTGTCAGCAAAGGTCCATCTAGTCAAGGCTGTTTTTCCCAGTGGTCATGTTTGTATGTGAGAGTTGGACTGTGAAGAAAGCTGAGCGCCAAAGAATTGATGCTTTTGAACTGAGGTATTGGGGAAGACTCTTGAGAGTCCCTTGGACTGCAAGGAGATCCAACCAGTCCATCCTAAAGGAGATCAGTCCTGGGTGTTCATTGGAAGGACTGATGCTAAAGCTGAAACTCCAATACTTTGGCCACCTGATACAGAGAGCTGACTCATTCGAAAAGACCCTGATGCTGGGAAAGATTGAGGGCAGGAGGAGAAGGGTACAACAGAGGTTGAGATGGTTAGATGGCATCACCCACTCAATGGACATGAGTTTGGGTAAAACTCTGGGAATTGGTGATGGACAGGGAGGCCTGGTGTGCTGCGGTTCATGGGTTCGCAAAGAGTTGGACACAACTGAGCGACTGAACTGAACTGACTATATTGAAGTGGCTAGTTCAGCAGTGTTAAGGAGATTGACATTGTTGTGTAACCCACCTCCAGAACTCTTTTCATCTTGTAGGACTCAATCTCTACACCTGTTAAACCATAACTCCCCAGCGCCCCAGCTCCTGGCACCCCCCATTCTAGTTTCTGTCCCTATGGATTTGACGGCTTGGTGCATCATGTAAGTGGAATCATACAATATTTGTCCTTTCATGTCTGGCTTCTTTCATGTAACATCGTGTTTTCAAGGTTCATCTAGGTTGTAGCTTGTATCAGAATTCCTTTCCCTTTCAAGGCTAAAATCTTATATCTTACGAAAGACCACTGCTTTCGACAATTTTTCAGGCCTGAGTTCTCTCAGGAACACTTGGTTGTCAAGCCTACAGTGGTACAGATGCCACCCATCCTGTTACTGTCCTATAACAAAAACAGCCTTGGTCTACTGAATTCTATTCTGTTCCTTAAATAATTGCTGAACAATCCATGCAAATTCCAACCTCTGACTCCAAACCATATGACCACTTAACAGTTAATATTGATGCCAAAGGGGAAGGTGGCCTACATGTATTGGTGAAGGAAAGAAAAATATGAAACTCTCTGGTTTATAATAAAACTTGCCCCCTTTTCATGAGCTCTTCAAAGTGGGAACAGCTGAAACTCTCCAATTTAGTATCTTCCCATGAATTTTCATTTTCCCAAAAGAGGTACAGACCCACTTTACTCGGCATATAACATTTAAGCAAAGCAAGCATAAAATAAAGGACCAAGAAAAGAACTGATATAAAGCATCATGTTATTTATAAAGCAGATTTCGAGTCTGTCAGAGTAGTTTAGCTTGACAGTCAGTCATAAATTGTACATAAATGTTCTCTGAATTATAGTTTTGCTTCTGTTTTCAGGCCTCTAATAGGGGAATTAGAGTGGGTTCCATGACAAGCATCTCTTGTTAGACAAAGGCACCACAGAGGGGACGACGGTATTGTGATGAATGGCTCTAATAGGCAAGAGTGTACAGAAAATATATTTCCCTGATGGGTGAACTCATATTCACAGACCTCCCTATGAGCTAATGTGTTTCCTGCGTCTGCAAAGCAGGCAAGTACCAGAGCAAACGATATCAGCCACCAAGACTCAGCACCAGCAGACGTCCTGCTGTGTAGCTGCATCTTTTAAACAGGTAGAATTAAAACTCTACCTGCCCCGAAGGAACCCAGAATGCCAGGTACCTGCTCTCACCACATCTAAGAGTGACCTGTTGGCCTTATGACCTGGAGACTGCAGGAGAGGCGAGGTGTATGCACAAATGTAATACTGTTCTGGTCTCCTGAGACACTCTGGAGAGCTTTCAAAATCAGGTTTTCTTGAGCCCGTTGCCTTTAGAATTCAATTTGGACAATGTATTTCAAAAATCTTGGATTCCATAAAAGATATACTTGTGTATTTCTTTAATCCTCTTCCTGGGATGGACAGGGATCAGCCTATGGAGAACAGTTAATATTTCTCATTTAAGGCAGTCTATCTCCCAGTCTCAGCAATGACTTTACATGATTTTAAGGGCAACCCAAGACATGGCTTCTCTTAGAATATACACAGAAAACTTCAGGGACAAGAAACTGTTCATAATTTTGGGTGTGAGTAATTAATATTCTTGAGCTAGAGCTCTAAGAATGATGTATCAAAAACATCTACTTTTAGGAGCAAAGCTGCCTTAATAGTTTCCAAAGGGGAAAAATGGACTGGAAGAGAGTTAGTATGAAGGGAGAATGAGGAGACTGGTAGTGGGTTGTGGATGTCACCCATATGAGGTAGTAACTCTAACTGATACACATTTTTGGTAACTATGTTGGTTTGTTCAGTTGCTTAGCTGTGTTTCTTTGCAACCCCATGGAAAGCAGCACGCCAGGCTTCCCTGTCCTTCACTATCTCCCAGAGCTTGCTCAAGCATGTCCATTGAGTCAGTGACACCATCCAACCATCTTGCCCTCTGTCATCCCCTTCTCCTCCTGCCTTCAACCTTTCCCAGCATCAGGATCTTTTCCAGTGAGTCAGCTGTTCGCATCAGGTGGCCAAAGTATTGGAGCTTCAGCTTCAGAATCAGTCCTTTTAATGAATATTCAGGATTGACTTCCTTTCGAATTGACTGGTTGGATCTCCTTGCAGTCCAAGGGACTCTCAAGAGTCTTCTCCAACACCATAGTTCAAAAGCATTAATTCTTCGCTTTCAGTCTTCTTTATGGTCCAACTATCACATCCATACATGACTACTGGAAAAGCCATATCTATGGAGAAGTTTCATTGATGCTTATGTCAAGTATGGATGCTTATTTGTTCACTTATTCACATAAACTTTTAACAAGTATTTATTCAGCAACTGGGCCAGATATTGGGATGAGTCCTTGTACTGCTAAGAAGATCAAGACATGGCTCTTTCTCAGCCATAAAAACAAGTGAAATTGTGCCATTTGCAGAGACATGGGTGGACCTAGAGACTATCATACAGAGTGAAGAGAAAAACCAATATCTTATATTAACATATATGTGAAATGTAGAAAAATAGTACAGGTGAACTAAGTTTCAAAGCAGAAATAGAGACACAGACATAGAGAACAAACATAGGGATATCAAGGGGGTATGGGAGGTGTGGGGTGAATTGGGGGTAGTTAGGATTGACATAAGATACACTACTATGTATAAAATAACTAATGAGAACCTACTGTATAGCACAGGGACCTCTACTCAGAGCTCTGTGGTGACCTAAATGGGAAGGTAACCCCAAAAAGAGGGAGTATCTATATACATATAACTGATTCAGTTGGTTGTTCAGTAGAAACCAACACAACATTGCAAAGCAGCTATACTTTAATAATAATAAAATAAAATACATGACTTTTTCTTTGAGATTTACAGTCTACAGAAGACATGGCACGATGTGCTGGTACAATTTTATAGTATCCTTCTTTGAGAATATGAAAAAAGGATGTACTTCCTTATTGGGGAGCACTGACTTTGGGACTTGGGAGATGAGAGGGTTCATCGACAAAAAAAAGAAAGGACATGACTTCCACCCCACGGGAAATGAACACGAATGAGTGAGGTGCAGAGCGCATGTCCTGAGGATGGGGTTTGCAGAAGTCAGTGGCAGGGGTGTGGCTGGGGGCAGTGATGGATCCTGGGGGTCTGAGCCCAGAGACCACTGGATTTGAGAAGACAGCAGCCAATGTCTCAATACTGGCAGCTCCTGACACCATCCCACAGATGTCACTGTGATGGTATACATCTCACTGAGGAAACGAATATACTTCAGTCATTGACCAAAGCCTCATGGCCACCTGAGAAGGATCTGACACTCACCCCTGTGCTGAAGCTCACCAATTGAGAGCAATTAATCAGCAACACATCTAATATAGTAGGCAAATGCTAGAATCTGCTCTGCACATTTAAATCATAACATTGGTGGGTATTTTTTAAGATTTCAAGTTTCTTTCTTTGAATCTCATTGACCATTTCCTTCTCCCAAAATCCATGAAAAACCTCCTTCAGCAGCCTCAGTTATTTGGTGACAGGACTTAGATGAAAGAAAAGTCCTTGGAAGATAGATTGGCAGGATTCCTTGAACAGACATGAAACCAGTCTCCCTTCAGTTCTCCCTAGGGAAGCTAAGGCAAACCAGTCTTTGAGACAGAACTACGTTATTCTGCAGCTTTGAAACAAATCATCCACTTCTAGAGCTTGAGCGTTGTCCAGAGGTGAGGTTCTCTCGTGGTTCAAGTTATATCAGACAATTTCTATTACGTACAATGGTGTGTAAGCAAGGGGTTTTCCAGTTGGCACTGTAGTAAAGAATCCGCCTGCCAATGCAGGAGACTCAGGTTCAGTCCCTGGGTCGGGAAGATCCCCTGGAGAAGGGAATCTCTACCTACGCCAGCGTTCTTCCCAGGGAAATCCTGTGGACAGAGGAGCCTGGCAGGTTACAGTCCATTGGGTTGCGAAGAGTTGGAGACGACCGAGCGACTAACACTTTCACTTTTTCACATTGATGTACTTGTCTGTCAAGTTTCTGCCTTACCCTAAAACTAGGAAGAGACGGGTTTTAAGGATATGCATGCTTAAGTGAAACAGGCTCTTTTGATGGCCCTACAGACAGCTGCCTGTCTGGGTTTAGTAATAAAGGCTCGCCTGACTGCTCCAGCTGTCTCTCAGAGAACAGACATGTTAATTTAAAGGTTTGACTGTATAGGGCCTGTGGCAGGCTGGCACTGCTGTGGCTCAGGGCAGGGGCCTCTGTCAGCAGACCATGCCCATAGTGTCTGCCTCATTTCATTTGTCAGATAGCTTACACAAGCAACCTTGTCTTCCCCACTCACCAAGCGTTTTCAATTTTGACAGCCTCTCTGACAAATACAAAGGCTCTGTTTCTCTGCATCTGTCCTCTCTACCCCACTCTGACCCTGCCTCCCATACCCGTATTCCCTACTCGTTCACAAGGATGAATTTCAAGGCTTTCAAAACCAACGGGCAGTGAAACTCGTGTCAGGCACATGCAGTGGTGCTCTGGGCTGATGATGGAGAGAACACATAAATATTTGTCTGATTTCTTTCAGTCCTGCCACCTGTCACTTGCTCTACCATTTGGAGTAAAAGAAGCTTGTAGAGATTCCAAGTTCACCCCCTGCAGCGCACCTTGGGATGTGCCAAGGATAATCATTCCAACTCCACCACCCATACCTTTCAGGGCACCTTGCTTTCTGGAGTTCAAATGCAGGTTGTGGGAGCAAAGATCCTCATCCTCCCAAATCTTTTACAGACATTTTTGATGACTCTTTCTCATCTGTTCAAGTGGCCCAGAATTTAAAGATTTCTATGTCTTCCAGGGATGTTTTAAAAATCAAGCCAATACATTTAGATAGAGTGCTTTGAGCTAGTCTAAAACAAGAAGTTGTGGGCATGCAAACTATGGGATGGTTACTGCTTGTTATAAACTGAATGTTTGTGTCCTCATTATATCCACAAGTGGAAGACCTGACTTCAGTGTGATGGTATCTGGAGGCAGAGCCTCTGGGAGGTGATTAGGTCATGAGGGAGGAGCCCTCATGAATAGGATTATTGCCCTTAGAAAAGAAATCCCAGAGAGCTCCCTGTCTCTTCCTTCTGCCACATGAGGTTATAGCTAGAAGACAGTCATCTATGAACCAGGAATCAGGTTCTTACCAGCCCCTGAATCTGCTGGCACCTTGATCTTGGAATTTCCAGCTTCCAAAACTGTGAGAAATAAATTTCTCTTGATTAAAAGACACCAGGTCTGTAGTATTTTATTATAGCAGCCCACAAGCAGAGACATTACTTTGCCAACCAAGGTCCATCTAGTCAAGGCTATGGTTTTTCCCGTGGTCATGTATGGATGTGAGAGTTGGACTGTGAAGAAAGCTGATCATCGAAGAATTGATGCTTTTGAACTGTGGTGTTGGAGAAGACTCTTGAGAGTCCCTTGGACTGCAAGGAGATCCAACCAGTCCATTCTAAAGGAGATCAATCCTGGGTGTTCATTGGAAGGACTGATGCTAAAGCTGAAACTGCAATACTTTGGCCACCTCATGTGACGAGTTGACTCACTGGAAAAGACTCTGATGCTGAGAAAGGTTGGGGGCGGGAGGAGAAGGGGATGAGACAGAAAATGAGATGGCTGGATGGCATCACCTACTCTGTGGACATGAGTTTGAGTGAACTCTGGGAGTTGGTGATGGACAGGGAGGCCTGGCGTGCTGTGATTGATGGGGTCGCGGAGAGTCGGACACGACTGAGCGACTGAACTGAACTGAACTGAACATGGCTATTTTGACTGTGGCAGGCTGGCTTCCTGTTAGTGTATCTCTCTTAAGAGTTCACAGTGAAGCACTTCACACAGTCAGAATGGCCATCATCAAAAAGTATACAAATGATAAATGCTGGAGAGGGTGTGGAGAAAAGGGAACATTCCTACACTGTTGGTGGGAATTTAAATTAGTATGACTACAATGGGGAACAGTATAGAGGCTCCTTAGAAAGCTAAAAATATAATAGAACTACAATATGATCCTGTGATTCCACTCCTGGGCATTTATTTGGAGAAAAGTCCTAATTCAAAAAGAAACATATATCCTAATATTCATCTCAGCACTATTTACAATAGCCAAGACATGGAAGCAACCTAAATGTCTATTTACAGATGAGTGGATAAAGAAGAAGTGGTATATTTATGGTAAATGAAAATTACTCAGCCATAGAAAAGAATGAAATGATGTCACTTGCAGCAACATGGATGGATCTAGAGATATACTAAGTAAGTCAGAGAGAGGAAGACAAATATCATATGATATCACTTATAGGTAGAATCTAAAAAGAATACAAATGAACTTATCTACATAACAGAATTAGACCAACAGACATAGAAAACAAACTTATGGTTACCAAAGGGGAAGGTGGGGGGAAGGATAATTAGGAGTTTGGGGTTAACCATATGTAAAATAGATAATCAACAAGAACCTGCTGTATAGCACAGGGAGCTATACTTAGTATTTTATAATAATCTATAAGGGAAAAGAATTTGAAAAAGAATAGCTATATCTCTATGTATAACAGAATCACATTGCTGTACACCTGGAACTAACACAGCATTGTAAATCAACTATTTATCAAGTTAAGGGGAAAAAAAAAAAAGAGTTCTAAGGTGATCAGCATCCAGGCACTGGTTCTTGACATTCTCCATCCTTCAGCCAGGAGAGCCCTGCATTTTCCACGCCTGATCCCCAGAACTTGGAGGAGCACTCTGAGTGCAGCTGGATGAAAAATGGCAGTCGTGAATGGCTCTTGGCTTTTAACCCTCATGAGACTGATATAATCCCATCCCTGAGAAAAATGAAGTTTCCACAAGACAGCAAGATAAATATTTTCATAAGAAGTATTGGGTAGGGGGGAAGATGATCAGATCCTGGGCTTTGGGTGGGTCTCTACCCATAACTCATAGCCCTAATCAATAGATAACCCGAGTTCCTCACGCAGCTGACAAATCCCTGTTCAAGTTTAGCTGGAGTATTAACCCCGAAGAGAGAAGAATACAAAATGACCTGGATTTATCTCACCATGGCAGCCCTGCTCCAGAGACCAGGCCCTGACATTTTCACTCAGGCCAGACCTAAAAGGAGAAAGGTTCATTCCACCAGAGGTGCACTGACATTTCTGCAACAACTTCACTTCTGGGGGCTATTTCATAATAGGGAGACTTGCCTGTCAATGCATGTGCCAGGAGGAATTCTCCACAGATTTTTCTCTGGCTTAAACAGAGCCTGAAGCATTCAGGTGTCTTTGGCTACACTTCTCCTCTGAGATGTCTACACCACACTGTGCCCTGATTAGGGTGAGGTGAAATCTTTTCCTAAATGTGGTCAGAGGAATTCCCACTGGTCACACGACGATCACAGGGCCACAAAAGAGGGGAAATTTTGGCAGCACATGCTCTTTCAAATATGTTATTTAATATACTATATAAGTAGGAATTTTTCACATGCTACATGTCTTGTCTCAAGCTTTTAGGGTAGCCCCATGGTTAATATCACTTTCTCTCTCTTTTATAGGACTTTTGGCTAAAGATGGAGATTAAATTATCTGAGTGCTTTACCCCATGGATGGCTTCACAAACAGCCAGGATTTGCCCTAACTAGGTTTCCATGAGGCTACCAGGGAGGTCAGTGCTCCCTCTCACCTTGCCTGGAGGCTGTTCAAGTACAGCTGAGGCAGCAGTGACCCTGGGGTCTCCCATCTGTGGCCTGAGGTTCACAGCCTCTCTGGGCTCAGTTTCTGCATGTGTCTAAATCCAGGCTGAGCCTACACAAGGGATTCTAGACTATGGGTGTCACAGAACACAACAATTTGCACATCAAATTAAATATTTGGAGGACCAAGCTAGGGCTGCCAGTATCTTATACGCTAAGTTGGGGGCATTAACAAGAAGAAATAACAAAATTAGCCTGTTCCCATCTGCCATCACTGAGATTGTATTAAAGGAAAGACATTTTTAACACATACTAAAAATAGGAGAGAGAGAATCTCAGAATTTTAAGTGGATGGCATTTAGTTGGATGGAGAACTCCCTCTGTTGTCTGTATTTTTTTTCTGTGATACAGACTGGTGAGGACTTTATTACAGGCAGGGATTGGTGCTTCCTGGAACCAGAGGAACGTCAGTTATGATCAGCTCTTAACATCTGCGATTCTATCCCTGGTTTTCAGTGCATCGTCACACTGCTGCTAAAACACAGACCAAAGATATGCAGAAACAGCCCATAGGTGAATCTCTGCAAGCAGATCCTCTTGTCTTCCTCTCCATGGTTTATTCTCTCCCACAGTTTCAGTGCCAACCCAGGGAAGAGAGCATTGGCCAGGCAGAAAAGGGAAGCAGAAATAAACACTTGCCTTCAATTTTAAGGGCGTGGAGAAAGGACAAAGCCAGGCCAAGGGAGAGTGTGGTGATCTTATTTCACTTCTTAGTTGACTCAAGTCCTTGCAAGGGTGTTCTGGAAACATCAGTGCTCTCTGGCAACTACTGCTCCTCACCAGGATGAAATCTCTTGCCTATGTGTGTGCTTGAGAATGAACAGCTGATTTCTAGGCACAAGACTGAGCTCCAGTTTTTTGAACCTCTTTTTGTTAACAATTTTTATATTGGTAATGTATGCAGGTGGCACAAAATTTAAACGAGAACAGGTTAAAAAGTTTCTCTCTTTTATATCTACAGCCATTCAGTTGGAGATGTTTCTGGAGATGTGCTGATCAGATTCAGGCATAAAATATCACAACTTTTGTATGTTATATGTATGTAGAAGATTTATCACAAATATTCACAATTGCAAATAGTACTTCACTATCTGGAATATTTTATTAATCTGCACCCTATTGATGGGGATTTCAATGTGTTGGTAAGACAAGATGAAAATACATTTTGTGTGTGTAGACTTCTAGAGGTGGAACTGCTGACTTAAAGGTCATGTGCATTAAAAAAAATTTTTTACCCACCATAGAGTTGTGACAATTTACACTCCCCGCAAAACAGAGAGTGCTTGATTCCTTACACTGTCAGCCACATGGTGTGACAAAAACTTTTGAATCCTGGCAATATGACAAGTGAAAAATAGCATCTCACTTTTATTTAATTTATAATCTCCTTTAATAATTGAAAAAAATGGTTCACAAAAATCCGCTAATATGAATTCCCCCTTTAAAACCAAGTACTCATTGATCCAGATGGGTCCAGCTGTGTCTCATGAACATTCTGGTAATGGGTATAAACTAATGATTAGCAGCAATATGTGAGATGCATGTACTTGCTGATATCCATACTTAAAGGCAATATAAGAGAATCTTTATTAATGGCTCCCTTAGGCACCCACCTCTGTATCACCTAGCCCCCAAAATGCACCTATTAGGATGAATGGAAATTAAAACCACGCTAAACCAGAACAAAGGGTAATTCATTGCTTCATAAAATTTCCCCTTGACCTTGAGAAGAGATCTCAAAGCAATGAAAAGGCTGAATCTTGAAAGACGTTGGACCGTGACACTTGATCAGAGGTGGACTGTATAAAATGGATAACATTAGTCAGCTACTCCATTTCACATCTACTGAACTCAGAAGCTAATCTCATAAAGGATCAGCAGCACAGGCAATAAAGATCCTCAGAATTTCTACTATGTGCCAAGATATACGAGATTGTCACCTCCACCAGGTACAGCTACCGATTCCCTGGTGACTTTGTGGATCAAAGACTTGTGACCACTGACTTGCATCCATAAAGCTGGTCCTCCTGCCTCGCTGAATTTATGATGCGCCTCTATTTTCTATGGATGTTCATCTCTGTTCAGATTTCCACTTACTCTCAAGGTCACTAGGACAAAATGTTAATAATATTGATCTTCAGGACACCATGTCTTGAGCATTTTTGAAAGGGGCAATGCAGATCTCAGTCATTTCACGGACACATAAAAAATCATTACAGAATGACAGGCAACAAACTAAATAATTAATTAATTTAAAGTAATTAAACATGTTAAATATTTACTGTGTTTTCTATTGGATTTGCATTGAGGTTATAGTGATTTTGTCATGTGCTATAAGCACCAAGCTATTAATCCTGTGGGTGGAAATGCTTAGACTCACAAATTGTTATAAGACTATTTTATACAACATAACCCATACTTAGACCATGTACTTGTATTGTTATTTAATGATATCCCTTTTTACTCACATTCACAATGGGGTAGATATTATACATAATATGGGTGAGTCAGGTCTTTCACAGCTACAGATTTGAATTTCTAGTTTCTAAGTTAGATCTTATGCTTGTTTACTTGCTTATCTATCATCAATCTATCCATATTTCTTTCTTTTATTCCTTCTATCCATCCATCCATTCACCCATCCGTCCATCATTTATTTTGTATCCATCCATTTATTATCTATCATCAACTGATCTTTCCATTTTCTTTCTCCCATTGATCCATCCTTTGTCTATCTACCCATCCATCTATTCTCTTTCTATATCTTTGAATGTATCTATGTTTCTATATATCACCCTCATTTAATCTTTGCCCTATGCCAGGCATTGTGCTGGGCTTCCCTGGTGGCTCAGATAGTAAAGAATCTACCTGCAATGCAAGAGACCCAGGTTTGATCCCTAGGTTGGGAAGATCCCCTGAAGAAGGAAATGGTTACCCAATCCAGTATTCTTGCCTAGAGAATTCCATGGACAGAGGAGCTTGGCAGACTACAGTCCATAGGATCGCAAAGGGTCGGACACCACTGACGTGACTAACACACACAGGCATTGTTCTAACTGCATACAAATATGAACTTATCCTCACTACGATCCCATGAAATGGTTATGATTTCTCCATTTCCATCTTACAGATGGGGAAACTTAGGAACAGAGAGTCACTTACTAACAGTCACACAGCCAGTCTAATGGTGGAGTCAGAATCTGAGCCCAGGCCTTCTGGCTTCTGAGTCAGTGATGTAACCACTACACTGGGCTATGTGTGTCCAACATCCTAGTTTTGTGAACCATCGCTTGTTCCCTGTCATGGAGGGAAAATCATTCTTCTGTTGGATGAAACAGAGAGAGTTCTTGTGAAGAAGCAAAGCTAGTTAAAAAGTGTGTGGTGGTGATGGGGCTCACTGGAAAATGTCTGTTATTCATTTATAAGATAATCTTAATAGCATCTCCCTTGTGTAATGGAGAGATTCAATAACGGTACTAAAGAAATTCAGTTGAAATTAATGTTGGAGCAAAAAGCACAGAGTGATGCAATTCTTAAAACTGGGAGGAGTATAAGGTTCATCTGAGGCTGACTGTATCTTGGAGATGAGGGAACAAGCCCCGGGGACTGTGGCCTCAGTTGGCCTGACTGCTGGACACCATCTTGGACCCAGGGACCCAGATTCAGAGGTAACATCTCCAGGCGCAGTGGTCCCGCTTCGGTCCTTTATTAACAGAGCTGAGGACTCCTCAGAGGCCTCAGACCAGCTCAGGTATCTCTGAAATGCATTCATCATGGGCACTGAGAGCTTTCTGGCCTGCAGTGGACACAGTGGAGCAGCGCTCACTCACACAGGTGCTCCCTTTCACGAGGTGATGTTGGGAAGCTGTCTGGGCCAGGAGTCTTGCCCACAAGCCTGCAGAAATCTATTTCTCAGGGCTGTGGAGTAGTATGCACAAGGCCTTCAGGGTGGGATAAATGTTTTAGTTCCTCTTCATTAAAGGAAAGCTAGGACTCCTGTATGAGAAAGCAAAATGACTTATTTGATCATAGTGCAGCTTTGGAAATGGCAAATTGCAGAGTGTCAAAAAGTCATAAAGAATGTGGAGTCCAATTGATTCCTTTCTTTTTATTGTGTTTTTTTGCTTTCATGCTGAAATAGGGAAATTTGGACCTTTCTGCTTTCCTCAGATAAAACAGAACTCTTTCTGTCCTTTGAATTCTTCAGAGTTGCTTTTAAAGGAAGCTAACTTGTCTTCCTCATGACGTTTTTCAGAAAGCCTTTCTGATGACGCTCTCAGAAAAGACTTGCTTTGCTGTGGTACTTCCGATAGTTCCACATTTCGGTTACAGATTAGCTTTTGGTCATGAAAATTCTAATTGAAATTATTTTTGTTTATAAATGGATTTGTTTTCTGCACCAAAACGGAAGGAACCACACTATAATCTTCATACCTAAGCTATTTGTTTAAACAAGATTTAAAGTCAGGGAACATTTACAAATAAGTTTCACATCTAAGAATGCACCCATCCTCCAAAATAAGTGTCCTATAAAAGTAAGTTCCCTCCCAAGTAACTGTCTATATAAGCACTAGAGGACATGCTCAGGGACTTTCACAGAAGCATTATTCATGACAACTTTAAAATAAAAACAATCTAAATGCCCATCAGAGGTATAACAGATAAATATGCAGTAGTATGTTCCTACTGCAAAATCACTGAAGATGATGACTGAAGTCATGAAATTAAAAGATGCTTGTTCCTTGAAAGAAAAGCTATGACCAACCCAGATAGCATATTAAAAAGCAGAGACATTACTTTGCCAATAAAGGTCCATCTAGTCAAAGCTATGGTTTTGCCAGTAGTCATGTATGAATGTGAGATTTGGACTATAAAGAAAGCTGAGCACAGAAGAGTTGATGCTTTTGAACTCTGGTGTTGGAGAAGACTCTTGAGAGTCCCTTGGACTGCAAGGAGATTCAACCAGTCAAACCTAAAGGAAATCAGTCCTGAATAATCATTGGAAGGACTGATGTCGAAGCTGAAACTCCAATACTTTGGCCACCTGATGCGAAGAACTGACTCACTGGAAAAGACCCTGATACCAGGAAAGATTGAAGGCAGGAGGAGAAGGGGAAGACAGAGGATGAGATGGTTGGATGGCATCACCAATGCGATGGACATGAGTTTGAGTAGGTTCGGGAGTTGGTGATGGACAGGGAAGCCTGGTGTGCTGCAGTCCATGGGATCGCAGAGTTGGACACGACTGACCAACTGAACTGACTGATGTTCCTACTGTGTAATCATATAATGGAACAAAATACAGCAATGAAAAATTAAGACACAACCGAGATTTACAATCCCTGCTTCACTAAAGTGACCATAATGATTAGAAACAGTGATACTTTTTTTCTTCATCAAACCTGAAGGTGAAAGCTTACTAATGTCACAAGAGAGGCCACGCATTTCCTTTTCTATATTCTCCTGGGGAATCTTTAAAAAATGTGTACAAAAGACACATGGCAACATGCAAAGCTGTTCTATAACCTTTTGGAAAAACTCTTTTTCTGCATCAGTTGAGTCCTTGGGGCCTAATTGACCATGTTTTAAGAAAAGGCAGACTTGGGGGTCCAGTGGTTAGGACTCTGAGTTTTCACTGCCATGGGTCTGGGTTTAATCCTTGGTTGAGGAACTAAGATCCCTAAGACCATAGCCAAAATATGTGTAAATAAATATATGTGCCTGATCCTAGGTAGAGGGGCCAAGTTTTTATCAGCTTATCAACCGAACCAAGATCCCAAACAGCAGAACATCATCACAACAAAACAAGACAAAAGCAAACAAGAGAAAGAAAGAAGTAGGAAAGAAGAAAGAAAAGGAGAAAAAGAAGCCATTGGGTTCATTTCCGTTTTTTAAATCAGAGCATATTCAGCTGTACTCATTAATCTTTCTTTGATACAAACTTGAATGCTTAACACGGACTCTTAGTGATGGAGAAGATAATTTAAATATTCCTGTTGGTTTCTCTCCTATCTGTTCTGAAAACCAATTGTCCTAGTGCTGAATCCTCTAGAAAGCAAAACTCACTGTAACAAGAAAAGTGAAACCTGAGGATGAGAAGTACTTTCCATCCCAGAAATATTCCCCTTTAAGGGATTTTTCAAGTCCAAGAAATGTGGGAGAATGTGACTCCTTGGGGTTTGAATACCAATGAGTTGTGACGTACTGGTGTGAAACAGAAAGAATTCTTGGAGTCAGGCAGAACAGAGAGAATCAGGCATTGCTACTTCCCCATTGGGAGACCCGAGATAGACTCTTGAGGTCGAGTCTCAGCTTCTTTCCCCAGCAAGGGGGACGATAGTACCTACTTTCGAGAGCAGTTCTGACCAGTCAAAGAACAATGCATGAAGCACTGAGTACACAGTCTAGCACACAGTCACGAGGTAAACATTAGACATCATTTCTGATTCGTTAATCAGTAAAATCCCAAGATCACAGAGGAGGGAGGTGGAGTCCTTACAGGGGAGGAGGATGAGGAAGGATGTGGGAATGTGGGGATAGTAACCAAACACCCAGAATCAGTCTGAAAAGTGAACCAGCTTCCTGAGACATTACTAGGATGGACACCAGTTCTCTGGAGTCCCCACCAGCCACAGGACTCAGAATCGTCCCATGGATGTTCATGCTATAGCACACAACTTCTGGGACTGGAATGGATTTGGATGGAGAAGCAGGAACTTTGGAAATTCTGGTCAAGGAGCTTTGAGAATGCCTTTTCCATTTCGTTTTCCTCTTAACAGCACAATCCCCTCATTTTGCATAGCTGATTTTTTAAAGCTCCCTACTTATTACATATTCAAAGTGACTTAGCGCGCACACACACACACTTATTACATAAGGGAGCATTTTATAGTAGTAAAAACAATAATGATTTTTGTGAACAGAACAGGCTCTCCCCAGCTGTTATTAAAACAAAAATATTTCTTTCCTTCTGGCCCTGGAGAGTGCCACTCACCGACTGACCTCCAGTTCCTAGAGTTTGCTCAGAAATGTCAGGGAAGTTAGTCTTTATCGACAGCATCTCTCACCGGCAGAGCATGGGGAAACTCCCTTGTAGTCAAGAAGAATGCATGAGATGACCATGACAAACAGGATTTGGGATTCAGGACCAACAGAGGGCTCACAGAATGATGTAGAAAGAAGTTGAGAAGCCAGTTACTTGGGAAAATAAGTGTTGGATTTGTCCATTGTCAATTCCTCATATACAGATATGCTGGTTTAATTTGTACCTGAGACCCTTCTCCTACCTTTTTCAAATAAACAAACTTAAAAGATGGTAAACAGAGCAATTAGGACAAATGAATTACAAATGTGCAATGGTGACTTGTGGAGCAGAAATTGTAACCCACTCCAGTATTCTTGCCTGGAGAATCTCATGGACAGAGAATCCTGGCAGGTTACAGTCCATGGGGTTGCAAAGAGCCGGACACAACTCAAATGACTTAGCATGCAAGTGCAATGGGGACTTGTGGGGTGTAGAGATAATGGTCTATATAAATAAGGAATTCATGGTGAAGTGGACAGTTTCACATTAGACGGTCTTCAAAACAGGTTGAGAACAGGAAGTTGAAGAAACATGCTGACAAGCATTCCAGATCTTTAAGAACCAAAGATAGACTGTGGCCTTTTAAAACCGCAATTCCTTCTCCCACTGTGTTTGTTGGCACATCAGGAAAAAGATCAATCAAACTGTGTCCTTCTATAATTCACGGTGGCCTATAGTAAATCCTTTTCTCTTTAATGTCCTTAGGAGCTATTGGATCTTATGTTTTTAAAAAGTTGGACCTCATTGTGTAAAGATTTTATTAAACATGAGGAAAAAATCTTGCTTTTATGAGTTGACCATGTATTTACAGTTTCTCTCCACATCATGCTTACCACACCTCCATGCAACCGATCTTTTCATACCAAGAAGTCTTTATTGAGCCCCTGTATGTGGAGGCAGAGTCATGATGTGGGTATAAGCTTGGTTCCATCACTTACAACACACATATTGGTGTTAGATAGTTCCTTTAACTTCTCTTCTCTTCTCTTCTACTCTCCAGAGTTGTTGTGAAGATTAAATGGGTTCATCCATGCAAAGCAGTTGGAACACAGAGCAAAAGCATGTTAGGTAGAAATGGCTCTTACTGCACTGCTGCCTTGTGATAGATGTTGCTGTCCTGAGAGTTTTGCAAGAATTGACTCATTTAATTCTCACAAGAGCCCTGTGAAGTGGGTACTGTTATTATCCCCTTTTTTGTGGATGATGAAACAAAGACTTTGAGAAGTTAAGTGGTGGCAGGGATGGTGATTGCCTGCCCCAAAGGAGGATTGCAACTCCATGAGTAATTCTGCTCCTGCACAGGAAAACACCTCTTAAAATATGTGGATCTAAGGAATTCCCTGGTGGTCCAGTGTTCAGGGTGCTTCCCTGATGGCTCAGGGATAAAGAATCTGACTGCAATGCAGGAAACACACGTTCAATCCCTGGGTCAGGAAGATCCCCTGGAAGAGGAAAAGGCAACCCACTCTAGTATTCTTGCCTGGAGAATCCCAGGGCAGAGGAGGCTGGTGGGCTACAGTCCAAAGGGCACAAATAGTCACCCGTGTCTAAGCAACTGAGTGTGAGGCAAGAGCCAGTGTTTAGGACTGCTGAGTGTGGGGGTTTAATCCCAGGTTAGGGAACTAAGATCCCTCACTGCACAGCACAAGAACAACAAAAAAAAGTGCAGCTCTTGGGGGGAGGGTATGCATGAAGCGTGGTGTGCAGCCTGAAAGGCCCATCAGTCACAGGGCTTGGATATCAGCAGAGCCCAGCCTGCAGTTTTCCCCCAGCTAGCAGTTAGAATGTTTACTTTTTGCATCCCAATTTCCCTAGAACTTCACTTCAAATATACCTTTCCTGTGACTCTCAGCTCACTGTGTGTGTGTGTTAGTCACTCAGTCGTGTCCGATTCTTTGTGACCCATGGACTGTAGCTCGCCAGGCTCTTCTGTCCATGGAATTCTCCAGGCAGAAGGAGAAGGGGACAACAGAGGATGAGATGGTTGGATGGCATCATCAACTTGATGGAGATGGGTTTGGGTGGACTCTGGGAGTTGGTGATGGACAGGGAGGCCTGCCATGCTGCAGGTCATGGGGTTGCAAGGAGTCAGACATGACTGAGCGACTGAACTGAACTGAACAACAACAAGGATGTTTGCTATCTTCCTCTACAGAGATTGAACTCTGTGCTGCTGCAGCTGCCGACCTTCAACACCTCCTGAGGGAAATTCAATGTGGAGAATGAGGCACTCTGTGCTCCAGGGAAACTGGTGGAACAGGTCTTTATTCAGCCAGATATTTTCAGAAACTGATTTCATGATCCCAATCCTTGCATATCTTCATACCTAGAAAATCACTAAATCATTTCATGGTGACATCAGGCCTCGTGACAAGCAGAAAAACCTTTTATAAATAAGTGCTTGATTGCATTGAGCTCTCCCTTCACCAAAATGTTTTATTTTGACATTCCCCCATAGCTCTTTGGAGCAGTTTCTCAGAGCTAACTGAGGTGCTATCTCCCAGGCTGCAGTCCTCATTTTGCCCCAAATGAAACTGAACTCACAACTCTCATGATGCCCAACATCTCTTTTAGTCAATACCTTCTAAACAAAAATACTTACTTTATATATCCAGATTATTATGGTATCAGCCCACCTCCATCAAAAGACTCCTGCTATTTCAGAGCGTTTTCTGAGGCCCTATCTTTGGTACATTCCAGAACAAACAGCCCTGGGTCCTTGGTTTGGGTCCTTCATGTGTAGTCATCTCCCTGCCACCACCTCCACTGCTGGTGACCCTGGAGAGACTGCCTCCTGGGCCTAACCCCTGAGACTCCAGTTCTGGTTTGTGGACAGAGACCCCTCCTCTTTCATTCTTCTCTGCACACCTCTAAGACTGCAAACAAGTCGTGCCCTGATTTCCCCCATGACTGAGACCAGGCTGACACTTTTATAGGCCTTACTGAAAAGTCAACAAGAGTGCGAAGAAAAATGAAACTGCCCTACACATGTAGTCCCTATTTGGTACACGGCCAACCTCCCACATAGAAACTGGATAGTCTCCAAGGAGAGAGGCCAGACTACCAGCACCATCCCAGGCCCCAGTCTCTCCAGGCAGTTTTCCTCTCCAGTTTCAGTGAAAACTATCTTCTCAGATCCTAAGAGAGGGAGTATTTCACTCCAACTCCCGTCTCAAGTCCACTTTGTTGGGACTTCAATTTTTGTCTTCTTCCAAGAAGATGGGTGGAGATGAAGCAGGAGGGAAAGGGGCGGAGCACAGCCTTTAAATGAATGACATAAACACAGCACATGACGAAGACTGGTGAGAACTACCTGGGTTCAAAACGATGGAAGATCCAGTAGGCCTTGAGCCCCACCTTTATGGCAGAAAGTGAAGAGGAACTAAAAAGCCTCTTGATGAAAGTGAAAGAGGAGAGTGAAAAAGTTGGCTTAAAGCTCAACATTCAGAAAACTAAGATCATGGCATCTGGTCCCACCACTTCATGGGAAATAGATGGGGAAACAGTGGAAACAGTGTCAGACTTTATGTTGAGGGGCTCCAAAATCACTGCATTTGCTGACTGCAGCCAGGAAATTAAAAGACGCTTACTCCTTGAAAGGAAAGTTATGACCAACCTAGACAGCATATTAAAAAGCAGAGACATTACTTTGCCAACAAATGTCCGTCTAGTCAAGGCTATGGTTTTTCCCGTGGTCATGTATGGATGTGAGAGTTGGACTGTGAAGAAAGCTGATCACTGAAGAATTGATGCTTTTGAACTGTGGTGTTGGAGAAGACTCTTGAGAGTCCCTTGGACTGCAAGGAGATCCAACCTGTCCATCCTAAAGGAGATCAGTCCTGGGTGTTCACTGGAAGGACAGATGCTAAAGCTGAAACTCCAATACTTTGGCCACCTCATGCGACGAGTTGACTCACTGGAAAAGACTCTGATGCTGGGAGGGATTGGGGGCAGGAGGAGAAGGGGACGACAGAGGATGAGATGGCTGGATGGCATCATCGACTCGATGGACGTGAGTTTGAGTGAACTCCGGGAGTTGGTGATGGACAGGGAGGCCTGGTGTGCTGCAATTCATGGGGTAGCAAAGAGTCGGACACGACTGAGTGACTGAACTGAACTGAGGCCTTGAGCCTCAGTATACACTCATTGTAGTACATTAACATAAGCCAAATGACATACCCACCGGAACCATGACAGTTCTGAGGGCAATCATAAAAGGCCCAAAGTGGCCAGTGGCCCAATTCCTGGAAATCCTCCCCCCTCCCCATTAAATAATTGGAATAATCCTTCCACCAGTTAGCCTATGAAATTACCCAAACCATAAAAACTAACCACGTCATATTTCGGGGCTCTCTCTCTTACCTTCTGAGATGGGCCATGCTCTGACTGTGGGGTGTGTTTCTTTCTAAATAAATCCACATCTTACCTATGACTTTGCCTCCAAATTCTTTTGTGATGAAGCAAGAACCTCAAATTCACTGGCAACAGAAAGCACTGATTCACTCCAGAGAAAAACGTACCTCCAACCATCTAAGTGTCATTTGGTCCTTGTCCCTAGAAATTCAACCACAGTCTCTTTGTTAATAAATTAATGAATACATTAATACTGTTTCCTTCCAAGGAAGATTCAAATAGGTTAGGTTTTCAGGTTACTTTACAGGAGCATTTGTGGGTCTGCTCCTTCCAGATGCCACCTTCATCTTCATGATCTGTGTTCCCATCCAGACAGTAAGAACCTTGGGAATAGACAGTGAGGTTTGCATCCCTTTTTCTGACTTCCCTGTACCTTCCACCCCTCCACTGTTCTAGCTACACACACACACACACACACGTAGTCAAGACCTAAAATCAGTGAATTTTGCACACATTGAATGATCCCTAGATTTATTTTCTTACAAAGCTTCTGAAATGACTGAAGGATTTAGACTGTAAATTATACCTGCCTTCATTTTAAAGATACTTGCTGTTTTCATTTTTAAAATACCAATCTCATTCTTTTTTAAACTGAAAATATATTTATTTATTTATTTAAGGCTGTGCTATGAAGTATGTGGGATTAGTTCCTCTCCCTCACATTTTAAAGATTCCCTCTATATTTCTTCAGGACCAGCCTCAGCTCCAGTTACCACTTCCCTGGACCAGTGGCGCGCATGGCATCACTGCTTTGCTATTGGCCATCTAACCTGCCACTCACACATCTTCCAACCAATCCAAGCCCACAGTTTAGGAGGCCGCCCCCTACACCCGACATCTGCTCTGGTTCATTCACGTGCAAATACTCAGCCGTTTCAAATGCAGAGCTCAGCTCTCTGCTGCTTCTTTGTCTCTTCTAGTGAGAGAAAAGCACTGGTGGAGAGTTCTTGCTTTCTTGCCCCACTTACCTTTAAAAGAAAAGATATTGGTTACAGAATATTTAGGGGGAAAAAAAATCATTGTTCCTGACATCACCATTAGTAAGTGAGTTTTTCTATGGTTATATTTAACCATGCCAGGCCTGGCAGATTATGTTTTGTCACAAAACCTTGAAACCTTAGTAAATGGACTGACATAGTTTGTATTTCTTTGGACTTGTCATATCTAAAAAGCAGCCAACAATAAGAATTCAAGGAACTTCATCTAGGTTTGGAGAGTGAGACTTAAAGAGCCTTGCAATGAAGGCATTTTGCTTTTAGGTCAGTCGAAGTTTAGTCATGCAATATTGTCAGTACAGACCCTAGACTGGGTTATTTATTTCTTTCTCTGGTAAGACGACACAGGCAGAGAGCACACTGGCACCTTATTATTCAAATCCCAGTGAATACAGCAACATTCTTAATGAAATGAAAGCAAAAAGAGAGAGAAAATGTTCTCATCACTACAATCTGAATATAGCATCTTCCTCACATATTATCTTTACCCTAGAGCTGGATTTATGAGACTATGTTATGTTGACAAATACAAGAAAATAATAAACATCAGGCTCTGCAGCTATTTGCCTTATTGCTTCAACTCAGGACATTTCAAAGGGAAACACAAATCCAACAAGATAGAAGACAATATTTTCTATTTTTAATATCTGGCAAGTCGACTCCTGGATATTTATCAAAAGAAATTGAAAACACTAATTAGAAAAGAAATATGCACCCCTGTGTTCACTGCAGCATTAATTACAATAGCCAAGATATGGAATCAACCTAAGTGCCCATCAACAGATGAACAGATAAAGAAGATGCTGTATACACGTATACATACATATATACACAGATGCATGCAATGCTTAGTTGTGTCTTACTCTTTGTGACTCCATGAACTGTAGCCCATCAGGCTCCTCTATCCATGAGACTTTTTTCAGGCAAGAATACTGGAGTGGGTTGCTATTTCCTCCTCCAGGGAATCTTGCCAACCCAGGGATTGAACCTGTGTCTTCTGTATTTCCTGTATTGAAGATGGATTTTTTACCTGTAGAGCCATCACTCACACACACCCACACACACCCCCCACACCCCCGCCACACACACACACTGTATAATGGAATATTATTCATCCATTAAAAAGAATGGTATTTTGTCATTTTTGACAACATGGATGGACCCAGAGGGCATTATGCTTAGTGAAATAGGTCAGGCAGAGAAAGACAAATACTGTATGTTTTCATTTATAGGTGGCATCTAAAGAACAAAGCAAATGAGTACAGACAGAGTATACTAGTGTTATCAAAGGGGAGAGAGGTAGGAGGAGAGGTGAAATAAGTGAAAGGGATTGAGAGATACAAACTACCAGTTATAAAGTAGGTAAGTCCAAGAGATGAAATGCATAGCACAAGGGATATAGTTAGTATTTTATAATAACTTTGTATGGTGTGTAATCTATAAAAATATCAAACTATTTTTGGTATACCTGAATATAACATTGTAACATACTTCAATAAATTAAAACAAAAAGAAGTCAATGTGTTTGTTTACTCTCAACACTCATCAGAGTCTCTAGGAACCAAACTTAGTCTGTGTTGGTGAATGTGATTAAAAAATAATAGTCAAACTCACCCAGAAATAAAGGAACAGTTTTGATCAGGGAAGTAATCTCTAGTCCCCTATAAAGAAATCAGTGAATTCACCTTCACTTAAATTCACCTTCACCTTCACCAAGGTCTTAAATTAAGCCCACCATAGATGCGTGTCTATTTCTGGTCCCTTTAAGAGGTGAAACTGGAGAGAAATTATTAGAAAAACCGAGCGATTTCACTTTCACTTTTCACTTTCACACATTGGAGAAGGAAATGGCAGCCTGCTCTGGTGTTCTTGCCTGGAGAATCCCAGGGATGGGGGAGCCTGGTGGGCTTCTGTCTATGGGGTCACACAGAGTCGGACACGACTAAAGTGACTTAGCAGCAGCAGCAGGCTTGGTTGAGGGAGGTGGTGGGTGGGGGTTCCTCTTACCAAATATACCATATCCCCATATGCAAGCTTCCTTTCCTTCTTTTTGTCCTTAGAGATGAGAAAATAGAGTATATTTTAGCTATTTTCATAATGAATTCATCCACCATGTAGAATTCATTGGTTTAGGCCCAATCTGGAGTTTAAATTTACACATCTTTTGCTTTTTTCAAGGACAAAAATGTACTTGTATATATATATAAGTTTAAATGTATGCTTTCAAAATCTTCATTTCTCCTTCTAGAATCTTTCCACCATTTATCTTTAAGTGTATTGAGTTGTGCAGTGGTAAATAATCCACCTGTCAATGCAGGAGATGCAGGAGACACAGGTTCAATCTCTGGGTCAGGAAGTTCCCCTAGAGGAGGAAATGGCAACCCACTCCAGTATTCTTGCCTGGAAAATCCCATGGACAGAGGAATCGGGCAGGCTAGAGTCCATGGGGTCACAAAGAGTCAGATACGACTGAGCACACACAAACACAGACTCACACACACATTGTCTAATCTAGATCAGTAAGACACTGGAAGAGGATGAAAGAGTCTAAGAGAGAAGAAATGTAAAAGGTGTCTTTTTTTTACATCATGCTACTGTTCAAATCCAGGTCTTTTCATTTATTATAGTGTGGTAGAAACTAGAGAAAAAGTTGAGTAAATTTCACAGAAAAGGATAAACACAGACATTCGCTGTTGATTGAGCACCTCATCTAGGTTAGCAGGGATATGATTCTCATGGTCCTTTCTCCGCAGCTTGCTTGACAGGAAGGGGGTGGACTGGCAGAAGCACTGCACACATCCCAGCCTGGCAGTCTTTGAAGTCCAAGAGAAGCCCTTGGTGAAGGAACACACCACAGAGAACCCTGCAACTGTAGGGTCTCCAGAGAGCAGACTGGTTGTACATGTTTACACACACCCACCAGCTAAACCACAGATCCAAAGGGGATATGCAGCACTCAGAGGCCCTAAGTGGTGTTTTAGGCTGCCATAATCACATATAATGTCTAGCCTTGGTTTAGAAGGTGGGTGGGAGCAAGGGAAAAATGTTGTGGTCAAACTAAAAATGTTTTTTGTAGTCAAGGCAATAGCGCTGAATTGAGATATAATGGAGGTGAATACAAGAAGCAAAATGCAAAGCATTCCTACTTTATCCAATAATTTTGGTTAACAAACAACTAAGAAAAACAAAAACCAAAGAGCTTATTGAAAGTCATACCAGGATTGAAAGAGAGAGAAAACCTGGTCCAAATCTAGTTATGTTTTGTGGACATCACTGTGGAGTCTAATGTTTGAGAGTAAATGAAACCAGGTGGCTATAGTATTAGCTCCTGTCTCCTTTGGAGTCCCAGTGCTGTTTCGCAAAAAATCCAGGAGAATCTAAAAGCTAGAGATGGGATTTCTTGGAAACTGTCTGCTATGGACTGAATTATGGTTCACATCCAGCCCAGATCCTGTCTAGAGAGAGAAGAGGGAGTCCCTTCCTGTAGCTTTCCTGGTTGCCTCCTGACAGATTTCCTTTTTATCTTGTTGACCACATTCCCACTGAGGGACTGGAATTAGCTGTAGCTTAAGGAAGGTGTTGTTCTAGCCCAGAGGAGCTGACTGTTAGAACTGGTGGTGGGTTGGCGTTACCTGAGCGATGGGTATTGAACAAAACCAAGGTAATGTTCAGAAGTAGGTGTGGGTATATGCGGAGGGTGAGCATTCTACAGGGTCCACTAATCCCCTGTGTGGGCATTCATTTTATTCCTCTAACTCCTTCGTTTTAATTCCCAATGATTTTGTCTCTAGGGACATAATGTGCTGATCTTACAGACACTGCACGTTTTCTGTTGTTGTTTTTTTTGACAGTGCATCTCATGTTAACTCTAATCATACAACTTATGTTTTAGTGATTATTTATTAGCATTTAATATGAGCCAGATACTATTTTAAGAGCTTTATACATAAGGAAAGAATGTACTTATTTGAAGACATAAATATTTCCAGTCCAAGTAATAAATCTCAAATAATAAAAATAAATGTAAATTTCTTGGTTCCCACCTCAGTTTTCTGGATGCTATTGTTAGTGTGTGTACATCTTTCCAGCCTGAATTACTCCTGGACATTAGCAAGTATCAATCTCCAACTCTTTAAAGCAGAGGCAAGAAGCAGATTCTTCTTTTAATTTTGGCCCTGATTTGACTCATCAAGATGAGCCAAATATTTGCGATGCCATTTGTATTTATTATATTATTTTCTCAACTACACCATTAGGTTGGTTTTATTATCTCTGGAGATTTTACATACATGGAAACTGAGGCTCAGAAAGTTCAAGTAACATACCCCAAATTAAAGATAAAAGCCAAAGTTAGTTTCACTTTGTTTCCTTTCCTCTTAAAAAAACTTCTATGCCATAAGCTTTAATTCCATGTCCGTAATTTAGTGATTAAACTTGTTACTGCTCTTTTGAAACCCAACAGGGTTCAAACCATTGTTGGGCACGTAGTTATTTCTTAATAACTACCTGGCCATTATCTAAACAAAACAGTATAGACTGGGCATCATGGCTTTAAACTGGGGTACCCAACCTCTGGGATAAAATGCCTGATGATCTGAGGTGCAACTGATATGATAATAAAAGAAATAAAGTGTACAATAAATGTAATACAATTGACTCATTCATAAACCATCCCCCCGACCCCCACCCCTGGTCCATGGAAAAATTGTCTTCCATGAAACCAGTCCCTGGTACCAAAAATGATGGGGACTGCTGCTTTAAACCATACAATTGTGCATGTGGATTTAGCTAATGCCTATCTGATATGTGTTCTCTTGCCAATGCATTCCAAACTCCTTAGAATTTCCTATCTACCTCAGTAATAAAGATGAGGTAATCAGAACATGAAAATTAAATCTGCTGGCTATATACGTCTAATAAAAAAAATTGCTCCATGAGTTTTAAGTGCACTAAACAGTAGAAATATGAAAATGGACATTTTGCAGCTTCCCCGAGACTTTTGAGGGCAACTGAATGGTTCAAAATCTTAAGAGCAGCTATAGATCTACCAGGGATTTGAAAAATCAAGTCATGTTCTTGCTGTTACTTAAGTCAATACCAAGAGTAAAGATTTTGCAGTCAGACGCACTAGCAATTTCTCTGGGAAGTGCTCAACAATGGAATGCATGCTTAATCCCCCACAGCTGGACGGGAGCTGGAGCCCAACAGTAGCCAAGTGTGTCCTCATAAAATATGACTCAGAAGCGTCCACGGAGCTGAAGATATTGAGGTCCTAAAAATAGTTTATTTTTATATTGATGTTTTCCCTAACTACAGCCTCACTGAAAGAATGCATGAGTTCACAGTTCCACTTTTCCTTTCATAGTGCTTTTAAATTACACGTCGTTATGACCACTTCCAGCAACCTCAGAAATATTCCTTATTGTAAAAGAGCACCATGTGAAAGCGGCTATCCAAGTATCTAACCCTTCCACCCGACATTGCCATGACCACTGGTGGGGGAGGAGTCCCTTCAGCCTTTGGAAAACAGTAAATACTTATTCTCGGGAAATTATGATTTTTACTGCGTGAAATTTAAAGAACCCTTTGCTAGTGCCCATTACTGTGAAGTTCCTGATGAATTTCAACGATCAGAATACTATGCTTATTTTGAACACTGAGGAAGTGATCAGTCATTAAAACAGCAGTGGAGGCAATTTTATCATGCGAAACTGCAGTGATAATAATATACTCTAATAATGTTACCAAGCATTTATCGGATGCCATATCACTTTCAGGCATTCTCCCAGTACTTCCTAATTTGAATGGTTCAGTTCAGTTTAGTCGCTCAGTCGTGTCCGACTCTTTGCGACCCCATGAATCACAGCACGCCAGGCCTCCCTGTCCATCACCAACTCCCAGAGTTCACTCAAACTCATGTCCATTGAGTCGGTGATGCCATCCAGCCATCTCATTCTCTGAGGTCCCCTTCTCCTCCTGCCCCCAATCCCTCCCAGCATCAGAGTTTTTTCCAGTGAGTCAACTCGTCGCATGAGGTGGCCAGAGTATTGGAGTTTCAGCTTTAGCATCAGTCCTTCCAATGAACACCCAGGATTGATCTCCTTTAGAATGGACTGGTTGGATCTCCTTGCAGTCCAAGGGACTCTCAAGAGTCTTCTCCAGCACCACAGTTCAAAAGAATCAATTCTTCGGCGATCGGCTTTCTTCACAGTCCAACTCTCACATCCATACATGACCAGGGGAAAAACCATAGCCTTGACTAGGCGGACCTTGGTTGGCAAAGTAATGTCTCTGCTTTTTAATATGCTATCTAGGTTGGTCATAACTTTCCTTCCAAGGAGTAAGCGTCTTTTAATTTCATGGCTGCAGTCACTATCTACAGTGACTTTGGAGCTCAAAAAAATAAAGTCAGCCACTGTTTCCCCATCCATTTGCCGTGAAGTGATAGGACCAGATGCCATGATCTTAGTTTTCTGAATGTTGAGCTTTAAGCCAACTTTTCCACTCTCCTCTTTCTCTTTCATCAAGAGGCTCTTTAGTTCCTCTTCACTTTCTGCCATAAAGATGGTGTCATCTGCATATCTGAGGTTATTGATATTTCTCCCGGCAATCTTGATTCCAGCTTGTGCTTCCTCCAGTCCAGCGTTCCTCATGATGTACTCTGCATATAAGTTAAATAAACAGGGTGACAATATACAGCCTTGACGTACTCCTTTTCCTATTTGGAACCAGTCTGTTGTTCCATGTCCAATTCTAACTGTTGCTTCCTGACCTGCATACAGGTTTCTCAAGAGGCAGGTCAGGATGTCTGGTATTCTCATCTCTTTCAGAATTTTCCACAGTTTATTGTGATCCACACAGTCAAAGGCTTTGGCATAGTCAATAAAGCAGAAATACATGTTTTTCTGAAACTTGCTTGCTTTTTCGATGATCCAGTGGATGTTGGCAATTTGATCTCTGGTTCCTCTGCCTTTTCTAAAACAATCTTGAACATCTGGAAGGTCACGGTTCATGTATTGCTGAAGCCTGGCTTGGAGAATTTTGAGCATCACTTTACTAGCATATGCTGCTGCTGCTGCTGCTGCTAAGTCACTTCAGTCGTGTCCGACTCTGTGTGACCCCATAGACGGAAGCCCACCAGGCTCCGCCGTCCCTGGGATTCTCCAGGCAAGAACACTGGAGTGGGTTGCCATTTCCTTCTCCAGTGTGTGAGAGTGAAAAGTGAAAGTGAAGTCGCTCAGTCGCGCCCGACCCCCAGCGACCCCTGAGATGAGTGCAATTGTGTGGTAGTTTGAGCATTCTTTGGCATTGCCTTTTTTTGGGATTGGAATGAAAACTGACCTTTTCCAGTCCTTTGACCACTGCTGAGTTTTCCAAATTTGCTGGCATATTGATAGCAGCACTTTCACAGCATCATCTTTTAGGATTTGAAATAGCTCAACTGGGATTCTATCACCTCCACTAGCTTTGTTCATAGGGATGCTTCCTAAGGCCCACTTGACTTCACATTCCAGAACTTAGGTCATGTGAATTGTATTCCTCGTTCTGCCACTAATTCACATGGTAATGGACTCTAAGTTATTGAACTACCTTGCCTTGGTATGCAAAGCTATAAAATTAAGATAAAATTGGAAAAATGACTGGCTATCGTATGATGAATTCAGATGACTGATCTCTATTCATATAATGGTTCTCTAGAGCACAAGTGCTTATCTTAGAGATGAACCTCCTGAAGTTGTTTGCAAAACGTATATGTATCTGCCTATTTTCTTGGGAGAGAGTTCATGAGTTTCATCTGAATTCAGCCTGTTTACCCTGGAGCCTCCAGGACAGCTGTGCATAAACACTGGTATGGGGACTCATGAAGAAATTTTATTGGTCCATGATAAAGTGTAAAAAATAAGAACAATTGTAAGGGAATTTTCCTGAAGCCAAATGAATACAACTTTAAAGACTGTGCTTTGTTTAAAAAGTGTATATTTTCCAATGTTTTGGTGTTTCCTTTATTACGATTATGTTAATGTAGGGTAGTCCCTTACCCGCTCTCTGCGCCAGTGGCTTCCCCAAGCAAAAATGTTAAAGTTAGGTTCAAGGAACTTTTAAATATTTTCATGGCCCCTGAAACCAAATATTTGGGAACTACACCTTTTATAGAAGATTCTCATGGTCTTTAATTTTCCTTTGTAACATATTCTGTCTTTGGCTATTTTGAGAGTAATACTAATTAAGGGGCATTTGGATGTCTCAGGTGTGAGTGTATGTGTGTGTGTGTGTGTGTGTGCGTGCTCTCAGTCATACGTGAATCTTGTGACCCCATGGACCCTAGCCCACCATGCTCCTCTGTTCATGGAATTTTCCAGACAAGAATACTGGAGTGGGTGCCATTTCCTACTCCAGGGTATCTTCTCAACCCAGGGATCAAACCTGCATCTCCTCCGGTGGATTCTTCACCACTGTGCCACCAGAGAAGCCCCATTGGGCTGCTTCTAGGGCTGGTCTATTCAACACAGATCAATAGCCATCAGCTTTGAAGAACAAAAAGTCTTGATGAAGGTGTTTTTGATGGAATGGTTTGCACGGAGCATCACAGCGTATTTACTTTCCTTCCCCTCAAACCTCACACGGACCATTTCTTTCCTTCTGTCCTCACACTGCCAACCACCCCTACTCCCCCCTGCTCTGTATCCTTCTGAGCACAGTACCATGCCCATCCCCTGTGGGGTGTGATCCAGCATCTATTCTACCTCCTTCACTCTGCTTCCTCCTCCAAGTAGTCATCCTGGAAATTTGGAAGATCCTTCATCTTGTAATGGAGTTACAGTTCAAAGAAGTGATACTCAAAAATGCCAGCTGTACACAATGCTGTAAATCAATGATACTTAAAAAAAAAGACAACTATATATTATGTCCCTCACCCTTAATCTTTCATTTTACTCGTCCCCCCTAGTATTTTTCTTCTACCAACATTTAATTAGCAATATAACAGGCAGCCCTGTTAAATAACTGGAGAAGAACTGGATGAAAGTAAAATGGTCAAGGAGAGTGAGCTGAAGAGAGGCAGATAGCAAGAGCTAGTCTCCCATCTGAGCAAGAATGGACTTGATAATGCAATGCTGTCCATCCGGGGACTTCAGAAGCACCAGACCACTCATCTCTCTCAGGGCTCTGGAAATCCTTTAGACTGTTATCCATGGTTAGGGCTATATCTTGGTTCATTCATTCATTCAACAACTATCTACTTAATGTCTACTGTGTATAAGACACTGCTAGACACTGGTGATTCAACGGCAAACAGATACAGACAAGATTTCTGCAAACAAGGCAGCTCAGACCACCACTGATCAGCAGCGTAGGGTAGAAGTTTATGCTTCGAGATCACTGAGTTGACAGATGCATTGCCAAAGGAAGGTTCCTTAGCTTCTTAAAAGGAGATGCAAGAATTTCAAGTCAAGACTGATATACCTAATGAAAGAAAATCGAAAAGTTGCAAGATAAGATCCATACTGGCTAATTCTTTATTTATTACTCTGTGATTAATACTCTGAGGTCACTGATATGCCAAGTCAAACATCTCTTACCAGGGAAAGAGCCCAGAACCCTGACCACTGGAACCCTCCTCATACTACGTTTCTGCTGCTCTTTGTGGCCATTCCAATTGTGAGGGTATTTAAAATGAAGTCTCTTAGAAGCTTGTCAGGCGCAAACATAAATCCAAGACTGACTTCAGTTCAGTTCAGTTCAGTCGCTCAGTCGTGTCCGACTCTTTGCGACCCCATGAATCACAGCACGCCAGGCCTCCCTGTCCATCACCAACTCCTAGAGTTCACCCAAACTCATGTCCATAGAGTCGGTGGTGCCATCCAGCCATCTCATTCTCTGTCGTCCCCTTCTCCTCCTGACCCCAAACTTTCCCAGCATCAGAGTCTTTTCCAGTGAGTCAACTCATCGCATGAGGTGGCCAAAGTATTGGAGTTTCAGCTTCAGCATCAGTCCTTCCAATGAACACCCAGGATTGATCTCCTCTAGAATGGACGGGTTGGATCTCCTTAGTCCCCCCACAAATTCCATGCCACACTCAGAAAGGAAACCAATTCTCCAAGGGATCAAAATCAATCAGGCTGGCATCTTGACCTAGCTGGGGATGAAGTCTACTAAATGCATATGACTTTCAAACAAAGTTCATGTTAACGCTGCCCACTGTAAATCCTGATTTTCCAGCTTCAAGTTAAGCTTAGCTTTCATACATCATGCCTTCATTCTCCAAACACAGAAGAAACCTTTGGTTTGGGATTAATTACATTTAAAAATGTAAAGAAAAAAAAAAAACTTCTTTGGAAATGATCCCAAAATACTCTTAACATCTGAAAATACTTCATGTAAAGAACTGATTTAGGAGAAAAAAAGACCTACTTTGGATTGGAAAATATTTTTAAGTTAGGAGAGGAAGAGATGGAGAAGGCATAGGAAGAACATGTAACTTCTGAATTTTTATTGTCTCTGAACTCTGTTCTTAGGAGGTGGGTGGATAGGACTTGAGTGCTGCTGGTGGCTTAAGATATGGCTGGGAATGGGGCAGAGAAAATGACTGGACGCGTGTGCAGAAAGATCTGTGCTTGCTGGCCATCTTCTCCAGGCAATCATTGAATGAAGAGTGACTCAAGAAGACTCAGGGATGGTGCACTGGGCTGGAGACTTCGACGAGTGGGAGCTGGTGGTTGAGGTGAGAGAGAGAGTGTGTGAAAGAGGTGCTGGGAAGCGTTACTGTCCATGTGCTATTACCAGGCTGCTTCTCTTAATTTTGTGGTTTTGCCATAAAATCCAAAGAACTGTGACCAATGTTTAATAAACCTTCAATAGACATTGATGCTTCTACCTGAAATTCCACCCATCAGACATTGATTTATTCTAACAACATCCTCCTTAAAAGAATAGTTCTCTTGGGAAGGTTCAAGTCAATTGACCATTCATTCATCTTTCGTGATGTGTGTTTTAAATAAGGCTGCTTCTGGATATCTAGCTAAAATCAACTGCATGAGCAGAGCTTGATGGCCAAGGGACAAGGTGACGTGGGGTCAAGGAGATGCTGGGCTTAGGCACAACTGGCATCTTGGGAAGTCAGTTTTTACTTCTCCAGGATACTGTCTTCAAAGTGCCAAGTGAAGGGGATATCAGCAAGAACAAACCAAAAATAACAACTGTGTCTGTGCAGCCTTTTTAGCATGATGGAGCATTCACATAACCCTTACTCTTCAAAGTTGTAAGCATTCTTTGGCAATTACAAATCTAAAAGATTTTAAAGATTTTAAATTCTGTGAGTTGGCCTCAGCTGGTCTTCTAAAAACTAGTGCTTTCCGAACCTTGGTGGTGTCAGCCAATGAGTAAGCATCCGCATTTGCTGTCCACAGCTGCAAAGCTCTAATTTTCAGCAAGATGTAAAGTAGGCATTTGACAGCGTAAAGGCAGCACCACAACCACCACCACAAAGGATCATTTATCAGTTATTTTGGGAATGGAGGATTTTTTTAGAAGAGAGGAAACTATGCTAATAAGCTTTTTGTCTGCATACATTCCTCATGGAGATTCCATATCTGTGCATCTCAGTTTGCTACATATTTAGCCTTAAAGGAAAATGAGGTGAGATGGAGATAGCTGAATCATAAAAGTAATAAAACATGCTTCTGGAAAATAGCTTTCTACTTTCTCTTAACCCCACACACTTCCCAGTTATGTGGTTTGTTTCTTCAACACAAGTCTTTGGAAAGTAGAGTTAGGGATATTGATTACTATGAAAATATATACATATGTTCATAATTTATAGGAAAGGCAAGAGAGAAAGGGCCTAAAAAAGGATTAAAGAAAAATAAACTCATATTAGAAAAAGGGAAAATATTCAAGGACAAGACTTACTCTGTGAGGATACCCCTGTAACCAACACCCACACCAACTTTCCAGGGAAAACAGGGGGTCCCTATCTCTTGGCTCAGATGTTAGTGCCAGGCACTGTCTTCTATTTATATTTATATAAATATCCTGATTTATCTCTAGGGATCTTGCTGATTGGCTTACTTCTTACAACTCCTTTAGTAGGTGGGAGTTGAGGGTGACCTGCAGGCTGGGTTGTTGGTGGAGGTGAGAGAAGGCTCGCAAGGAGATTTGTGGGATGGGAAACTTGGAAGCATTTTTGGTATAAAATGAGTTGTTCTAGGTCATAAAGAACCAGATCACTGGGTTGTCTGTAAGAAATGTTAATATTCGTCAAGTTCCCAGTTATTTCCTTATTTTGTTCATCATCTTTGGATGGTTAGCTTTGTGGTTGTGTGGTTGAAACTAAACACAAAGGACCCTGAATATAGCCTCCAAAAACATAACCTGACCTGGATCTGAGGTCAGATACTACATGGCTGGTGTCCACAATGGAAAAGATCTCAGATGATAACTAATGAGATTGGGGGTGTCTTGCCTTGCTCAAAGGCTGCTATAGAGGGAGGGGATGGAGTGAGGGGCAATTCAGGATAAAGTGTGCCCTTTTCAGGGGTTTTTCACCACCAGCACTCATCTAACTCCCACACAGTACAGTTGAAATTCCTGGTAAGTCAGGTGTTGGAAGACTGTAAGTCGTTCTGCATGAGTTGAGTCACCAAAAGTTCCTTTTAAATTTCATGTAGGTAGTACCTTGAAAAGAAAGTGAAAGTGAAAGTTGATCAATCATGTCCAACTCTTTGAGACCCCAAGGACTATACAGTCCATGGAATTCTCCAGGCCAGAATACTGGAATGGGTAGCCTTTCCCTTCTCCAGGGGAATCTTCCCAACCCAGGGGTCAAATCCAGGTCTCCCACATTGCAGGTGGATTCTTTACCAGCTGAGCCATAAGGGGAGCCCAAGAATACTGGAATGGGTAGCCTATCCCTTCTCCAGGGGATCTTCCTGACCCAGGAATCAAACTGGGGTCTCCTGCATTGCAGGCAGATTGTTTATTAACTGAGCTATCAGGGGAGCTCAAGTAATACCATGGCACAAACAAATACTTAGGTGGCAAGTAGAAGGGTTCCGTTCCGTTCCATTCCGTCGCTCAGTCATGTCCGACTCTTTGCGACCCCATGAACTGTAGCCTACCTGGCTTCTCCGTCCATGGGATTCTCCAGGCAAGAATACTGGAGTGGGTTACCGTTTCCTTCTTCAGGGGATCTTCCCGATGGAACGAACCCGGGTCTCCCGCATTGGAGGCAGACGCTTTAACCTCTGAGCCACCAGGGAAGCCCAAGTAGAAGGGTAGTCAAGGTAAATTGTAAATGTAGGGGTTATGGGAATGAGGTCTCAGTAGTGGACAGAGCAAAACTGGAAGCAGTGGAAGGGTAAGGGAGGACATATGTCTCGAGGATGTGTCAACTGCCCTCAACCTGGGCTCTGTTCTCTTGTCTCCCACTTGTCCCAAAGCTAAGGATGGGAGTCAGGCAGTGCAAATGTGTAAGAGCTGCATCTTCAACCAGATGAGTTATCAGCAGTTTCACATCCAAAATGTTGAATGCACCCAGTTCAGGAAAGCAACAGTGACCAAAGTCAACGGTCAAGAAGACATCACAGCTACTGCAAATGCTATGAACTACTGTGCAGAACAAAAGCATTCCTATGTCTGGGTGCAATGACCTTGGGGATGAATGCATTCAGAGTTCATGTTTAATGAGCACATAGAAGAGGAAATGTCTCATCCAGGAGGGTGTTGGACTGATTGGGCATGTCTGGCTATAGAACTAGCTCTTCCTCCTTAACATTTTGAGTCCCTAATATATTCTGGATAGTGTCCAGGAACTTGTACAACTGCATACTTATGGCTACTTATAGCTGGAAAAGAAGCAGCTCCACTGAGGAGAGGAGACACACAAGTCAAGAGGGGTTTTTAAGATGGTAACACTGGTCATTCCTGGCTAAGCATGTGGGACAGGATGAGGGGAGCCATGTAAAAGAAAAGCCTTCAGGTCTTGACTTCAAGGGACGTACTCTTAGATGGTTTAATAGATATTTCAGAAGCTTGTAATATAGCAAGTCCTGCAGACAGGGAGATAAGACTACCCAGATTTACTTGACAGTTGAAATACTGGTAAAGAACCTGCCTGCCAATGCAGGAGACGTAAGAGATGCAGGTTCGATCCCTGGGTTGGGAAGATTCCTTGGAGGAGGGCATAGCAACCCACTCCAGTATTCTTGCCTGGAGAACCCTGTGGACAGAGGAGCCTGGTGGGCTACAGTCCATGGGTTGCAAAGAGTCGGACACGACTCAAGTGACTTAGCATGCAGCACGACATACTTCGTACAGTCAAACAAAGATGCTCTAATAATTAAAGAAAAAAAGCTACACTAACTCATGCCAACTTCTGTGAATAGAGCACTGCCAAGGGAAAGTTCTGCAAGATCATCAGCAGTGACTAGATACAGCTTATTTTAAATTACATTCACATTTGCATAGAAATAATCAGTGATCTACGTCTTTTTTTAAAGTTCTTTTTCTCTTCAGTTAGCTGTTTATGTTCTGGCGAATCCTGCTCATCTGATTACTATTACTATATTTGGAAGAGGAGAGGCAAGGAGAGGAGGAAATATTATTTCCTTGGCACCTAATCAATCCAGGTACTTAGTAAATACTTTACCTCCCTTATCATATTTAATCATCAGAACAACACTACCATTGATTCTATTTTTCAAATCAAGGAATCAAGTTCTGAAGAGTTGATATAGATTTTCAGGGCTAAGAATATCCAGGACTATCACTCCTTCCTAGAACATGCTGTTTTCCCAAACTAACAGTGGCAAAGTATACTTTAGTCTAACATGAGCTTGTAATATACCACCTACCTTTAATTAACAGGAAAGTGAAGTCGCTCAGTCATGTCCGACTCTTTGCGACCCCATGGACTGTAGCCTACCAGGGTCCTCTGTCCATGGGATTCTCCAGGCAAGAATACTGGAGTGGGTTGCCATTTCCTTCTCCAGGGGATCTTCCCAACCCAGGGGTCAAACCCAGGTCTCCCGCACTGCGGGCAGACACTTTACCATCTGAGCCACCAGTTCAGTTCAGTTCAGTTCATTTCAGTCGCTCAGTCGTGTCCAACTCTTTACGACCCCATGAATCACAGCACGCCAGGCCTCCCTGTCCATCACCAACTCCTGGAGTTCACTCAAACTCATGTCCATCGAGTCGGTGATGCCATCTAGCCACCTCATTCTCTGTTGTCCCCTTCTCTTCCTGCCCCCAATCCCTCCCAGCATCAGAGTCAACTCTTCGCATGAGGTGGCCAAAGTATTGGAATTTCAGCATTAGCATCAGTCCTTCCAATGAACACCCAGGATTGATCTCTTTTAGAATGGACTGATTGGATCTCCATGCAGTCCAAGGGACTCTCAAGAGTCTTCTCCAGCACCAGGGAAGCCCATAATTGCAGGAAGGTACTAATATTCGCCAGAAGAACCTGACTCAAGCTATAGGACTCCCTGGTCTTGGGTCTGTCTGTCACTCCTGAGGCTCGGAAAAACCAGCCTCAGGGCTATAAGGCCAGTGCACCACACACACACCACGCATCCCTTTACCTATTCATCTATCCAGGGTGGGTCGCACCCAGAAGCCTGCAGCTGTGTCACAAGGGCCTGCCTGTGAATTCCGACTGGCCTCTCCCAGGTAATCTGCATGATTACGAGGACTGCAGAATTTGTGAGCATGGCCAAAGAATATAGTGTGTTTGGGTTTACTCTGCCATTTCTGGGGCTAAAACCATCACCTTAAGAAGCTAAAATATATGAAGTTGTTAAATGTCATTACTGTTTATTTTGGGGTGGTGGGGGAAGGAGGAACAAAATAGATGCAGTCCACCAATTTGCTTTTTCATATACTTGCCTGGATCTCTCTCTAGTAATGAATTATTTGATCAATTTCTTCCTAGGTTCATTTCACACATATACCCCCAAACAGGACAGCTCTCCTTAGCGTATGAGGTTGGATGAAGGGTGGCTCTTTTCCTCAGTGAGTTCTCAAGTAGGGGAGACAGAAGGGGTAGTAAGAGATGAAAAGGTATGGGGCTGAGAGAGGTCATGTATATGATGAAGTAAGCACCAAGGAGAGGGCAGAGTCCAGAGGCTTGTGGGGAAGACAGCCCTTGGAATTTCGCACTTTAAGCATCTTAATAGAAGGCCTGGGTCTAGGAGTATTAATACTTTCTTGCAGTTTCCTTCAGGGCTAGCTCAGTGTCACTCAAACAGTTAGAGAAGTGAGGAGATGCCAGGAATCCCAGATTCTGACATGGTGCCTGAGTAGGTCTCACAGGGACTAAAAATGCTGCTTGTCCATGAGACAAAAAACAGATGGGATGGAAGATTTTGGACCAGGTCACTGGCAATGCCAGTCCTTTCTTGCTGCCTGTGGAACCTCAGGGCTTCGCTTTCTCAGCCTCCAGTGAGGGTGAGAACAGGAATAGTAATGCCCTCTCCATGTCTCTGAGGGCTGTTTTGAGGCTCAAAGGGGATAGAGCACATGAGGATGCTTTGTAAGTGGGTCCTGAGTATTTGCAGTCACTATTATTAGTATTGGCAAAACATCAATTTCTGCATCCCTCTCCAACTGAGAGGAAAGCCTTTCTGTTGCCCTGCTCTTAAGAGGCCATCCTTGGCAATTCTGAGATGCCCTCTGCAACATGGAAATGTACCAGGAGCAATGCATTTGGAGTAATGTCCTCTTAAGGTTTGATAATGCATTCTTTTTTAAAAGTAAACCCAAGATGAAACAGACCTATTTGGATTGAGGTTTTATGTCTAATGTTCAAGGGATTACATAATTAAATCAGAGACTGCATCTCCTGACATACTCAGAAATAGAGCCGCTCTCACAGGTTCAACATCCATCTCAAATATTCCAGTTGCTTGTGGTTACGTGATGTGTATGTTACATGGCATGTGAGGGTGCCAGTGTCCTCACTCACATGTGAGTAGGGCATAGGGTAGGGAAAGAAGAAGATGAGAAAAGGTCTTATAAAATGAGCACAACTGTGCAAAATATTACACAATGGTGAATCATTTCAGCCTCAGTCCACCTGATGATCACCCTGGCTTCAAGGATAAATAACCCTCATCATTAGATTTCTGAGGCAGACAGCATTCCATTGCAAAGAACCATTTCCACGAATGAATAATCATAGTAAACAAAAAAGTCATAGATACAAGCCAGAGGTTCATCTGCAGTCTACTTCGCTGGACCCTAATGGAACCACAGCCCCGGCTGTAACATCCTTAGGTCTGCTCTTTTAGAATCCGAAGGGGAGGAAGAACTGGCAAGGTTACTCTTGTTTGTCTGGGTCTCCAGTCAAGATTACCCTGAAACCAAACCTAATAGGGCTACAAAGGACTTTGATATTCCTGTGAGAATGCACTCAAGGCTTTAAGATGCTCTCAGGAAGTCTGCCTACTGTGTGTCAAATCTTGCATGCCTCTTTCATTTAGTGGGAGGCAGACTACACCTGGGACAATGGATTCATTTTCAGTGGCACATGAAGCAAGCTGCCTTTCTCCCTGTCTCAAGATACACGGGCTCATGGAATAAAGTTTCCTCATTCAACAGTTATGCACTGAGCACCTACCATGTGTGAAGCAGTCTCTGAAACATGTTGCATTTTATAGTGTCTGACATCTGTTTTTCATGTGACCCTCACAATAACTCTCTGGGTTTGGGCATGGTAGAGGTGGTGACCTCTCGATTGGGAGTCCCCCATCTCAGGGATCTAATACTTGATGATCTGAGGTGGAGCTGATGTAATGATAATAGATGTAATAATAATAAAAGTGCACAATAAATGTAATGCTCTTGAATCATCCCCAAACCATTCCTCCACCCCTGGTCTGAGGAACAATTGTCTTCCATGAAACTTGTCCCTGGTGCCAAAGAGGTTGGGACTGCGGCTCTAGATGATGCACAAAGGAGCTGATGCTCAGAGAAGTTGTAACAGTGAAGTTCAAACCCAGGTCTTCTGGCTCCAAACCCATGTTCCAGTTGCACCTCTCAGCCTCTCGCTCTCCTGGGTTGTCATCCCTCTGTGGGGATGGGCACATTGCATTCAGCCCTTCTGGCAGGCTGTTTGCATTAAGGTTCCATGTTCTGGATGAGTCCTAGGAATTCCTCCCTGGAAGAGGCAACCAGTAATACCCCCGGGTCCTAAAGGATTTCCCTTAGAGACAGCCCAGGTCTGGCCATCTCAGAGGGTCCAGAGCCCCTCATTTTTCTTTTCTCCCTGACCCTAGCAGTCAAGCACAGCTGTGCAGAGGGAGGCATCCCAGTATGGCAGAGGGGATAACAGCAGATCCCTGCTGTTTTTGTTCAGTCACTCAGTCATGTCCGACTCTTTGCAATCTCAAGGACTACAGCACGCCAGGCTTCCCTGTCCTTCACTATCTCCCAGAATTTGCTCCAGTTCGTGTCCATTGAGTCCGTGATGCTATCTAACTATCTCATCCTCTGCTTCTGCCTTCTCCTCCTGTCTTCAATCTTTCCCAGCATCCAGATCTTTTCCAATGAGTCAGCTCTTCTCATCAGGTAGTCAAATGATTGGCCAAAAGATCCTGCAGGTGGTCAAATCCCAACCTTTCCTCTCACCACCTGTATATGTAACACCCCACCTTCCCTTCCCTGTCTATTTCTTGGGGATAACAGCAAAATCCTTATGAGGTCAATGTGAACAGTAAACATGAATGCTACAGAAAACACAACAGGGGCCAGCATTGAGAAAGTGACAATACATGCTAGATTTTTATGTCTCAAAATGTGAAGAAAGTAAATGATACAAAAACAATAAAAGTGTCTTCTAATATTTCTAGTAATAAAAATTAAATGACGTTTTCTGATCCATCTTTTTTTTTTCACATCTAGCATGCATTTTGAGATAATCAAGCCTTCAGAGCAATGGTATTTAATGAAATGGGTGAAATCTACAGTGGTTGTAGACAAAAAATCCCAGAGAATAACAGACTATGTGTTGATTCTATGTGCCCTTTCGTGCCTCAAACACCACTGGCACTCAAGACCGGCACTCAAGCCAGACTGTTCTGTACTAGTGTTGGGTCATGTGACTACTCCTTCCCCAGCTTTATCTGGAGGGTCCTGTAGAGACAGACTTCCACACAGTCCACTTTTCCTGCTACTTCCCCACTTTGTTTGTCACATAACAACTGAAGGCTGTGATGATATTCTATCCTTTCCTCCATATTTTCCCATCCATGGACATGGGAACTGGGTCCTGTGTGCAGGTTAGTCCAGGAAGGGAACCCTCACCCACAGTGACAAGCCCTCCAGCACCTTGAAGTCTCATTCATTGGACTCATGGGGATCAGTGACTTGACAGGGCACGTTCTTTGTTGGGGCCTCTCTTTCCTGGTGCCATGAGAGTGCCAGGACTGAGACAAGACAGTGAGCCCCTCCTTGCTGGGGGTTGTTTCCCAGGACTTTGCTGGCCAGATGCTTTTGGATCCTTCCTGAGGACAGCTTGCAATTAGGAGCTGGTGATGCCAGCCCCTCATTTTGCAGATGAGAAAACTGTAGCCTGAGAGGGAGCCTGGCAAGCCAGCAAGAGGCTGAGTTTGAATAAGAATCCTGGGGTCAGTGCCCAACTAGGGTCTCATTAGGGCTCATCTACTGCCTTTTCTGGATCATCTACCAGGCTTGTGTCAGTAGAGTGAGAGACTGATCACAATGAGATAAATAAATGTGTCAAGTGAAAGAGAGGCCTGGAGAAAGGCAGTCTGATTGAAGTGGCGAGTGTGCTGCCGGGCATCTAACCAGCTCAGATGTTGGTGGGTCATTGTCATCTCTGTAAGGGGAGACAGCAAGCATCGTGCTAACCAAATCACAGCTCTTTGATGCTTTTATAGAGAGATGACTCATTTGGGATAAAAGCCCATAAATTAATAAATGCCATTAAATTTATGGGCTTCTCTTAGTCGGAGTTCTTTTTAGCTATCAATTTACTTTTTAATAAACTCTCCATGTAAAACCCAGCAGTCGGTTTATAGTCTGTGCTGAAGTGACATTTCTGGTATTGACTTCCTTCTGCATGTGTGTGACAAAGGCAAACAGGCCAAAAACAAAACAAAACGTTGGTGGTGAGACATTTGTCAGTTTACGTTAGGCAGCCAGATGAAGGCTGGTGTGCCTGGTTGCCTCTTCCAAGGTCTGCCTGCACTGAGGGTCTTGTAAGCACTTTGCTGGATAGCTCAGATGAAGAGGAGACAGGAAAGCCACTTTGGACTGAGACCCCCTGAAGCAGAATTGAGTGGGAATCATGGCTGACCCATGATTGACTGCTTATCTAAGATAGTACCATCTCTGCACACCACATAGGGGTGATGGAGAAGAAAGTAAGTGAATGTTCAGTAGTGAGCTTTATGTCCAGACATAAATTAGTATAATAACAATAATATAATGATGATGATCATAATAAATATCATGTTAATATACTGAGTGTGTTCTATGATGTAGGGAACTATCAAACACTAGACATTCATTATTGTTTTCAATCCCCATACATTCCTACCAGGCAGGTTCTCCTTTGGATCAGAGTGGATGTGTAACTTACTGGAGGCAACACAAGCCAATTCTTCCTGTGGCAAATTCAGCCTTCCAATCTGGTCATCTGGTTCTAGTTATGGTCTTGCACTGCCCTAAACCTTTCAACGTGTAATTTTTTTTAAAGTTTATCTGTCTTAATTCAGACCACACTTTTCAAAGATTTTTCTACTCATTTTAAACACAGATACAACCTAGGATGTTTCTACTAATATTCCAGTCTTGGATTCTGCAAAAGACATACCATCTTTGTTGCCAACCAATGTGAGAGGCTTTGCACAGAACTCAACGTTTCTTTCTCAAAAGTGACTAGAAGCCCTGTAGACATGGAGGGTGGGAGATTGGGATAGATACTGGGAGTCCCCGAATCTGCTTATTCAAGAAGAGCCAAGAACTCCTAATTGTATTTAGAATAGATCTCCCATGAGTTGATAAAGCTGGAAGAGATTGTAGAGTTCTTGAATCCAACATTCTTATTCTGCGGGAGAAGGTTCTGGAGCTCAAGGATTTTGTAGTGCTGCGTCTAAGGTCACCAACTAGTTTGTGACAGAACTGGCTACATTATTTTAAGTCACTGTGCCCCTTCCTCTATGGGATGCTATCTCTTGGGCTGAGTGGTCCAATCAGTGAATGACCCAGTTCTCTGGCATGTTCCTGGAATCTGAGCTGTAGAGAAGTGGAGAGCTATAGTGCCTTCCACCAAGGTCTGACAATAATCTGAACAAGTAGATTTTTCAAGAATGTTCACTATTATATTCCCAGCAACTGGAAGGGTGTCCTATACACAGCATCACTGATAAATATTTGTTGAACAAAATAGATGTTAATATCTCAGTGTATTGAAATAGCAGCTCCAAGAAACTAGAAACTCAGTAACTTGTTCTGCATCACACAGGTCTATTTAAGTGGGGAGGTGAAATCTGAAGTTAGATCTGCCTGCCTGAAAAGCCTCTATCCTTAAAGTTTCTCTCACTGCCACTTTCAACCTTAAAGTTTAAGGTGTGGTTCTCACACATTATGTATAAGGACTGACTGGGGACAGAGTCCTAGAACCTCCCTAGAGAATCTGATTCTCTAGGACCACTGCCAAAGCAGCATAAGTATTCTGGTGTAGGTGGACCATGGGCCCCATTTGGAAAAATACTGTTTCAAAGATTATTAATAACAGCTGATATCTGTGAGCCTTACCCTGTCCCTGAAATAGTTAATTAATCTTCACACCAGTTCTACAATATAGATTCTGTGTTTATCATTGCCTTCTAGAGATTAGGGAAAAAACCCTGAAGCACATAGAGGTTAGGTGACCATCCCCGGTCACGGAGATGGTCAGGTACGGAGCCATAAGAGGAACCCATGTTGTACTGCAGAGCATCTGCTCTTAGTCATCGGCCTCTCTAAAAGGAAGAGTGAGGATGGAGGGTGGGGTGTAAGGGACTGTTATTGTCTCCACTCAGTTTTGTTTGAGCATAAAAGGAATTGGATCCTTAGGTGCCTCCAGGTGAGTGGAAGTATGCAAAGGTGATCCCTCTAGGCATGACTTCAGTCTGAGGACACCCCTAAAGGCAGGGTGAAGCTGTGAATTGACAGAGGAATTTGACAGTGACTCTACCCACCCAAGTTACTGGTATGTCCACCAATGGATGAGGAGACATCTAAATAGATTTTAGAGCTGATTCCTCTCAGAGCCACAATTCCTTCATTTTCAGTAGCAAAGAAGACAGATTATTGTCAAAGACATAAATAAAACAAAAAAAACTTGATGTGAGCATCGTATAAAGGTTATAACAACATCCATGCTTTTGAACGCTGAGGAATTGATGCTTTTGAATTGTGGTGCTGGAGACGAGTCTTGAGAGTCCCTTGAACTGCAAGGAGATCAAACCAGTCATTCCTAAAGAAAATCAACCCCTGAATATTCATTGGAAGGACTGACGCTGAAGGTAAAGGGCCACTACTTTGGCCACCTGATTCAAAGAGCCGACTCATTAGAAAAAGACTCTGATCCTGGGAAACACTGAAGGCAGAAAGAGAAGGGTGCAACAGAGGATGAGATGGTGAGACAGCATCACCAACTCAATGGTCATGAGTTTGAGCAAACTCCAGGAGATAATGAAGAACAGGGAAGCCTGGCGTGCTGCAGTTCATGGGGTCCAAAGAGTCGGACATGACTTCCTAATGGAGCAACAACAACATACTTTTGTTAGGCATCTCTTCCCCATCTTTGTCCCATTGAAACTCCAGGGAATGAAAAATCTGGTTGTTAAAGAAGCAAGCAGGTGATCCTATTTCTAAAGAAACATTTCCAGGAGTCAAATACCTGCGTAAATAGACTCATTTATGAGAGGTTATACCTAGAGAAAAATGGCACACAAGCCCATGTTTCAGCCTCCTTAGACTTGTGAACAGTCCACAGACTGTGTGCTCTGAAAGCAGCAAAATTGTCCCATAAAACATCTGTAGCCACGACTGCTGCTTAGGTTGTCATGCTGCTGCTGCTGCTGCTAAGTTGCTTCAGTCGTGTCCGACTCTGTGCGACCCCATAGACGGCAGCCGACCAGGCGCCGCCATCCCTGGGATTCTCCAGGCAAGAACACTGGAGTGGGTTGCCATTTCCTTCTCCAATGTGTGAAAGTGAAAAGTGAAAGTGAAGTCGCTCAGTCGTGTCCGACCCTCAGCGACCCCATGGACTGCAGCCCACCAGGCTCCTCCGTCCATGCGATTTTCTAGGCAAGAGTACTGGAGCGGCTTGCCATTGCCTTCTCCGTAGGTTGTCATGGCAGAAAGTAAAAAAGGTATACGCACAGAGGGTTTTGTCGGGGCACTCTTGCATTAATCATACTTTTTATTTCATACCACACCATCCCCATCCACAGGGGATACATTCCAAGGCCCCTAGTGGATGCTGTAAACAGTTTAGTACTGAAACACTTTCACTTTCCACTACATGTACCATGTTTTTTCCTATATACACATACCTGTGATAAAGTTCAACTTATAAATTAGGTTCAGCAAGGGAATGACAGTAACTAACAAAGAACAGAGTAATTACAACAATACGCAGTAATCACCGCTGTGTAAATGCGGTCTCTCTCAATCTGCCTCAGAATAACTTACTGTACAAATTTAACGCCTTTTTCATCTCAACTAAGCACTCACTACCCACTATGACTATCACTGTCACAGTTTCAAATACAGCAGCAAAACTAGCACGGGTTTCTTTTTCCTTTTTCACAACTTCATGGATAGAAGATGTGTTCTCTCTGTAGATCTTGGCAACCTCAGCATACAATTTTTCCCTTTCCTCATTAAGTTGAGGAATTTTACCTTTTCACTGAAAGTAAGTTCTTGACACCTCCTCTTTGGCAGGTCTAAATGGCCAGCATCACTCCTCTTGTGCTTTGGAGCCATTATTAAGTAAAACAAGGAGCCATGTCAATCTGATACCTGGGGTGGCTACTGGGTATATAAATAGTGTGATCCTCAGGACAAAAGAATGATTCACATTCTGGGCAGGACACAGTGGGACAGCTCAGGATTTCATCACATGACTCAGAGGGGCTCAAAATCTAAAACTTAGGAATTATCTTTTCCTGGAATATTCCATTTAATATTTTTGGACTGAGGTTAACTGTAGGCAACTGAAACTGGAGAGCACAACCACGAAAAGGGTGAGAGGGCTCCTGTAATTATTAGTAATTCCTAGAGGAAACAATCTGATAGCCAATACACCTTGACATGCAAACCAGTCAATTCTGAGTCCATTTCTCCACCCACCTCCTTTCATCAGGCTCCTGCAGGCTGGGACATTATCCCGCAGCCCCAAATCATCCCAGGGACGGATACAGTTAGAGACCATCTCTATTCCCAGAACCTGCCAAAGTTAAAGAATCCGATCGTCAGGTGTGCCCTGCTGCTCAGCCTGCCTTGTCCAATCGTTCCCATGAAAATCCACAATAAGGACTTTTACCCCTGCCTTTCCCTGCTTCTTCTGTCTCCTGCCTGACCCTGGTGCTTCCCTGTGTGGTCCTATGAGGTGTGCCATGGCCTCTCCCCTTAAGAATGGTGACTAACAAGTCCTTTTCCATAACAACTGTCTCCTGATGTGTTGGCCTTACCAACAGATAAAAACAAAATCCTGTGCCCCTTTTGAAACACCTCATTGCTCAATGCCAGAATAAATCCTCCTCATTTTCACTAACCGAATCACTCTTCCATCTGTTTATAAATCAAGAAGTTTTCATCACAGGCTCTGAAAACCTTCTTGCAAAGTAGGTTGCCCTGTGCCATTATATAATAGTACAGTGGGTATGTGCCTGGAGGCAGCAAGAGGTAGTTGCATCCAAACTCCTATTTTCTGGGCTGGTTATTCTCTCTAAGTCCCAGTTTTCTCATCTGTAAATGCAGATGTGAATTTCCATTTCCCAGGGTTGTGGGTTTACAGAAAATGGTGTCTATAAAGAAGACAGTCCTCTGTTTGGGTTCTAGTTAGTACTAACTGAAGGGTAGCTTTCAGGTGTTCTTATTTTCTCCAATCACCAGTCTTGCTCCTGTGGCTTGACAACCCGTGGATGAAGCTCTGACAGTTTGCAAGGAATAGGCCCCCTTATCAAAAATTCTTTCTGCAGCAGAGAGATTAAACAGGTCTCAGAATCTTATATTCAGAGGGCTTGCCTTTCAACTCAGTGCCCATGGGGATGCTGGGAAAAAAGGCTGCCTCACACGTCGGGCATGCAACTCGCCAGGGAAAGCTCAGCCTGTGGGATTGGTGGAGGGGGAAGTGTGTGGGCAGCCGCAATCTTCCCATCTATTCATTTGCACTCACTCTCCTGTGAAAACCTCCACTCTGTGAAATTGGTGTAGTCACGATTTTGGGCATGGACCATCTGCCTGGTCCCAAATGTGATTCATGAACTTGGAGGGATTTGCATTAACTGTTCATTTCAGCAGCAGGAATCATGCATTCATTTCACAGCTTTGAGCATCAGCACCTTTTTTGGCCTGCAACAGGCATGCAGGGGTTCATTTTGATGAGAACTGCAACAAATTTCTCTCTTTCTCTTTTTTTCCCCAAAATCCTCTGCCTTCAACTTTAATGGGATTGGCAGGAAGCCTTTTGTGCCTTGGTCTTTTAAGAATTCTCCAGCTTATTTAAAGGCATGTAATTCCACTTTAGATATATATTTCTCTAGTCAAGGTCCACATTTATTATAAAATAAATGAAAGTGATACTTCCAGTTTTACTTTCCAAAGAAGTAAAACTAATTAGGTAGGCTAGGGAACAGGATATACTGATTAAATCTAATTACTGTTTAACTAAGTCTAAATGAAAATCTAAGTTTGGTTTCCACTATTCTAACAAAAAATCTTTCAAATGTACCAGTCAATCTGCTTTTCTGCCTTAGTAGACTGAACATTTGATTAATCTTGGATAACTCAGTATTTGATAGTACCTCAAATTCACTAATATGAACAGCAAATCTGCCAATATAAAAAATTTGATTCCATGTTCATGTATTCTAAACAAAGGACAGAAAATACTTACACTAAAAGCTTCTTCATAATGTACTTTGTTATGATTTGCATCATATCTTCTGTAAGTGAAATAGGGCTGTTTCCCATTGATATAATTTGGGGTAATAAAATTTGTTTTAAAAGTATTACTCAGCCATTATATATGTAGAGTACATCACGTGAAATACTGGGATGGATGACTCACAAACTGGAATCAAGATTTCTGGGAGAAATTTCAACAACCTCATATATGCAGATGATATCACCCTAATGGCAGAAAGCTAAGAGGAACTAAAGAGCCTCTTGACGAGGTTGAAAGAGGAGACTGAAAAATCTGGCTTAAAACTCAACATTCAAAAAACTAAGATCATGGCATCCAGTCCCATCACTTCATGGTAAATAGATGGGGAAAAAGTGGAAACAGTGACAGATTTTATTTTCTTGGACTCCTAAATCACTGTGGATGGTGAGTGAAATCGTTAATTAAAAGACGTTTGCCCCTTGGAAAAAAAGCTATGACAAACCCAGATAGCATATTAAAAAATAGAGACATCACTTTGTCCACAAAGGTCCATATAGTTAAAGCTATAGTTTTTTTAGTACTCAAGAATGGATGTGAGACTTGGACCATAAAGAAGGCTGAGCGCTGAAGAATTGATGCTTTCAAATTGTGGTGCTGGAGAAGACTCTTGAGAGTCCCTTGGACAGCAAGCAGATAAAACCAGTCAATCCTAAAGGAAATCAACCCTGAATATTCTTTGGAAGGACTGATGCTGAAGCTCTAATACTTTGGCCACCTGATGAGAAGAGCCGACTCATTGGAAAAGACCCTGGTGCTGGGAAAGGTTGAAGGCAGGAGAAGAAGGGAGTGACAGATGATGAGATGGTTGGATGGCATCACTAACTCAATGGGCATGAATTTGAGGAAACTCCGGGAGATAGTGAAGGATAGGGAAGCCTGGTATGCTGCAATTCATGGGGCTGAGAAGAGTCAGACATGACTTAGCAACTGAAGAACAACAACTCAGCCATATACCAAGTAAAGTTTTTATTTGTTTGTTTGTTTTTAATATTTCTCAGCCATAAAAGGAACAAAATTGTGCCATTTTCAGAGATGTTAATGGGCCTAGAGGCTGTCATCAGAGTGAAATAAGTCAGAAAGAGGAAAACAATATAGTATAGTAATGCATATATGTATAATCTAGAAAAATGATATAGATGAACCTATTTGCAAACCAAATATAGACACAGAGAACAAATGGAGACCAAGGGGAAGAGGGAGTGGGATGAATTGGGAGATTGGGATTGACCCATATACATTGCCTGGTAGCTCAGATGGCCTGCAGTGCAGGAGAAATGGATTTGATCTCTGGGTCAGGAAGATCCCCTGGAGAAGGGAATGGCTACCCACTCCAGTATTCTTGCCTGGAGAATTCCAAGGACAGAGGAGACCGGTGGGCTACAGGCCATGGGTAGCAAAGAGTCGTACTCTGAGTGGTTAACACTTTCACTTTCATAAAATAGGTAACTAATGAGAGCACCTTGTATACCACAGGGAAATCTACTTAATGCTCTATGGTGACCTGAATTGGAAGGAAATCCAAAAGTGAGGGGATATATGTATATGTATGGCTGATTCATTTTGCTGTACAGTAGAAACTAATATAACACTGTAAAGCAACTATACACCAATAGAAATTAATTTAAAAAATAAGGAAAAGCAAAGAAAAAAAAGATGAGTACTTATGAGGAAGTCAGTAGGGCTTGTTCAGCCAGCTTCTGGTCACCACCACTTCAAAGCCTCTTTCTTGGCATTTGCCCAGTGCTTGGAGTCCATTTACTTTCCCAGCTGATTTTACAGTTCCAAAGCTTCTGATTTTACCTGTGTGCCTCCCAGACCCTGGTGATGGCTCCCTGGAAGTTGTTTCCACAAGGAGAGCACAGTGAATAGGGCAGCTGCCCGTGGCTCACTCCCCGCTCTGCACCCCTTCCATGGTCCATCCTTCCCCGCCCAGGGACTGGGCCCACCAGCCCCTGCATGCACGGACCAGCAAGGTTCCCAGAGAGGATGGACTGCTCAAACTCTGAACAGTCACCTGTTGCAGGGAAAACAAAGACCCTCTCCCCCACCTCTCACCCAGTATGCTAGGCACAGGGGCAGTCCATTCTATGCTTTCAATAAGTTTTCAAATGTGCTCCTTTCAGTGGCCGCTTTGGTGGTGATTATCTCATTAGGGTCTTGGCCTTGAAACACCTTATTTATTGTGAATTGTAAAACATATACCCTCTCAAACTTTTTTTTTTTTTTTAATACAAACTCTAGTTTTACTGGAATTTTTTCTTCTGGGAAAATCTCTCCCTGCCCCATTGAGAGCTGCTACCACCCCCAGTGTGGATGGATTGTGTGGGGACCTGGCCCGGTGCCATGGAACAGGAGCTCACAGCCCAGATGTCAAGGTAATTTCCAGACCTTGTTTTGTTTCCTAAATCCCCTTCAGGAGTTCATGGATTAAACCACATGAGCCAACCGGCTCCTGATAGCTTTATATAAACTGCACAGATTTTTCAGGAAACAAAAATAAATCTTGCTCGCTCCTAACAGAGTAGGGGCGATATTCTCTAGGAGAGAGAGAGGAATAGTTGAAGTGGCTCTAGAATGGATGGCAGTCCTGTGATTGTGTAACCCACACAGCCAGCATAAAATTGTAAAACTCTGCCTCAGGGGCAGATGGCTGCTGGGAGGATATTTATAGCAGGGACCTAGAAATAACTGTAATAGAAAAGCCTCCTGAGTAACAAGAGACGGGACTTCAGGTAGCATTTGGTCTAGAAGATATTCTTGCTTTTGTCTGAAATTCTGGAGGGCTGCGCATCCCCTCACACGCAGGAGAGAATATTCGGTATACGCACAGAGTAGGCAAAAGTTAACCCTCCCATAGTTTCGTGCTACACAGACCCGACAGACAGGAACTGGAAACAGGAAAGGAAGCAGTAAGATTAGCAGAAGTGTGGGCGAGGCATTTTGCACCATGTGCTGGGAGATGCGGGGAGAGAGCCTGAGGACACTCCAGAATCAGCGTGATGGTGGTCGTCACATCCGGAAGGGGCCGCTGTGCAGGGATGTGCATGGGGCAGGGGCAGGAAATGCAGAACTGGGGCACAGAGATTGGGGTCTGGGTTCAAATCAGGATGCAATTACCCAGCCCCTCTGTGCTAAAGCCTTCAACAACTGGCCAAGGAGGAGGGAACCAGACTGCAATGGACGTGGGTACAGTTTGTGATTTTTTTTCTCTGTTTCTAAGTTTATGAGCTGTATCGAGGATACTTTGTTAGCATGGGTTCAGGACTCTGTAATACATCTTTTGGTCACTGTTATAAATTTTCAAGCTTCAGTTCTCATTACAGAGAAGCACTCAAAGCACCCAAACCAACACCGAAGTCACCACTCTTGGATCCTGCCAGTGTAGATGAGCAAACCACGAAATGTCCCCAAAGGTCTTAAAACTATAAGGCATGAATGAGACTGTAAGAAAGAGAGGGAAGGTTGTTCAGATTCCTAAAGGGGGTTTCTTTGTGTACTTAATGTCTTAAGTATCTTTTAAAAATCATTAAAAAACAATCAGGTGGTTCCTGCATATGTGTGTGAATGTATGTATACAGTAGACAAGGTAGTGCCACCTACCATTCAAAACAAAGCAAAGCAAAACACTCCTATAACTGCATGAGAAAATAGCTCTGTGAAAAAACTGCACCATGTGTGTAAAGATCTCTTTTTTTCCAAGAGAACTGGCTGAACTGATTTTCGCAATCTTAGATTTCTTGTGAGCGTGTCTTTCTTCAATACCTGCCTCATCCCAACGGGAGAACCAGAGAGGAGCTTGGTTTTTCTTATTTTCCGTCCAGCTAGCATATCACCAAGATTTACGCATCTTTAAGTCCTCAACTGGAACCGCCAATGTTATTAACAACCCACACTACTCACTTAGAAGATAATTAACAGAGTATCCCAAGCACAGCTTCTCTAGAAGGTACTGCTGCTGCTGCTGCTAAGTCACTTCAGTTGAGTCTGACTCTGTGTGACCCCATAGACGGAAGCCCACCAGGCTCCCCCGTCCCTGGGATTCTCCAGGCAAGAACACTGGAATGGGTTGCCATTTTCTTCTCCAATGCATGAAAGTGAAAAGTGAAAGTGAAGTCGCTTAGTCGTGTCCGACTCTTCGCGACCCCATGGACTGCAGCCGACTAGGCTCCTCCATCCATGGGATTTTCCAGGCAAGAGTACTGGAGTGGGTTGCCATTGCCTTCTCTGCTAGAAGGTACAATTATCCACTATTTACAGAAACTTCTACCCAGTTGTTTTCATCCTCTTAGTAAGCGATGCCTTATTTTCAGCTCAGTGCCACCTCAGGATCTCCTGATCATGTACATGATTAAACCTAAGGAAAGGGCGACTTTTGGTGAAGGAAATGGTAACCCACTTCATTATTCTTGCCTGGGAAGTCCCACGGACAGAGGAGACTGGTGGGCTACAGTCCATGGTGCGGCAAAGAGTCGGACACGACCCAGTGACTGAGCACAGGGATGACTTTACACTCCAGACGCATTCATCTCTCATACAGCAAGCTCATCAGGCAGGATGTAAATGGTCCAGGGCGTCACACCCCAAACCAGGCAGGTTCCTCATGTCTGTTCTGTGCTGCACTTGCTGGTGGGGACTCCTGGCCGTGGAGACCCAGGAAGAAGACAGTGATTATGCGACTATTCAGTTTTCCGTTTCCCTCTTCAAGTTGAATAACGGTAGCCAAACCTGCTTGTGGACAGAGAACACAGGAGTTCTACCTGAAACTGAGTAGGACGTTTCGATAGCCTCAGGTGCAGCCAGCAATAGGACCAGACAGAGTGGGCGGAACCGTGGCCTAACACGGGGACGGACCCTGAAGCCGGCTTTGAGGGAGATACCAAGGCAGAACACAGACCTGGAGGTGGGGGTGAGCTCTCTGACAACAGGGACCATGTCTGATTCCCACTGTGTCTCTAGTACCTGCGTGGAGCCTCGAACACAGACACCCTCCTTAGAGTTTGTCAAGGGCATCAGCAAAGCTGGAGGTTTTCACTGTGATCTCATGGCAGGAATTCAAAGGGGAATCACATGGCATCCAAACAGCTCCGTGGAGGACACTTTCAGGGACTTGGAAGTTAGCAATATCTAGTGATCAGAGGCACTTGGGGGTGGTCTGCATCAGATAATGGGGTCCTGAGACCAGGCTCAGATTATAAAGGCCTCGGAGAGTGTCTGGCGAGAGCAAGGCAGGACAGCGGGAGTGGACTGGTTACCAAGAGCAAGGCAGAGACCTGTAGAGAGAGAAGGATCCAGAAGTTGGAGGAACCTGAGTCATGAGAGCTGGACTATGAGATCAGCATTAGAGCAGCACCATGGCTGACGCAATAATGCTGTTGTGTCCAAGAACGTTTGGCGAGAAACAAGAGCTTCGTGAATCACTTCTGTTAAGTTTCCCAGGCCAGGGCCAGAGTCAGGGCCAGGGTAGGGCCCGTGGGTAAAGAAGAGGCGGTGCAGAGGCTGTGACATAACAGTCCCTGCATTCCTGGTCCCGGTCAGGGAAACCTCTCCAGCCACAACACAACTTAGTAGTTTATGGAAACTGCCTTTCCAGTTGATTTATAATTGTTTTCTTCCCCTCTGCACAAAGTGCATTTAGGTTAAAAACCAGGCAGCATAGAAATAAACTAATTGAGAGCATAAGCACTAAGATTTTACTGTCCTTTCATAAATTTGAAGTTTTAGAGTCTTCTCAAGGCAGAGGCAATAGAAGATTTCAGGCTTTGCCTGTTGCAAAAACTGTGACCCTAAATCTAATAGGGTGAAAGGGAGGTGATGGTTACCTAGAGAAATGAATCAAAAAACAACACCTAAATCCTCCAAGGAATCGTGAGGCTCACCTGTCTTCTAAAGAAAACACACACACCTTCACACTCATACCCATTCACACTTACACACACAATAGAAGTTTTGACTCGACAAGTAAGACCTGATTGTAATCACTGTTTTCTGAAAAGGAAATATATTTATAGGCAATGAATAAATGTCATTGGTTTCAACGATTTTGTGAATACAACCAGAAAAGAAATTAGCAGAGAGCTAAGAGGAGTTTTGACAATGAATCTTGCATTTCATCATTTAGTAAAATACTAGGTGTTCCCTTAAAATTGCAGGTTGAGGGGTTCCCCAGGTGGTCTCCGTGGCTAAGACTCTGTGCTCCCAGTGCAGGGGGCACGGGTTTGATCCCTGGTTCAGGAACTAAGTTTCTACATGCCACAAGGCATGCCACCCACCAAAAAAAGTGCAGGTTGGATATCCTAGAATGTCCAGTCACACTTGCCCTCAAAAGCTTCTCAAAGGCAGCCTTCTTTCCCTCACTGTTCGCTGCCACCTAGTGAATTTATATGGAAAATAAAAAAAAAAAAAGAAATTTTCTAGAAAGGAAATGCTTTTTAAAAGGAAGATGGCTTTAACCATAGACTTCAATTGTCAAATTGTAAGGGGTGCCTGGAGCAGGACGGTGGAAGCTCTTGCCAAAAGGGCTATGGAAGAGATAATGAAATTCAAACCACTGGAGCAGAACATATAAATGAAGCTGCTGTCCAGTGGAGCCTTCTGGAAAGAGCAGGTTGAGGTCAGCAATTCGTGACAGCACAGGGCTGCCAATCAGGACAGCCTGGCTCAACAAAATCATCTGTTCCTGTGCCCACCCCTTGGTCGACCCCAAAGGCAGGGCCACATGTCACATTGCCCTATGCACAGATGGAAAGTTCTTGATAGAGAAGAAAGGTGTTTGGCGTGATGCTGTGGCTGGTGCTATAACTCCAGAGTTTGTGCATGGGAGGCATGAAAACTATGCTAACGAGGCCCCCTGGGGGGATGATCGCAGAAGTGGGGAAAGTGTAATTAGAATGGAAATGTAATGATATGCTGCTTTCCTAACCCCAGCTCTTGCCTTGGCTAGTCTCCCTGCAGTGTGAACACAAAAGGCTGCAACCTTCCAAATGGAGAGCCAGGCAGGGTAACCATCTATTGCTCATCTTCGACTCCTCCATCACTCCACACACACAGCTGCAGGCGAGAGGTGCGTGGGTACGAATTCGGTGAGAGCTACTGTGTGGACCAACCTGGCCTTTGCGCTTCAGAATCCACCTTACGTCTCTCTCTACTGGGATCACGAGCGCCCTCAGCCCTGCCCAGATTCTCAGGCCTGCCTAGCTTCTATGAACATGATGGAGAAGTGGATTTTTCCAGTTCAGGTAACAGTATTTGTGCAAATTAGAGTTGCTGTGACAACTGCCATTATAGTGTGTGCATGTATGTGTGCACACACATATACCTGGTTGTATATGTGGATGTGAGTTCAAGGGTATATGTGTATATATGCTGTATAAACACTAAGAAACTGATGATTTCAAGTCTCTTATTGTCTTCATTGTCTCTGTAGGGTGAATTTTTTTTAATGACTCTGATCATTAAGGAAATTGTGAGGCTGTCTGGCTCAGAAACTAAGAAAAAAATCCACTGATTTTAATGTTAAATGAGACCAACATGAAACTCTAAGATTTGCTTTTTTTCACTCAAGAGACCATGGACCATTCAACTCATGACATCTCCCCCAGGCATCCTCCAGAGCAAATGCTGCTGCTGCTGCTGCTAAGTCACTTCAGTTGTGTCCGACTCTGTGTGACTCCATAGACGGAAGCCCACCAGGCTCCCCCGTCCCTGGGATTCTCCAGGCAAGAACACTGGAGTGGGTTGCCATTTCCTTCTCCAATGTGTGAAAGTGAAAACTGAAAGTGAAGTCTCTCAGCCGTGTCCGACCCTTAGCGATCCCACGGACTGCAGCCTACCAGGCTCCTCCATCCATGGGATTTTCTAGGCAATAGTACTGGAGTGGCTAGGCATTGCCTTCTCCGCCAGAGCAAATAGTTCACTGTTAAAAGATGCTGCATGTGCTGTTGCGTGTCTCCTGCTAGCCATCACTTTCACACTCAGAGCAGATTTGCCCTGATGCAAAAAGGGTGATATTATTATTTTGGCACTGGGCCATTCAGTGATTTGATGCTATTTGTATTGTAATTTACAGCTGTCAATTGAATTTGAATGCTTGCTCTGTCTGTGGGGACTTGAGCTATTAATAGTGCAATGCATAGAGAGTCTAAGCATATTGCTGGGAATCACTGTTTGAATAATTTTATGTGTGTACTTCTCCACATCATCTCCTTTAGCGCTGTGCAGCCTGTGAGCCAGTGTTGTTTACTGGATCCCTTTTTACAGCATCATTGTTCCTCTAACGCAGCAGGTCAAATCCTTATTCAATGTGAGTGAGCGAAACAAAGACCGCACGTGAAGCTGTTAGCCCATACACAATTCGACGTTCAATTAAGCACAGCTAACATGCTTTCCGAACCACATCTAACTCCTCCAGAGCTTACTTATACCATGCTTCATCCAGGGCAAGTCCAAAGGGCATCAGGGTGAGACCAACACAGGACTCGCTCTCCAAGAATCAGTACAACCAGTACAACAATAAGATTTGAGGAGTAAAAATGTAAAACTAGAACACTCTAGTGTGCTGTGAATTTGGATCATCTGTGCCTGACTGAGAGAGGCTGTAAAAATAACCCTCACCATCCTGTTCTTGGAGGGAAAAAATAGTGCCAAGCATTCTTAATTAGTACTTCCCCTGGCAGCAGTTTGGGGACTCTGTGACTCCCCAATCCCCCTAGAGGTAGGGAGCTGACTTCACAGAAATCTTCTAGCCAACTTGGGGAAAAATGACTCCTTAATCCAACTTTGCAAACAAATAGGTTTTTAGTTATTAGATATTTCCCTCCAAATTTCAAACAAATAAATCACACAGAGTATATTTTAAGCAACTAATTTTGCATAGGGCTCACTCTGTGAGACCATGAAAAGAATTGGGAAGACCTGGACTCTGCTGTCCAGGAGTTGGGGACCCAGGAGGGCCTGAGCCAAAAAGGCAGTGAAATAAAAACAGGACAGCAGCAGGTAATCCCCATCCATGCAGAGGGGGGTGTTAGCAAGACAGCTTGTTTAGACGCACTGCATGTTATTCATTCACTAAAGAACAACAATTTAAAAGAACGACAAATTTAATTCAGATGAACATTATATCTACTGCTGTGGGCAAGAAGCCCTCAGAATAAATGGAGTAGCCCTCAGAGTCAACAAAAGAGTCCAAAATGCAGTACGTGGGTGCAATCTCAAAAATGACAGATTGATCTCTGTTCGTTTCCAAGGTAAATCATTCAGTATCACAGTAACCCACGGCTATGCCCCAAACCCTAATGCCGAAGAAGCTGAAGTTGAAGATGATCTACAAGACCTTCTAGAACTAACAACAAAAAAAAAGATGTCCTTTTCATCATAGGGGATTGAAATGCAAAAGTAGGAAGTCAAGAGATACCCGGAATAATGGGCAAGTTTGGCCTTGAAGTACAAAATGAAGCAGGGCAAAGGCTAACAGAGTTTTGCTAAGAGAATGCACTGGTCATAGAAAACACCCTCTTCCATCAACATAAGAGATGATTCTACACATGGACCTCACCAAATGCTCAATACTGAAATCAGATTGATTATATTCTTTGCAGCCAAAGATGGAGAAGCTCTACACAATCAGGAAAAAACAAGACTGGGAGCTGACTGTGGCTCAGATCATGAACTCCTTATTGCCAAATTCAGACTGAAATTGAAGGAAGTAGGGAACACCACTGGACCATTCAGGTATGACCTAAATCAAATCCCTTATGTTTATACAGTGGAAGTGACAAATAGATTCAAGGGATTAGATCTGATAGAGTGCCTGAAGAACTATGGACAGAGGTACATTGTGCAGGAGGCAGTGATCAAGACCATCCCCAAGAAAAAGAAATGCAAAAAGCCAAAATGGTTGTCTGAGGAGGCCTTACAAACAGCTGACAAAAGGAGAGAAGCTAAAGGAAAAGAAGAAAAGGAAGGATACACTCATTTGAATGCAGAGTTCCAGAGAATAGCAAGGAGAGATAAGAAAGCCTTCCTCTGTGATCAGTACAAAGAAACAGAGAAAAACAATAGAATGGGAAAGACTAGAGATATTTTCAAGAAAATTAGGGATACCAAGGGAAATTTTCATGCAAAGATGGGCACAATAAAGGACAGAAGCAGAAGATATTAAGAAAAGGTGGCAAGAATACACAGAAGAACTATACAAAAAAGATCTTCACGACCCAGATAATCACGATGGTGTGATCACTCATCTAGAACCAGACATCTTGGAATGTGAAGTCAAGTGGGCCTTAGAAAGCATCACTATGAACACAGCTAGTGGAGGTGATGGAATTCCAGTTGAGCTATTTCAAATCCTAAAAGATGATGGTGTTAAAGAGCTGCACTCAATATACCAGCAAATTTGGAAAACTCAGCAGTGGCCACAGGACTGGAAAAGGTCAGTTTTCATTCCAATCCCAAAGAAAGGCAATGCCAAAGAATGTTCAAACTACCCCACAATTGCACTCATTTCACACGCTAGTAAAATAATGCTCAAAATTCTCCAAGTCAGGCTTCAACACTATGTAAACCAAGAACTTACAGATGTGAAAACTGGATTTAGAAAAGGCAGATAAACTAGAGATCAAATTGCCAACATCCATTGAATCATAGCAAAAGCAAGAGAGTTCCAGAAAAAAATCTACTTATGCTTTATTGACGAGACCAAAGCCTTTGACTGTGTGGATCACTACGAACTGTGAAAAATTCTGAAAGAGATGGGAATACCAGACCACCTGACCTGCCTCCTGAGAAATCTGTATGCAGGTCAAGAAGCAACAGTTAGAACTGGACATGGAACTATGGACTGTTTCCAAATGGTGAAAGGGGTACATCAAGGCTGTATACTGTCACCCTGCTTATTTAACATATATGCAGAGTACATCATGCAAAATGTGGGGCTAGATGAAGCACAAGCTGGAATCAAGATTGCCAGGATAAATATCAATAACCTCAGATACGCAGATGATACCAACCTTATGGCAGAAAACGAAGAGGAACTGAAGAGCCTCTTGATGAAAGTGAAAGAGAGAGAAAAAGTTGATTTAAAACCCAACATTCAAAAAATGAAGATCATGGCATCCGGTCCCATCACTTCATGGCAAATAGATGGGGAAACAATGCAAACAGTGAGAGACTTTATTTTGGGGGCTCCAAAATCACTGCAGATGGTGACTGCAGTCATAAAATTAAAAGATGCTTACTCCTTGGAAGGAAAGCTATGACCAACCTAGACAGCATATTAAAAAGCAGAGACATTACTTTGTCAACAAAGGTCCATCTAGTCAAAGCTTTGGCTTTTCTAGTAGTCATGTATGGATGTGAGAGTTGGACCATAAAGAAAGCTGAGCACCAAAGAATTGATGCTTTTGAACTGTGGTGTTGGAGAAGTCTCTTGAGAGTCCCTTGGACTGCAAGGAGATCCAACCAGTCAATCCTAAAGGAAATCAGTCCTGAATATTCATTGGAAGGACTGATGCTGAAGCTGAAGCTCCAATACTTTGACCACCTGATGCAAAGAACTGACTCCTTGGAAAAGATCTTGATGAAGGGCAAGATTGAAGGCAGGAGGTGAAGGGGATGACAGAGGATGAGATGGTTGGATGGCATCACCAACTTGATGGACATGAGTTTGAATAAGCTCTAGGAGTTGGTGATGGACAGGGAGGCCTGGCGTGCTGCAGTCCATGATTGCAGTAAAGACTGAGCAACTGAACTGAACTGAAAGAAGAACAACAAAATGTCTATTCGTGGAAGACATCAGCTTACATACCGCAGATTCTCAACCCTACTCATCCTAGGAAACATGAGAAATATAATTTTTGAAAAATTTAAATGGTTTAAATGAGATAACAATGAAATATTATTTAAAATCATTAATTCTTATTCTCTGCAGTTTTTTTCCTCTGATTGATAGGAAAGACTGAGGCAGTAAGGAATTATTAGCAATTATTATAATGATAGTAAAGTAGGTATTATTTATTCAGCACTAAATATGGGCTAGGCCACTGTATTATTATTGCTTTTAAGTGATTCATCTTTTTAATCCTTACTTTCACAATACATTTTAAGGTAATATCATTGCAATGAATTGAAAGTTTGTGTATATTCACATAATTCATATGTTGAAATCCCAACCCCCAGTATGATGGTAGTAGAAAGTGGGACCTTTGGGGTAATTAGGTCATAAGGATAGAGCCCTCATGAATGGGATTAGGGCCCTTATAAAAGAGACATCAGAGAGTTCTCATACTCTTTTTCTGCCACGTAAGGTTACAACGAGAAGCTGACAGTCTGTAACCCAGAAGAGGGCTCTTATCAGAACTCAGCCATACTTGCACCCTGATCTTAAACTTCCAGCCTCCAGAACTGTGAGAAATGAATGTCTGTTGTTTATATGCCCCTCAGTCCATGGTATTTTGTTATAGCAGCTCTAACTAGCTAAGCCAATCATTGTCTCTGCTTTATAAGGGAGGAAGTTGATTGTTCAATGTTAAACAATTAGTATATGACAGAACTAAGATGCAGACTTTGGACTGTCAGTTTCCAGAGTCAGTGTCCTTAACTGTTACACTTGTGGATATATGATGTCCTAGATATTTATGTATATACATACACATGTATATATGTGTGCATGTGTGCATGCTCAGTTGCTTTAGTCATGTCCGGCTCTTTGCTACCCCATCGACTATAGCCGGTTAAGCTCCTCTGTCCATGGGATTCTCCAGGCAAGAACACTGGAGTGGGTTTCCATGCCCTCCTCCAGGGGCTCTTCCCGACCCAGGGATCAAACCCACATCTCTTAGTCTCCTGCACTGTCAGTGGATTCTTTACATGTAATTTATTTTCTATTCCCATTTTCCTAGTCTAGGAAGCTCTTGGGGGACTGTTGTCATAGTCTTCAAACTGTCCACCTCTGGCTCCTGTCTCTTCTGCAACAAATCCATCCCCATAAGCTGCCAACAGAGTTATGTTCTGAAAATGCAAGTCATAGGATTCTCTCTAGTATCTAAAGCTCTCCATGGCTCTTTTCACTTGACTAATAAAGTAAATGCTTCTTATATGGTGCTCAAGGGTCCATGATCCAGCCTCAAGTCCTTTTACATCCCTCACAGTCACGTGAACGCCTGGTTCAGTGTTCAAAAGGTCTAAGGCTTTTGTTCATGCTATGATCCCAATCTGGCCTGCCTTCTGGCAGGCAGTGTGGCATAGAGGACAGGAATATGAGCTTTAAGGGTGACTGGACTTGGACTGGAATCCCAGCTCTGCCACCCACCAGCTGTGTAACCTTGGGCTAGTTGTGTGAATTTTCTAAACTTTATTTGTTCATCTGAAAACATGCATTGTTTAGAGCATCAGAGGAAAGAGCAGATACATTCCACTTAGCACAGTGCCCAGCACACAGCATTCGGTACAGGGAAACTATTTTATTTGCCTTGGGAAATTCTGTGCTCTCTCTTTGAACTGTGTCTCCAGGGGTACCCAGCAATACAGGGTTTGCTCTGTCTACTTGACCTTCGTACTTCATCAGTGTCACATTCAGACTTACTTTTGGCTTAAGCCTCAAACCCATAACTATGGTTCATCTTTGTTTTGGCCTTCCAGATGCATCCAATAAAATAGTCTTTCTACGGGGACTGAATCCACAGCTTCTTTAAAGAGAAAGATGCAGGTGAATTGTTATTGTTTTAATATATAGAAAAACAGCAGACACACATGAGTACATGCAAACACATGTAAATATTTACACGCAGGGATATTTCTGTGTGTGAGTGTAGGCCCGTTCCCATGGATTTGGCCATCCCTGGACGATTAGGTCAAGTGTGAATACGTGTGAAGTGCTTTTCCCGACTGTGTGTTACTCTGGAGAAGACATCAGACCTGCTGTGGTTTTCCGTTTCTACTGTATTTAATTTGCAGCCTATTTTCAATAAATTTTGTATGTATTTAAAAAAATAAATAAATTTCTAGGGCAGGGTTAGAAGACAGATAGGTCAAAGAGGATAAAAATCTTATTAAATCTCAAAAGATTGGTATCATTTTAGTTCCTCCTTTATAGATGGGGATGGAGATGGTCAGAGAGATTAAATAAGTTTCAAGGCACAGAACCTGGTTTGAACAAGGCAACCTGACATTCAGGCAAGCATCATCTCCCTGTCCACTGTCCGGCTCACCCCTCAATTATCTGTTCCTGACATTTATGGACTTCGGGAGTTGGTGACGGATAGGGAGGCCTGGCGTACTGCCGTTCATGGGGTCGCAAAGAGTCGGACACAACTGAGCAACTGAACTGAACTGAACTAACATTTATGCAAGCTCTCAGGTGGAGTGCAGATCTCTGGTTTTTACCCCAAATGTGTTGGTTTTTGATGGCTCATTCCATCCTTGTTTCACAATCAGCCCAGCAAAATTCCACATGGGCTACCCTAATATTTATGTCATCTTCATTTCCACTTTCACCATGATTCACCTGAGCTTATGAATTTAGAATCCTTAATGCATGTGATCAATGCAAAGAAATAGAGGAAAACAACAGAATGGGAAAGACTAGAGATCTCTTCAAGAAAACTAGAGATACCAAGGGAACATTTCACGCAAAGATGGGCTCAATAAAGGACAAAAATGGTAGGGACCTAACAGAAGCAGAAGATATTAAGAAGACGTGGCAAGAATACACAGAAGAACTGTACAAAAAAGATCTTCATGACGAAGATAATCATGATGGCGTGATCACTCACCTGGAAACAGACATCTTGGAATGAGAAATCAAGTGGCCCATAGAGAGCATCACTACGAACAAAACTAGTGGAGGTGATGGAATTCCAATTGAGCTATTTCAAATCCTGAAAGATGATGCTGTGAAAGTGCTGCACTCAATATGCCAGCAAATTTGGAAAACTCAGCAGTGGCCACAGGACTGGAAAAGGTCAGTTTTCATTCCAATCCCAAAGAAAGGGAATGCCAAAGAATGCTCAAACTACTGCACAATTGCACTCATCTCACACGCTAGTAAAGTCATGCTCAAAATTCTCCAAGCTAGGCTTCAGCAATATGTGAACCAGGAACTTCCAGATGTTCAAGCTGGTTTTAGAAAAGGCGGAGGAACCAGAGGTCAAATTGCCAACACCCGCTGGATCATCGAAAAAGCAAGAGAGTTCCAGAAAAACTGGTATTTCTGCTTTATTGACTCTGCCAAAGCCTTTGACTGGGTGGATCACAATAAACTGTGGAAAATTCTGAAAGAGATGGTAATACCAGACCACCTGACCTGCCTCTTGGGAAACCTGTATGCAGGTCAGGAAGCAACAGTTAGAACTGGACATGGAACAACAAACTGGTTCCAAATAGGAAAAGGAGTACGTCAAGGTTGTATATTGTCACCCTGCTTATTTAACTTCTATGCAGAGTACATCATGAGGAACGCTGGGCTGGAAGAAGCACAAGCTGGAATCAAGATTGCCGGGAGAAATATCAATAACCTCAGATATGCAGATGACACCACCCTTACGGCATAAAGTGAAGAGGAACTAAAAAGCCTCTTGATGAAAGTGAAAGAGGAGAGTGAAAAGGTTGGCTTGAAGCTCAACATTCAGAAAACAAAGATGATGGCATCTGGTCCCATCCCTTCATGGGAAATAGATGGGGAAACAGTGGAAACACTGTCAGAGTTTATATTTTTGGGCTCCAAAATCACTGCAGATGGTGACTGAGGCCATGAAATTAAAAGATGCTTACTCCATGGAAGGAAAGGTATGACCAACCTAGATAGCATATTAAAAAGCAGAGACATTACTTTGCCAACAAAGGTCCATCTAGTCAAGGTTACGGTTTGTCCAGGGATCATGCATGGATGTGAAAGTTGGACTGTGAAGAAAGTTGATCGCTGAAGAATTGATGGTTTTGAACTGTGGTGTTGGAGAAGACTCTTGAGAGTCCCTAGGATTGTAAGAAGATTCAACTAGTCCATCCTAAAGAAGATCAGTCCTGGGTGTTCATTGGAAGGACTAATGCTGAAGCTGAAACTCCAATACTTTGGCCACCTCATGCTAAGAGTTGACTCATTGGAAAAGACCCTGATGCTGGGAAGGATTGAAGACAGGAGGAGAAGGGGACGACAGAGGATGAGATGGCTGGATGGCATCACCGACTCGATGCACATGAGTTTGGGTGAACTCTGGGAGTTGGTGATGGACAGGGAGGCCTGGCATGCTGAGATTCATGGGGTCGCAAAGAGTTGGACACGACTGAACAACTGAACTGAACTGAATGCATGTGGTAAAAGAAGCGTTTCATTTTCTACCACTATTTTTAATTTGAAGTAGCATCCATGCTGGAGCTTCAAAAATACACTAGAAACATTCAGCTGCAGCCAGAACTTGATATACTCAGATATTTGAGAGAAATGCCTAGAAAAATACTCTGTTGCAAAAGGTGTTGAAAATCTGTTGAAAAATGCTCTGTATCATTCTCTATAATGATAGACTGTGTTTGGGTGCTGGGATAACTAGTTATTGTGATTTTAGGAAGAGCAATTTCAAAAAGACAGTTCCACCATAGATTTCTCCTTCTTAAAATTCTGAATAATGCAATAGCTTAATCTTTCCATACACAGTTATGATCTATAGGGTCTGGAACATTCGATTCTCTGTATTCACTGTCTCAGAATCAACCACACACTTGAATCAACCTGAGAAAATTCAAGTATGTCTAAGAGTCTTGAAGTCAAGATTATATTGGAAATATAGCATGTATATTTTTCTGGTTGATAGGATTTTAGGTGGACTTCATTTTTTCCCTTATACTCCTTATACCTTCTAGGTTTTCAAATAATTGGAAAAAATAAACATTGAAGGGAGGATCAGTCATTGGCTAACTATTATGGGAAACTTCTGAACTAGAAGTTTGGAGTGTTGAGTCCAGTTTAATGCAGCCCCTCCTGACTGTGTAACTTTGGGCAAGTCTTTTAGCATCTCAGAACTCAAGCTTCTGGATCTTTGTGACATGGGGGTTGGATGGTGCCACTGTGTTTAGACTTTAAGTTCTGAATCCCAGAGGTCTCTGCAAGAGCCTCTGGCATCCTCTTCCCCTCCCCAAATCTCCTTCTCCTGATGCCCACCCTGGTTTCCACCAACACAGCTCTGCTTAATCAGCTCAATGTTTTATGTGTTAAGAATTCCCTTACTGTTTCCTTTGAGGAATGTTTTCCTTTTTTTGTGAAGGAGACACAATGGCGAAGACTCAAAGGGACACTCATAAAGAGAAGTATGAATTTTCAGAATTCTGCCGGAAATCTTTCACCTCCACATCTCTATCCAACCTGTGTTTTTAACAGAGGAAAGAAAAAACCTAAATATGTTGTTCAGAATTACATGATGAAACTATGGAAGTCAAAGAACTTTGGCAGTTAAAATTTATGTGTGTGATAAAAAAAAAAAGAATCCCTCTACTGTTTCTACTTACAAATATTTTCCTTAAGATCAAAAAGTTTGATAAACCTGTGGACTAGGTGATAGCTCCATGGGGTCACAAAGAATCAGACGTGACTGAGCCACTGAATAACAATAACAGGTAATAGCTCAATGAAGCTAAATAGCTTCGCAGCTGTGATACTGCAATCTTTTTGTCAATTCTATATCTCATGAAGATTACAGGATTACCCAGAATTTACTACAGTTATCCTGTACCACCCTGGGGGCAATGAAACTAGTGAAACTGACGTGCAGTAGAGAAACTTGCTGAGACACTTCCCAGGCATTTTTCTTATGAGTTACTTTCTGATATATAAAACAGATAACCAACAAGGACCTACTGTATAGCAAAGGAACTATATTCAATATTTTTAATAACCTATAAGGGAAAAGAATCTGAAAAAGAATATATATATATAATGTGTGTACACACAAATATATAACTGAATCACTTTGCTATACACCTGAAACTAACACAACATTGAAATCAATGATATTTTAATTAAAAATAAATAAAAGCAATGAAAAAAGAAAAATCTATCATAAAAAAAATTTACTTGCCACATAGATAGCCTTTGGAGTAGATAAAAAAGGCTTCTGTGATCTGCTAGTCAAAAGATCCTTTCTCAGAAATTGATCATTGGCTGAAATTCCAATGGAATTTATTACACTTTATAACAATTAGGTAAATTAGGTTCAATAGACTCTTTTGAGACAAGAGAAGAGAGGAAAAAAATGATACTGGGAATCAAAGTAGAAAGAACATCAGGTGAAAATCAAAAACAACACAAGGAGATGACGAAGGAACCAAAGATCCTTCTACCTGCTTCATGTTCTACTCATATTTGGACCTGGTCCATGTGGGCACCGTCTTGGTGCTTGAGAACTGCTACCTTCCAGTGTTGAGCCTGGCTCTATGCTAACACAACACAACACGTCTTCCTTTGTGAATTACACCCATCAACCACTCATGGAACAAATCCCAGAAGTATATTCTCTTCCTTCCCTTCTTCCTCCTTCCCTCTTCATTTTGGCATTTCCTATCAAGGTCATCGAATAGAATTTCAAGCATATCTCCCACCAGATGTTTGAGGACCATCATCTCTCAATGATTTCTAGAAACTAAATGAGAAGATCAAGTTGTATTCAGCGGATTTCAGTTCACCTTGTGGACTTCTTTTAGAGAATAGAAGATACAGATTTCCTCCTAGTTAAGCATATTCTGAAAAACCACAAGATGCAAAAGAGTTAGTTGCTCCGCCATGTCTGACTCTTTGCAGTCCCATGGACTGCAGCACACCAGGCTTCTCTGTCCATGGGATTCTCTAGGCAAGAATACTGCAGTGGGTTGGGTTGCCATTTCCTTCTCCAGGGGAATCTCCAGAGAATGAACCTGGGTCTTGCACACTTCAGGCAGATTCTTTTACCATCTGAGCAACCAGGGAAATCCAAGATGCAAAAGAGTTCAGTAAAAGCTATGGGAGAAGAACACAAGTCGGGTGGATGGTCCCACAGCAGCAGTAAGTCTTCAGCAATATACGATTCACAGCATGTAACTTAATGTCTCTCAAGAGACTGAATAATTTTCTACTCATTTCTTATTAACCAAGCTTTTAATTACACAGGTATGTCAGGGCACCCTGATCACGGATTATCAAGACCCAACTGAACCTCATATAATGTATGAGACATCAGCCAACTGCATTACAATCCACAATTGGATTTGGAATTTAAGGGACTTTTTATGGGAAAAGATACTTCAGAGAAGATTTCCCTCAGTTATACAGTGTCTTCTGTAAGTTCTCTAAATTTTATATACAGCAAATACCTGAACTTCAAAGCTTTCTGAATGAGATGGGTCTGGTTTCTAGTAAAATGCTATTGTTAAGTCTTGAAGAGAGAAAAGAAAAGGTCTTGCAGAAATGTATTCTTGAAAAGAGCAGGGCTTGGGTGTTCTCATTTGGCATGTAGCCCTTAAATATATCTGACAGCTCAATTTTCCAATATGATATGCAGGAAATATGAAATTAGCTCCCAATTATATCTGGTGCAGTGATTATATGCACGGGAGGTTTCACGCAGGGCAACTTGTCACAGCTACTTCCTGAAGCTTTTTTTTCTTTCCCTCTGAAACTCTAAACCCAGCCTAAAGCAAATCAGGAATGTTTAAAAAATAGTCAAGATGAAGAGTATGACACGATTTACTTTTTGTTCTATTTGGGCACCTTTCATATCTGGTTTCATGATATGAGTCTCTCCTTGACATAGGTGCCTTGGCCAACACAGGCTCCACTGCAGAAGTAACAGAGCCTGTGGCATCAACCTTGATATTCTATTCTATCCCATGCTCCATGAACCAAAACATGTGTTTTAATCAGATAAGCAATGAGCCCATCTAAAAGGGGTATACAAGTGCATTCTCATGCAGATATGTTCCATGATTTTGCTGTGCTTAGTGGGTATTAATAAAGTCTCCTTAACCAGGAGGACTTAGCCTCTCCCCTTTCTGCTTCACTGAAGCCTGGAATACAGATGTAATGTGTTAATCTCAAGCAGCAAGTTGGGACCATGAGATGGTGGAGCACCACAACTCAAGAAGCCCGGGTCCCTGCTGACCGCATTTATAGAATTAATAACCTTGGTAAACAAATTTAATCAACAATAGATATGAACTGCTCCATGGTTTGGTGGTGATTTAGTCGCTAACTCATGTCCGACTCTTGCGACCCCATGGACTGTAGCCTGCTAGGCTCCTCTGTCCATGGGATTTTCCAGGCAAGAATACTGGAGTGGGTTGCCATTTCCTTCTCCAGGGGATCTTCCTGACCCAGGAATTGAACCCAGGTCTCCTGCATTGCAGGCAGATTCTTTACCGACTGAGCTATGAGGGAAGCCCAATAGATATGAACTGCTCCATATGGGTACCTAAGTGTCTTCACCATCTCTATATCTTACAAATAGTCTCTCCTCTATTCCTAAATGTTCCACCTCTGAGGTACTAAAACGCTTATCAAAAGTAAATATGGTAAAAAAAAAAAATGTTATGTATACACAAACACTGCTCAGTTCAGTTCAGTTGTGTCCAACTCTTTGCGACCCCATGAATCACAGCTTCAGTTCAGTTCAGTCGCTCAGTCGTGTCCGACTCTCCGCGACCCCATGAATCACAGCACGCCAGGCCTCCCTGTCCATCACCAACTCCCGGAGTACACTCAAACTCATGTCCACAGAGTCGGTGATGCCATCCAGCCATCTCATTCTCCGTCGTCCCCTTCTCCTCCCGCCCCCAACCTTTCCCAGCATCAGAGTCTTTTCCAGTGAGTCAACTCGTCGCATGAGGTGGCCAAAGTATTGCAGTTTCAGCTTTAGCATCAGTCCCTCCAATGAACATCCAGGATTGATCTCCTTTAGAATGGACTGGTTGGATCTCCTTGCAGTATAAGGGACTCTCAAGAGTCTTCTCCAACACCACAGTTCAAAAGCATCGATTCTTCGGCGATCAGCCTTCTTCACAGTCCAACTCTCACAACCATACATGACCACGGGAAAAACCATTGCCTTGACTAGACGGACCTTGGTTGGCAAAGTAATGTCTCTGCTTTTTAATATACTATCAAGGTTGGTCATAACTTTCCTTCCAAGGAGCAAGCGTCTTTTAATTTCATGGCTGCAATCAGCATCTGCAGTGATTTTGGAGCCCAAAAAACAAAGTCTGACACTGTTTCCACTGTTTTTCCATCTATTTCCCATGAAGTGATGGGACCAGATGCCATGATCTTTGTTTTCTGAATGTTGAGCTTCAAACCAACCTTTTCACTCTCCTCTTTCACTTTCATCAAGAGGCTTTTGAGTTCCTCTTCACTTTCTGCCATAAGGGTAGTGTCATCTGCATATCTGAGGTTATTGATATTTCTCCCAGCAATCTTGACTCCAGCTTGTGCTTCTTCCAGCCCAGCGTTCCTCATGATGTACTCTGCATATAAGTTAAATAAGCAAGGTGACAATATACAACCTTGACGTACACCTTTTCCTATTTGGAACCAGTCTGTTGTTCCATGTCCAGTTCTAACTGTTGCTTCCGGACCTGCATACAGGTTTCTCAAGAGGCAGGTCAGGTGGTCTGGGATTCACAGCTTACAGATATGTAATTAAAAGAGAGATTTCATGAAAAAGATGCCAAGATATTTCAGTTTAATTTAGAAGACCAAATAAAGAGAAACTGGTTTGTAAAATGAATGGGAAAAATTCATTTGAAAGAATTGAAAAAAAGTAAAAACACTTTTGCCCACAATCAACCATGGAAATGAGGTGCTGTAGACTCTGTGACATTCTCAAGTTTGAAAAAACGGCAAATGTGAGTGATTTTATAAAATTGTAAAGTGATCTGTGAGGTTTTCTTCTTTTTCATGATTGAAGATTATGATGTAGACATACACATTCTGGACAACTGAGATGTGTATCTCTTTATTTTTTCTAAAAGGAAAATTGGAAAACCTTCAGGGGAAGGGTCCATCTGGTCACCTGAACTATATTCAATCAGATATCTCCTTTGTTTTCAGAAACAGCTGTGAATTCCTTTGTCATGATGAAAATAAGAATTTTTTTTTTTGCAATTGTTGAAATGATTTTAATGTGCCAAACACATTCCTAAGAGTTATCTCATGAGCAGTTATCTGTTTCTTTTAATAGTAATTTAAATTTTAAAAGTTATGATAAAATATACCTAACATAAAATTTACCATCTTAACCATTTAAAACTATGAAGTTCACTGGTGGGAAGTCCATTCACATTGTCTTGCAATCCACCTCCAGAACACTTGTCATCTTGCAAAATGGAAATTCTGAAGCCACTAAACAACTCCCGGCCCTCTCCCCCAGTCCCTAGAAACCACTATTGGACTTTCTGTTTCCAGGCATTTGACTACTCCAGGTACTTCACAGAAATGGAATACACAGTATTTCTCCTTTTGTGACTGGCTTATTTCACTTAGCATAACATCCTTCAGGTGCATAGGGTATGTTTTAAGTCTTATTTATTATACTTCTGTTTTGTAAAACCAAAGGGCTCTATGCCTTGGGTTTCCTTTAGGCCTGGACCCATTGAGAATGACTTGACTCGTGGTTTTATTGATGGTTTATAATCATGTCCATGTGTCTAACTCATGGACCACTCTCCCCTCCACATCTCTTCCTTCAGGAATGGGTTGCTGGACTTCCATGGTGGTCTAGAGGTTAAGAATCTGCCTTGCAATGCAGGGCACATGGGTTCAATCCCTGGTCCAGGAAGATTCCATATGCTGTGGGGCAACTAAGCCTGTGCACCAAAACTACTGAGGCCCTTGAGCCCTAGAGCCTGTACTCCACAACAAGAGCCACCCCCACTTGCCACAACAAGAGAAAGCCCATGTGAAGCAATGAAGACCCAGCACAGACAAAATTAATTAATTAATTAATTAAATTTAAAAAGAGAGAGAGAATGGATTGCTTAGGCAGCATTACTGCCTCTTCCCTGGAGGGATTTCTAAGCCTGATATGCTACGGTTGGGAAAAGATTGTTACTGTGGGAAAGATCAGAGTGCAGACATCATTAAGACTGAATTTTAACAAAATGAATCCATTAATTAATTAATTCATCCATAGAAGAAATGTGTATTGGGCATACCTAGCTCTGTCAAAGCATTATGTCACATACCAAAAAGAATAAGACGTGATCCTTATACTGAGAAACTTGAAATCTCACTGAGAGATGAGGTAAATACATTTTAAAAAATGAACAGTATATGCTATAGTCTGATTTTTCTTCCCGCCCAGATCATGCACTAAATCCTATCCCCCCAACCCCCAGGGATGGTATTAGGAGGTGGGACCTCTGGGAGCTGATTAGGTCATGAAAGGGAAGTTCTCTTGGATGGAATTGCATGTGTGTTCAGTTGCTCAGTCATGTCCAACTCTTTGTGATCTTATGGACTGCAGCCCATCAGGCTCCTCTGCCCATGCGGTTCTCCAGGCAAGAATACTGCAGTGGGTTGCCACTTCCTCCTCCAGGGGATCTTTCCCACCCAGGGATTGAACCAAAGTCTCCTGCATCTCCTGCCACTGGTAGGCAGAATCTTTACTAGTAAGCCACATGGGAAGTCTCCTTGAATGGGACTAGTGCCCTGATAAAAGGGACCCCAGAGAACTCCTTTGCCCTTCTCACCATGTGGGGACACAGCCAGAAGACAGCCATCTATGAATCAAGAAGCAGGTCCTCACCAGACACCAAATTTGCTGGCACCTCGATCTTGGACTTCCGGCCTCCAGAACTGTGAGAAATGAAGCTGTGTTGTTTACAAGCCTACAGCCCATGGTCTTCTGTTAGAGCAGCCAGAAGAGAACTAACACAGTGGACTAAAACAGAATAAACCAGCGGTCCCCAACCTTTATGGCACCAGGGACCAGTTTCAAGGAAGACAATTTTTCCATGCACTGGTGGCGAGGAGGGATGGTTTGGGGATGATTCAAGTGCACTACATTTATTGTGCACTTTACTTCTTTTATTATTACATCAGCTCCACCTCAGATCATCAGGCATTAGATCTCAGGGGTTGGGGACTCCCGGCATAAGTGACTGTCACAGGAGTCTATGACTAAGTTAATGACAAGTTAATGACAAAAATGATCCAAAAAGTCAAGTGCTGTGTGCCCCAGGGAAGAAGGACATTTCACACACAGTTCCTCACATACCATGGATGCTCAGCGATTACTGGAGTTAAGGAAGGTAGCATTTGAAAAGGCAAAGAGAATTAAAGCCTGGGGACTAGTGTGAACAAAACCTGTGTTGGGGGAAGTTCAGGAGTTGTTTGAGAAATGCTAAGCTGAGTGGTTTGTCAGAAGGCCAGGGACCGGCCTGGAGGTACCTGAAGGTGAAGATCAGATAAGAGGACGTGAGTCCTGCTGGGGTGGGCCTGTAGCAGTGGGATGTGGTTTTTAATTTAATTCTCTAAGTAATTAGGAGCGATGAAGATTAGTGTGCAGGAATAACATGATTAATGTGGCATTTTAGGAGGATTAATCTGGCAGGTATGTGCGATGGATTAGTGTGGAGAAGAGAAGGGAAGACAGAGCAGTAAAGAACACTTTGCCGGGGTCTGGATGAGGCCAGGTCTGCATTTTCTCTCAATTGATTTCAGAAGAACGAGATGGCTTTGAAGAGCTCACAATACCTCCCCTGAGACCTCCCCATCTGCTCACTTTAGCTCAGGATTACAGAAAGGCAATGATTAAACTTTATTTCTTCCAAATTCAAAAGGACATCTCATTCTATGCTCTCATCTCTATCCTCACTCAATGGGTATAATTATTATAATTAAGGCAACATACAAAGGGGTTATTAAATGGTGGCTGTGTAAGTGTGTGTTAATTGTGAAACACACACCAAGGGGCCAGCCTGGATGACTTGGTGGGGCTGGGGGGAACAGGAGCTTGTGTGTCTAGTACAGATACATCTATAATATCCCTTTTAATGATACTATAATTTGCATTCTTTGACAGAAAACCAGCTCAAAGAATGCTGTGGGGTACACGGATTTTTTTGTTTCATTTGTCCTCACCATTATTGGCTAAAATGTTCCTTTAAAAAAAAGGCACCTATACACAAGAAGCCCATTTTCAGGTCATTTGTTGTTCATTTCTTCAATTATCTGAATCAAAGACCAATTAGTGAAACTCTAATTAGAAATGTACATATATGTATATATATGTACAAATGTTTGTTTTTCTCCTTCATCAGATTTCGACCATTGAGCAAATACTATTTGAATAGGCTGGAAGTCAGATCTCTTTACCTCCAGGGTGAAGGATCAAGAGGGTCTGTTCTTCTGTACCCCACACCCTACCACCAACCTATCATATCTCCAAGGAATCTGAGAGGTGATGTGGGTTGGCCAGACTCCAGTGCATGGACTGGGCTAGGTCTCAGTGGCTTTTCAAAAGCTTAACATGCCTGGGTATGACTTGGTTTGGAAATTTAGTCTCCCCTTCCCAGACTTCTCTGAAAGATCATCCCTGCCTGTTGTCTGCTCTGTGTCCCAACAAAGATTTAGGGAGGATGGCTTGGACAAGCTCCTTCAGGCTTAGGGAAATCTGTTCCCCATTTTCCCCCATGCTTTTCCTTGGGTTCATCTCTCTGTGGGTGAGCTCTGGTCTGCCACCTGCTGGCTGCTACCCTGAGATGCAGATTGGCTTCTGAGAGCATCATTCAATACTGCTTTGCAACGTAATGTCCATCAACAGAGGAACAGATAAAGAAGATGCATGTCCGTGTGTGTATATATGTGTGTGTGTGTATCTACTAACTAATATGTTTGAAGAAATGTAAGAGGTAAGAAATCAGTGAGGGAAAACTGAGCATGGGCAGTTGAACCCCCTTCAGAGAGCTTCTGAACCCCACAGATCCACTGGTGGCTATTTGAGTTTGCAAAACCATTGAAGCTGCCAGGATTAGTACAAGTGAGTGTGCTTCAGGACCTGTGACTGCCATTTGGACGCCTTCGAGCAAGTTCTTAATGGGCTTGTCAGAAGGTATGAATGAGCGATGGAAGGAACGTGAACGGGCTACTAAGAGTGGGTGCAGAGAGATAATAAACGATCACTGACAGTGCTGACGTGCTTCACTCATGCTCTCACCCACTTGGAAAGCATCTTAGACCACCTTGCACATTCCAGGAATTGAGTGTGTTCTAAGGACACAGTAGGAGAACCCATCTCGGAGAAGTCTAGTCTAGAGCAGCCCCAATATGGAAATCCAGTGTGTTTATACTTAGAGCACCTCAGTTCTGACCAGGCACACTGCAAATGTACAGTAACCATGTGTGTGAGCTGGCCACTGTATTGTCCAGCGCATGATGTTTCAGACATTTCTGATTATCCCTTGATCATTACATACCCAAAGGTCCCAACCCATCATTGGCTGGGCTACATGTAGCTTACCTCTTAGTTCTCATGGGATCACTGACTACATAAGAAAAATTATAGATAATTGCTCTTTTATCTGGTTAGACAGATGATGCCAAGTCTTATAGTCTTTCTACCACAGACTAAGGTTTTGCTTTTATGATTATACTCTCCTCTACTTTATTCAAGAAATGGGTGCAAAACTCCATTTAACTCACCTGAACCCTACCCCCTTTTCAATCAGCATTTCTGGCGGTACTGTAGTATCTTTAAAAAAAAAAATGCCCATAATAGACACTCAATAAATATCTCTGAGTGAAAGAATGAAGAAATATTTTGTAAATGTCATCCACGCTCATCAATTTCAAAGCATGGGTTGGGGGTGGGGAACAGCCCAATATTCAGAAACACTTCAGATCTCTGTGCGATTGTTGCTTTTCTCCTCAGGCTATCTCAGCTCTCATGCATGCAAATGGGGGGCTTGGTTATGAAAATTTCATGCCCTGCCTCGTTGCTCTGTCCTGTTAGGAATCAGGGCTGACACAGAAAAACAGGAACATGTTTCACTCCGCGAAACGTGTGTAGCATCTGTTAGGAAAACCAAATGCTACTGCGACAGCTTGTTTTTTCACCTCAGATTCATATGAAGAACGCACACTGGTGTGTGGTTTTTGTATGTTTCTTCCTCTGTTACAATCAGATTGAATCCGTAGAAACTGCTGAGTTGAACAGACTTCAGTGTTATGCCTTTTGTGTTTTCTAGTTTGGCTGAAAGTGGATATTGAGAATTACTGTAGTACTTGCTTATCCTGGGATTTACTGAGCCCTGACATTGCAAATAAAGAAGCCTTGATGTAAGTGATAGCAGAAGGGGTGAAAGGGGGCTTCTAATGGGGGGATCTTGATGCAGAAGGAAGCCTTAGTGAGGTCTTCCTTGAACTAAGCTTCCTCACTATGCAAAACCTCATGCTTTTAAACAAGCAGTAAACAAATGCCATTTCATAACATCTGCCCAGTCCACCCTTTGTATGAGCTCAGACCGGCACCTAGCACAATTTATATAGTCACCCATCATAAGTTACCTCTTGCCTTTAGAAGACAGAAAGTGGTTAACAGTCAAGCTAGTCTAGGCCATCCCACAGAAAGATGGATATAACTTCTTCCTACCTTAGCTCTGACTTTAAGCCGAAATTTACTCCTGCTCCCTTTTTCATTCTGGTTTTGTGAAAAGCATGGCTCTGTGGCCACCAGAGGAATGCACCTGGTAGACCTCCTACAGCTGAGAGCATGACAGGCCAGGGCCCTCTGCTATGCATTGAAATCCATCATTGTGCTGGCCCAGAGGTATCACCATCCATGGGCTGCTCCCTACGGATGCCCAAGTGCAGCAGAGATACTCAGGCAACCCGTTTCTCGCAGACACTGGACTCATTTGTTGCCAGTTTAGGCTCAGGTACTCCCAGTGGCTCAAGCACAGCGGTTTGGGATGCTTCCAACCAAACTGCTCCACCTTCTTAGTCTGTTTGGGCTGATACAACAGTACACTGCAGCCCTGTTGGGTTATAAACAATAGAAACATACATCTTATGGTTTTAGAGGCTGAAGTCCAAGACCAGGGGTGCTGGCATGCTTGGTCGAGGGACCTTTTCTGAGACACAGATATTTTATCATGTCTTCTTAAGGCAGAAGGTGGTGAGGGATCTCTCTGGAGCCTCTGTCTTACAATGCCATTAATCCCATTCAGCAGGGCTCCACCATCACCACTTGTGGCTGTTGCAGTTCAGTCACTAAGTTGTGTCCAACTCTTTGCAACCCCATGGACTTTAGCACGTCAGGCTTCCCTGTCCTTCACTATCTCCAGGAGTTTGCTCAGACTCATGTCCATTGTTTCAGTGATGCCACCTCATCCTCTGTCGCCCCCTTCTCCTCCTGCCTTCAATCTTTCCCAGCATCAGGGTCTTTTCAAATGAACTGACTCTTCACATCAAGTGGCCCAAATATTGGAGCTTCAGCTTCAGCATCAGTCCTTCCAATGAATATTCAGGACTGATTTCCTTTAGGATTGACTGGTTTGATCTCTTGCTATCCAAGGGGCTCCCAAGAATCTTGAGCACTTCTCAAAGGTCCCACTTCCTACTTTGGAGGTAAGGATTTCAACCTAAAAATTTGGAAGGGATGCAAACCTGCAGATCATAGCACTCCGTTTCTCCTTCACTCCAGGTCAAACTTGAACTGCCTTTTGAGGCCTCGCTCAGTTTCTCCCAGCTCTACCCCATTTGGTCACAAAGAGTTGGAAACAGCTGAGCGACTGAACAATAACTCCATTGCCATTCATGCAGGCATTTCCCCTGGCATGTTTAACCTTGATTTGGTGTCCGCTTCTTGCAAGGGCCAGACTCACACTGGCTCCTTTCCTCCATCCCAGGAGAAGGCCTGAGTTCATCACAAAGCAGGCCTGAACAGCGCCTAGCATGCAGGGGTCACTCAAGTCATATTTGCTGAATGAGTGAATGAAGGAGTGAATGAGAGCCGCTTATTCAGTCCTAGGTATGAAGACGAGTCTTCATCCATTGTGTAAACGACAGTCTGCTGGCCTCCTTATCATCAGGGCCACTGCCCTCCGGTTCTAAGGAAACAAGGGTCCCACTGTCTAGAAGTTGATGGGTTGTTGTACTGCCATGGGGGTCATGGTGACTGCAGGTCTCTGAGACTCTGAGAAGTCAGCAGCCTTCTTTACTGAGCTCTGTGTTCCTAAGGCATCAGGTAATGAGCACTTTTTTTCACCCAGTGAGGCCAAGAAAGAGGGCTCCATCAAGAGGCCAACATTGTCAAGTAAAGGTTGAAGTTAATGCCAAGCAAGATAGATCAGTTAACCTGGGGAAGGAAGGTGGAAGGAGCTGGCTGCTGTGTCAATACTAATAGTGTGGCATCTCCTGATGGAGTGCAGAAGATGACTCACGCCCACAGAGCATCCTGGGGATTCCGGGAGCCCATGCAGCACAACCTGGAAGTCTAAGACAGCTGCCATGTGTTTTCTTGGATATGTGAGCCTGTCTAGAGCGTGGGGCGAGCTTGGATGCCCTAAATATTCAAGCAGTGAGTGCAGCACCTGGGAAATGGGGACGTTCAGAGACATTGTGAAATTACCAAAGAATTTAACCTTCACACCTCTAGACCAGTTTTATCAGACACCCACGACACCCTAATCCCTGGAGCTAGGGCCCAGGAATCTGAATCTTCAGATGCATCCCTGAGATTCTTGGCCCTAAATGTAGTCAACATGGCCAACGTTAAAGACACGACAATTGGAGACCTTGAGAGCAACAGAGTTCAGTTTTGGCAGCAAACTGATAAGGAAGGGAGATTACAGATAGAGATTTAATTGAAAGGACATCTATCAATAGCCACACAGAATCAAACTCTCTTGGCCAGCACTTCCCCGGCAGTCCACTGATTAAGACTTTGCCTTCCAATACAGAGGGTGTGGGTTCAATTCCTGGTCAGTGAGCTAAGACCGTATATGCCTTGCAGCCCCAAAACCAAAACATAAAAGAGAAGCAATATTGTGACATATTCAATAAAGACTTAAAAAAAAAATGGTCCACATAAAAAAATCTTAAAAAAAAAACCCAAGCAAACAAACAAAAAATTCCCAAGACCCTTTTCCTTTGAAGATGCAGCAAGTCAGAGGCAGCCAGCCCTTATGAGACGGGGATGCAAACATCAGCGCCTCAGACAGTGAAGAGTCTGCCTGCAGTGCAAGAGACCCGGGTTTGATCCCTGGGTCGGGAGGATCCCCTGGAGAAGGGAATGGCTACCCACTCCAGTATTCTTGTCTGAAGAATTCCAGGGGCAGAGGAGCCTGGCAGGCTACAGTCCATAGGGTTGCAAAGAGTCGGACATGACTGAGTGCACACACACACCAGATGCTTATCAGCGAAGACTTTGTGGAAACGGCAGGAAGGATGGAGAGCGAACCCACTATCAGTGTCTGAAAGTGTTAATCGTTCATTGTGAATAATATTACGAGCCACCCAGTGCTGATGCATTCAACCTCACTTCATCCACCAGAGGCACGACACAGCAGCAGTCAACAACAGACCTCTTTCCAGTTTGCGGCACGCCCACCACATGAGACTTGGTGGGCCTGAGTCCATTTCCTGCCAAGGCAGATGAAAACATTGGGTGCTTCCTGACTCTCCCAGCCACCCTGAAGGTAGGGTGTGGGCACTGGACCTAGGCATCTGCATTGGCTTTACACCTGGATTCAGAGGCTCGTTTCAAGGAGTCCCGGGCTCTGAGGGGCATCTCCAGTGGCAGCAGCCTAGCCGTGGGAGAGTGTGTGGTTTCAGGGCAGCAGTGATGGCAGCTGTCCTAGTGAGGGTGTCTGGTGTCTGGGGTTGTGGGCTGCAGCATCTGGGTGTGCTGTAGAGGTGATGGTGTCTTCACGGCATCCACCGGGAGGTGAAGCCTGGGGCATCTCTCCCAGCCATTGAATCTGAATATCCCAGCAATTCTCTGGCTCTCCTGGAAATTCTGTAACCTCTGTAGTGGCTTCCTTTTTAATCAATTTCCTTCCTTCATCATCAGCCATTTGTGTTTTCACAGTGAGGGATGGAGAATCCCAGCTGACTGCATGGTCTTTTGTTGGAGGAGGAATTGGTTTCAAATTGAGAGTCCAGCTCAGGAACACGGCAAGGAGCAGTGCTGAGGGACCTAGGGGTTGTCACCCACCAGCAGCCAGGGCAAGTCAGGTGAGTGCCCAAGTTCAGAGAGGTGACAGACACAGGAGGATGACTCACTTTTACGCCTGCAGACACCAGGACTATAGGCTTCTCTGAACCAAGAACTGCAGGGAAGCATCTCTCGGGAGCATCCTTAGGAGCGGAAGAGGAGGTCAGGGAGGAGGACCCTGTGGTCTGTGGGAGAAAGTGAGACAGCGAGAACAGAGCGCAGGGTTCTGTGTGTGGGATTTAACTTCATAGAACTTCCTCATCTGTGCATCTGCGCTGCAGTGGCTCTGAGGACCCCCCAGTGCGGGGGTGGGGATGGAGCAAGCGTCCTCCACGTGCAGATATTACATTTCCCTATCCCAGGAGTTCATCAGGAATAGAGGCTGACGGTGCTGTTCGCTGTGATATATTGGCAGCGTTTGTCAAGCAGATCAGGGAGCAGCAGCGAGGTTACCCCAATGCTAAGCTTCAAATCAACCTGTCTCTTCTGCATTCAGAATGTCCTGTGATTAATGGGGGCTCAGAGCCCAACAAATGAGAGGGGGTAACACCTGTGGGCTGCTCTTTGTTCTAATTAAGTTATTAATCACTGTCCCTAATTATGATGGACAGAACTTTGTGTTCCGTCCCACAGACCTGCTAAAGGACATATTAGGGGCTGAGAGTTTGGTGGAGATAGTGTGCAGCTGTTCTGAAAACCCAGTACCACCCAAGACCTAGGTAATGGGTGAAATCTGCATATCCCTCCTTCAGTAATGAGTTCCCCAGGGTGAGGCAGGTGACAGCTGTTCCAGGACTATAAAATATGGGGTAATTTAAAGCAGCTTGCCCCTCCATTCTTGCAGAGCTTAAAAGGGCATTGCAGGGAGGAAGCTAATTTGTGTGTGTGTGTGTGTGTGTATGTGTGTGTAGGTGTTTGATTGTGACTGTTCTCTGGGTGACTAGGCATGAGAATGACATGTAGGTGTGTGGTCAGGACTCTGCATCTTTTCCTGCCAGCTGGGGTCAGACTGCGGATCCACCTTTTCCCACCTTCCAGGAGATAGGCAACTCAGCTATTCTGAATTGTCTTCCTCCACATCTGTCACCCTTCCCCGAAAGCATCATCCAGCTGACCAACATTTCAGTTTCCCAAACTTAAGTTCCTCCATGACTTCACATAGCCTGCTAGTGCTGCAGTTCAGTCTTCAAACTTCACTCTGCCTTGTTTATTCTTTGTGTTGTGTTAGTCACTCAGTTGTGTCCAGCTCTTTGCAATTCTATGGACTGTAGCCTGCCAGGGTCCTCTGTCTTCTCTAGGCAAGAATACTGGAGTAGATTGCCATTCTCTTCTCCACACAATCTTCTGGACCCAGGGATCAAACTCGGGTTTCCTGCATTGCCGGCAGATTCTTTGCTGTCTGAGCCACTAGGGAAGCCTGTTTTTTCTTTCCATATGTCTAAAGTCACTTCACCATCACTCCTGCCAGGAAGCCTTCCCTCATGTCCCTGCCTGACGCCCATCTTCTCTGGGTTCCCAGAATGCCCCTCCTTACTCTTGTCCATGGTCTCCAGTCACTGGGCTGCTGTTTATCACCCCTCTGGATACTGAGCTCTTGACAAGATGGAACACTTCTACTCCCTTGTTATTCTAAGTCCTTCCATATACCAGGCATTCACAAATGTTTGTTGAATGAATAAACAGATGAATGGGTGCATACACGAATCTCATTCATTTTTCAATACTATTCATGCTGGCATTCATTCATTCAATGAATAAACGAGCATTTGGGAAATAAAAGGATACCATTTAACTGTGGCGGGAATGGCTAAAGTTTTTATTCACCAAAGTTTTTTCCTGAATACACAGCCAGAGCATGTTTTCCACGTTCCCTTACACTTAGAGGTAGGTGTGGAGGGTGAACTGAAGTATTAATAATAAGCATCACTTCCAATTTTCTGGGAGCAGAGCACTCCCCAGATCATATTTTACACACGTGAGAAATACTTACTGTTAATCACAGAGACTTACGTCACCCGTGTCAGCATCTGCACACGTGCTAAGTTGCTTCCATCATGTCCGACTCTGTGCTCCCCTCTGGACTATGGTCTGCCAGCCTCCTTATCCATGAGATTCTCCAGGCAGGAATACTGGAGCAGGTTGTCATGCCCTCTTTGACCTTAATCAGCACACAGGCCTTCTAGGCAAAGGACTATGTCTCCTGGCTGCTTTCTCTGCAGCTTTCTTCTCCTTTTTCTCAAGCAGCAAGATCAGAGGGGGATCTTGCTGGTGTGATCTTCTTTGTTATAAGTCAGTGTCTCAGCCTCTCATGTGCATGTAAATCACCTAGGGATCCTGTTAAAACACAGCTTCTGCTTCAGTAGATCTGAGTGGAGCCTTGAATTTCTAACAAACTCAAAGGTGATGGGAACATTGTTAGTTCAGCGATCATATTTCAAGGAACAAGAATTTAGAAAGCAGAGTGTGATCTCCATCACCAGTGGGTGAACTGGAGAGAAACCACAGCAGGTATGATTGGGCCAGGCCAGATCGCTGTGGCCTTGATTTTGGGCATTCTGGGGAGAGGCCTGAAGTTCTGAGTGATGTTTGTACTGCGGTTCCAGGGACTGGACATCAAGAGCTCCACAGCAAATGGCAAGCACATGGGACCCATCCACGCTGGCTCTTCACCCTTTCCCTGCTACCCACTAGCTGTGCAACCTGGAGCAAATCTCTTAGCCTCTTGGTGCTCAATCTCCCCATCAGTTAGATGGAGATGGTACTAGCCATATATTGACCTTATAAGGTGGGTGTCCGCATGATGCTAACATAGGGAATGTGTGTCTATGGTTATAACACCATGAGTGTGCCTGATCTCGTCTGATCTCGGAAACATAGGGAATGTGTGTACCTGGCACAGAATGGCTCTACTGTTACACAATTAGAGTGTGCAAGTGTGGGCATCAAAGGGTGAGAAAACTGGGTTCTAATCTCACTCATCTACCTTTCAACTTTGTCTGCAGGCAAATTACTTACCTTCTCTAAGCCTCATTGTCTCCATTTGTTAAATGGGAATCAAAGCACTTGCTTCATAGGGATATTGTGGGGATTGAATGAGAAAGTGAACACAAGGCATTGCATGACCCAAAAAGTAACTGCTGCTAAAATAATCACAAACATGACTTCTGGCCAAACTGAAGCTTGCACTGGCCCTGCCGGGGCTTCCCTGGTGGCTCAAGGGTAAAGAATCCTCCTGCTAATGTAGGAGACCTGGGTTCAATCCCTGGGTTCTGGGTCAGGAAGATCCCCTGGAGAAGGAAATGGCAACCCACTCCAATATTCTTGACTGGGAAATCCCATGGACAGAGGAGCCTGACAGGCTATAGTCCATAGGGTCACAAAGAGTCGGACATGGCCGAGCACATACACACTGGCCCCGCCATGCAGAGGTAGGACCTATTCTGTGGTCATGTTCCCAACAGGCTGAGTGCTGGTGGTTTCACACCAGTCTGTTCCTGGGAAAGGCCCATTAGCCCACAAGTGTCCCCCTTTGCTAGCTCTGCTCCAGAAGTTTTCCTTCTTGCCAGCATCTTTGGGTTTCTGGCCAAAACTTCCAGCAACTGTTTTCGGTTTCATTTCTTTTACCAGTTGGAAGGATAACTTTGTGAAAACCAAGGCAAAATGCACAGGACTGGAGGGCCTCCAGTCTTCTCCCTGCATAAGAAAACCAGGCTTCTCCAGAAGGGTCAGGTTCCTCTGCAGGTCTAGAGCCACCCTACTGGGCTCTCCCATCTTTCCTTCAGTAGTGAAGGAACTCTGCTTTCTAAACTACACTCTACCTACAGCTTTTCTCCAATGGAAAATCCTTCTGTGTCACCTCTCAGAACCTTCAAGAATTCTGATGTACTTGACCCCAGTCCTAGGAGAGAGGCCACCATGCTGTCTTGGAACTGTCTTGGAACTAAACTCTACCATCATTGTGCCTTCTTTGTGAAGCTTGTGCCCAGTGGGCCCTGAGGTTTGCTTGGATCTGAGTGTAGTCGTCCTCTCCTTCATGTCGGTGGTGCCCTGAGTCTTTGAGATGGAGACAGGCTGTTTTATTGGCACTCCCTGTATACCCATGTATTCTCCCCACATCCCCTAGGATAATGCAGAGGCTTCTGTAAAATGCTTCAGAGAGCAGGGCTTAGGGCAAATATCCAACCAAAAGCTCACCCACTGAGACTGTTTGCAACTTGACAGCACTAGTCTCTGGGCTTAAAATGAGGGAAACTCTTTATGGAGCAGATACTGTAAGCATCCAGACTCCAGGGCCTCCTGACTCAGGGGTGTCGTTGAATCAGGCCAGACTTATAAGACATGAGAGTCTGAGTCCATCTTCCCCATTACCTCTTTTTGTGACTCTAGATATAATAATAATTTCAGTACCCAGGTACCAAGCACTTGCTCTGTACCAGGAACCACAAAGTTTGCTTGATCTGGGGTTCTCACAATAGGTGCTTACAGGCAGATGTTATAACCCCTGATCTCACAGAGGAGAAAACCAAGGCTCTGACACAGGTAAGTAGCTAGCTCGATAGTAAGTGATGGAGTCGGGATTTGAACTCAAGAGTGCGTGATCACCAAACAGGACTCTATCCACTGCTGGGCATGCACCTTTCCTGACTCCATTTTTCCCACCTGTAAAAAGACAGATCTGGATAGTGTGTAATCTCCTGTCACCTCTGAATGAGCCCTTCTTTGGGGACCACATGAACCTCTGAATGCACGTATAGACAGTGTTTGAAGAAGGCTAGAAAGGAGAGATTCTACTCTGTTTTATAACATCAGCTTTTCAGAGCAGAGGAGCATGAAGCCCTGTGTGGGGCTGTTTTCTAGCTTCCATTTACAAATGAGGTTGAAAAAAGTAAAGTTAATGAAGCAACTCAGCTACGACCGAGATGCAGCAGGAAGCCATCAAGTCTGGGACCGTGGGACGGTTGCCATGACACTCCGGAGCAAGCACCGTGTTCTATGTCTATGATAATGCCCTCCCTTGATTGATGGCAAGTTGCCTCTATTTTCTTGTAAGCAAATATGATAATAATATTAAGCAATTACAAGTAATGTCCCCCAGCTGCTTCTCCCCTGCCTTTGAATATTATTTTAGATTTGCCAAAATAATAGCAAACCTATTTGGAAGAACAGGGAGAAAGCCATACCCTATCCTCCAAAGAAAAAAGGGTGACGGGCTTTGGATAGTCAAAGACACGGCTACCCTGTCGTCAGTCCAAGGCTTTCAAAGGTGCATTTGCACTTAGGAGAGGCTTATGGGATGAACTCTTCAAACATGCAACCACTAAAGGCACACTCAGGAGTGAGGAGAGCTGACAAGGTGGGCGTCTGTCGGCTCCAAGGTTAGAACACAACTCTTCCACCAAAGTATTGCTGTCTGATTCTCACAAAGCTACAGCCCAGCAAAATCCAGCAAATATTTATCAACCGCTCATGTGGACAAAGCAATAATCTGCTGTGCGGAATGCAATCATACACACACACACACCCCCCGCACAGGGTAGGGACAGGTCTCCTGTTATCTCCAAGTTCTCAGGCTGGTCCAGGGAGGACATGCAAACATTAGTCAATAAGCCTGATTGATACAAATAGAAATGTGATAAACAGGACAACAGGGGGCTGGACATGGTACAATAGAAGCAAACAAAAGCGGAGATGAATTTGGACTCGCTTTAATTTATGGAACTGATTGCAGAGCAGCACATGATAATCTGGCCTGGATGAGTCTGCTTGTATCCAGTGTTTTCTATCCTGGTAACTGGGGAACCTCCATCTATCACCCAGTGGTCCAAGTCAGAAATGAGGGGTCTTCCTTAAGACTATCTTCTCCCTCATCCCTTACATCCCCAAACACCACCAAGTCCTGTTCACTTTTACCTACTAAACTTCTCTCCATTTTCCCCCAACTCCACTAGCACTACCTTGGCTACAAAATGACCACCAGCGGCAGCTGGGTCAACAGGCACCCTTGTTTGTCTCCAAAAATATGTCCTTTCCTTCTGTCTGTTTGGGCAGCTTTGGACATGGGCCAGAGAAATGCCCCAAGGTGGCAGAATAATCTGAATCACCACGGAGGGGTGTGTGGCTATTGAAATGAACGTGGATTTTATGGGTGGTGCTACTGGTAAAGAATCCACCTGCCAATGCAGGAGACATAAGAGACATGGGCTTGATCCCTGGGTCAGGAAGATCCCCTGGAGTAGGAAATGGAAACCCACTCCAGTATTCTTGCCTTGAAAATCCCATGGACAGAGGAGCCTGGAGGGCTACACAGAGGGTCACAAAGAGTTGGACACGAATGAGCACACACACTTAAGAGGGTATAGGGAAAACAAAGAGGATAATGGTTTGGGGGGGGGCAGAAACTGATAGTAATTTGCCTCAGGGAAAAGCACCATAGAAGAGTACATCGTAATGAGTAATTTTCCATATACATATTTATTGTTGCCCTTGGGCTTCCAGGTACTGGGCAAAGCTATTGTTTATTCAGTGGACAAGTATTTGAGTGGCAGGCACTAGAGAACCAACAATGAACAAAAAAGGAACAGAGTTCCTTCCCCCACTGAGCTTGAAGTCTAAAGGACAGGGCACATAACTAGAGAGCACAGCCCTGCTCTGAGGAGGAGACCCACGGGTGCAGCAGGGGTCTTGGAAGTGAAGCAGGTGCCATGAGGGAGTCAGAAAGGCTGCCCTGGAGAGCTGAGACCAGACCAGGGAGGTAGTAGTGAGAGCAGTTAGCCAGTGGTAGAGGCCGACCCACAGCCTGGAGCGGGAGGGGCAGGGCGCACCATTGTCGGAACGCTAATGCTGAGCCACTGAACTGGCCAGTGAGGGCTCATGCCTGACCTCTGGACTTCGTGTTCTGTGAGCTCATCCATTTTCCTTTGATTCCAGCTGGTTTGAGTTAGAGTCTGTTACTTGCAACCCAAAGCAAAATCACTGATGCTGATCCCACTGTTCTGTGAAGTCGAGGGGAGGCCTCACCACACACTGGGGAAGCTGAAGATGGAGAGGGCTTTAGAGCATCCAGGCTAGAGGTCCTCTCATGTAGCCTCTAAGAGGATGGCTTCTGAAGCCAGACCATGCAGACCCATATCCTGGCTTTCTGACCATGTCCTCTCTCTGCCTCGAAGTTCTCATCCGTATTGAGGATGATGACAGTATCTGTCTCTCCTTCTAAGACCCTTCACAACTGGACCAATTACCAACATTTTTTGTCTTTTAGCTCAGAACCATCTTTCCTGTGTCCTTTGCTGCATCCCAAGTGGATCACTCATTGCTCTCTCGCATGCCTGTGTTTATCTCTGCTCTGTCACTGCTCAAGACATTTTCTCTCCCCAGAGTAACTTTGGTCCTCCTCCTACTGAAATTCAACCCATCCTCCAAACACTAATTCAAATTCCATCTCCAGAAAGCCTCCTTCAATCACCGCCCCCCCCCTGCCCCCGCCCCAGCCCCAGCTATCTCCACTGCTTCTGATCTCACTTTTAGAGGTTGGACCACTTTTCCTATCACTTCTTATCTTTTGTTTTCTTGGAGAGTGATATGCACTTGTGATTCTTCCCTCTACTTGAATGTGACATTATTGAGGGCAAAGGTTGTTTGTATAGTCATTGTATTCCAAGAATCCTAGGCACTCAAATCTGATGCAAATTTTGATTATGTTTTCCCTGCAGAAATAGAATACATTTGCTGGTTGGCACATGGCTTTGAATATGGTAGTTGAGCAAATCTAGGGTCTAAGGTTTTTTACCTCCCAATACATTACACAGATGGGTCTCTTAGTTGTGTGATGAGAAAATGCCCGTGATAACTCTGTAGATCGTAAGCACTACAGACATGCCAATGCAGAGATATTGTGGCTTCAGTTCCACATTACCACAACAAACTAAGTACTCCTATAAAGTGAGTCACATGAATTTTTTGGTTTCCCAGTGCATATAAAAGTTATGTCTACACTCTACTGTGCAATAAAACTATGTCTAAAGAAACAACGTGCACACCTTAATTAAGAAACCCTTTCTTGCTAAAAAGTGTTAACCATCAACTGAACCTTCAGTGAAGTGTGGTGACATCAAAGATCACAGGTCAACAAATGTAATACTAATGAAAAAGTTTGACATGTTGGGAGAATTACCAAGATTGGACAGAGTAACACAAAGTGAAAAATGTTCCAAGTGCTGGGTACATACATGGAAGGAACACTGCTTGTTGCCAGGCTAAGAAAATTAGCTTCCTTTGCAAGTCTGTACATCCACAGTACAGCTCTGTCCCTCAGATAACATGTCTCCAGCCCCCACCCCCTCTTTGAACCCATGCCTTGCCTCATATGGATGAAACTTTCCATTGATATCTACTTCACCCCAATAGCCTTTGATCTTTCTCCCTCTTTTCACCATTGTGAATGGGAATGAAGCATCTTATTACAGTCTATCTAGTTAATAATTCAAGGAACCAAAGCACAGAGACACTTTTCCTTTTGATCATTTGACTTAAATCAGGAAAAGACCAAACAAAAACAGTTCCTCTGAGAGGCTCAGGGTTGCTTACTGATTAAAAATTACCCATAATTTATAATAATACCATCACTACTCCTAGATATACATGAATAGTAGAAGCAATTTGGAATCAGCAATTGCAAAACCAGCTAAAAGTCGCAGAGAATGTCAATACGACAGTGGAATTAGCACTGACTTTAGGGAGCTCCCAGCTAAGAAAGAGATTTCCTGGGCAGCCCATCTGCTGGGCAGGACACCAGCCCCTGGAAACAGAGGCATCTGCCCTCAGGCTGCCAACCTGGGAAGGAAGACCCCTTCTCACCCATCAGCCAGCAGGGCCATGCATGCATCGTCCTGGGCTGAGCTGACCTGTTCCTGCTCCCTCATCTTTCAGGGTTGCTGGGAAATATCTGAAGCACAAGACAGAAAGTCTTACTGTTGGGTGATATTAACAGCTTTAATTAACATGAAACAACAAAAAGTCGGTGGTTGGTCTTTGAAGTCTGCAAACCTCTTTGCCCACATGCTGCCAGATTTTCCATCACCTAGCTGCGGGCGTCTGGCTGAAGCTTTGGGTAGATGATCCTTCCAGCTCCTTCCATGTTGCAGCATGCCCTCTCAGTTCTCCTGGTTCCTCAGGGCTGTCCTCCCCACAAACCTCCCCGGCCTGTGGTCCTACAGTTGGATTCAGGCTGCTTCCATGCCTTGTGGACCCACTATGCTTCTTCCCCAATCCTAGATTTCCTCTTGGGAACCCATGGCAACTGCCACAGATGAAGGGAGCATATCTCCTTTTGCTGTCACGGCACTTTCTCCTCACCCCCAGACGTCTGCCATTCTTGTCTTTACTATATTCAGAGACCTCTGTTCTCCACCACCTGGTAACCACTGTCTGTCTCAGCACCGTCAATATTCTTAGATGTTTCTCCTTAGAGGTCATTGTGTTTGGTGGCATTGCTAAGTTCCACCTAACATAGGAATGTACTGTAGCTTCTCATTCACATTTGAAAAACAATGTGATGATCACACACCTAAATATTTGTATATGTTACACAAGTTAGGTTTTAGCATTGAAACCTACCTTCCAGTATCCATATATGGATATGTGTATATTTATTTGATATAGGAAATAAAGCTTTATATACTTATCTCAAAACTCCTAACACCAGGCTCCAAGAAGGCATTGAAATATGTTTAGCCTGGGATCAAGCCTCTGTAAATCCTGAATTCTCCAAAGGGACATTCCAGTTAGATCCTGGGTTGAAGCTCAAGCTTTGGTCTGAGGTTAACATGCCTGGGTGGAATCTAGCGTCTCTGGCTTGTATTCTTGTTACCTGGAGAGGCACAGTACTGCTGTTCTTTTGGAAAAGGTTAGCTGCACCAGACAGTGTTAAATTCTCACATGCCGTCTCCGTGGTTCTCCTATAATTGGCCCTGTTACACTATAAGCACTAAACTGCAGCGTTTGTAACATGGAGTTGAACCACACAAATCCCCTAATTATACTTTTGCTAGAACAAAGGAAACAGTGAATTGCAGCATTCACAGACCTCTCCTCTAATTATGCCACACCCCAAACACCAGGGCTGGCAAAACCACCAGAGGGAGGAGAGGCTAAGGTGATGTGGAAGTGCTGAGGGAGCCCCAGAGTAAATCAGAGTCAGATTCAGGGAAAAGGAAAGAGAACCTTCTGGATGCTTCATTAGTTCATCCAAGTTACTGCCCTCCCGCCACCCTGTTGTCTCTTCTATCTGGTGTCTCTCCTGGGTCACCCTGCTTCAATTCCTTGATGATGGAATCCAGTTAAGGTGTGACCGTCTTGGAGACTATTGGAAAAGACAGAGATCCAACCCATGAACGAAATAGAGTAACTTAGTTAAGTGTCTGTGGCTCAGCAGTGTGACTGCTCCGGCTCCCATGTCAAATGTCTGAGGCTTTCATCTGAAAATTCTCATCCACTTGCCAGACCATTACAAACAATTTGGGCATAGATGAAAATACACTTTAAAATCTTAGCTCAGGAGAGAGACACACACAAGACACCGGGTCACTGGGTGGACGGGGGTCATTTTCTGCATATCTCTGACCCAGGAAATCTGGTTCCTCCTGTCCTGCAAGGGTGGTAGCATGCAGTCAGGGCTGGGGGCTGAGCTGTCAGATTCATGGACCTCTATCCTAAACCGTGACCACAGCTAAGGCCTCTTTACTCTGGAAAAAACACCCCATCTCTGTACTCCCATCCCAAGCCCCTGCTCTGCTGGCCATCATCCTGTGACCTGCAGTCACACAGGCAATTTCCAATTTCTTTCCCCTGACTAGTGGGCAGAAAACTCACATATACACAGTCAGATGGGTGTTCTCAGGGAGCCACACTTGCCTAAGTTGTCAACCAACCAGATCGAGAAATATTGAGGGAAAAGACAGCGGAGTGTGTGCTGAGGATGGAGAGGCTGCCAGGGGCTTGTGGGAGCAGATGTCAGGGAGCTTTCACCTCCTGATGTCTTTGACCCTTTGAGGTCTTTGACCCTTTGACCCATGGGCACCTGGGATTCTGTGAGGCAGAGACCCCTGGTGTTGTGGACTGAATGTCTGAGTCCTCAAATTCCTGTGTTGAAGCCCTCCTCCCCAGCATGATGGGATCGGAGATGGGGCCTTTGGGAGATGGCTAGGGCTTCCCTAGTGACCCACATTGTAAGTGTCTGCCTATAATGTGGGAGACCTGGGTTCAATCCCTGGGTCGGGAAGATCTCCTGGAGAAGGCAATGGCAACCCACTCCAGTACTCTTTCTGGGAAATCCCATGGATGGAGGAGCCTGGTAGGCTACAGTGGATGGGGTCGCAAAGAGTCAGATACAACTGAGCAACTTCACTTACTTACTTGCTGCTGCTGCTGCTGCTGCTAAGTCACTTCAGTCGTGTCCGACTCTGTGTGACCCCATAGATGGAAGCCCACCAGGCTCCCCCGTCCCTGGGATTCTCCAGGCAAGAACACTGGAGTGGGTTGCCATTTCCTTCTCCAATGTGTGAAAGTGAAAAGTGAAAGTGAAGTCGCTCAGTCGTGTCCGACCCTTAGCGACCCCACGGACTGCAGCCTACCAGGCTCCTCCATCCATGGGATTTTCTAGGCAAGAGTACTGGAGTGGCTTGCCATTGCCTTCTCCGACTTACTTACTTACTTAGGCTTATATTATTAGGTCATGGGGATTTCCAGGTGGTGCTAGTGGTAAAGAACCTGCCTGCCAATGCAGGACATGTAAGAGATGCAGGTTCGATCCCTGGGTTGGGAAGATCCCTTGGAGGAGGGCATTGCTACCCACTCTAGTACTCTTGCCTGGAGAATCCCATGGACAGAGGAGCCTGAAAGGCTAAAGTCCATGGGATCGCAGAGTTGGACACAACTGAAGCGACTTCACAAACATGCATGTTAGGTCATGAGGGGTTCCCATGGTGGGGATCAGTCCAGTTCAGTTCAGTCGCTCAGTCGTGTCCGACTCTTTGCGACCCCATGAATCACAGCACTCCAGGCCTCCCTGTCCATCACCAACTCCCGGAGTTCACGCAAACTCATGTGCATCGAGTCAGTGATGCCATCCAGCCATCTCATTCTCTGTCGTCCCCGTCTCCTCCTGCCCCCAGTCCTTCCCAGCATCAGAGTCTTTTCCAGTGAGTCAACTCGTCGCATGAGGTGGCCAAAGTATTGGAGTTTCAGCTTTAGCATCAGTCCCTCCAGTGAACACCCAGGACTGATCTCCCTTAGGATGGACTGGGTGGATAGCACCCTTTAAAAGGAAGAGACACAAAATATCTCTGAATCTCTCTTTCTCCCTGCATGCACACCTCACAGCAAGGCCAGGTGAGAACACAGCAAGAGAGCAGCCACCTGTAAACCAGGACGGGGGCTGAATCTGCTTGCATCTTGACTTTGGACTTCCCAGCCTCCAGAACTGCGAGAAATGAAGTTTATTGTTGAAATCACCCGGTCCGTGATAATGTGTTACAACAGCCCGAACTGAGTGAGACAACTGGGTCTTGAGTATATTCCAGCATCCCTCCATTTTTCTCCTTTAAAACCTTTCATTCGATGTTGGGAGCTTTCCCTGCAGGTGAAGGACACACCATGGCCATCACAGGAAGCTACAGGAGAGACACATGACCAGCCCAGTCCTGCCTGTCACTCAGTGTGAATGTGAGTCACACTGGGAGTGGAGGGAAACCAGTTTTATTCTGCCTCAGGCATGGTCTGTACTCACTGCGACCTGCCAAACAGGGGTTGAGCCCCTATTGTGGTTTCCAGTTGATTCAACAACTATTTTTTTTTTCTTTTTAATTGAAGTACAGTTGATTTACAATGTTTCAGGTGTACATCAAAGTGGTTCAGGCTTCCCTGGTGGCTCAGCTGGTAAAGAATCCACCAGCAATGCAGGAGACCTGGGTTTGATCCCTGGGTTGGGAAGATCCCCTGGAGAAGGGAAAGGCTACCCACTCCAGTATTCTGGCCTGGAGAATTTCACGGGCTGTATAGTCCATGCGATCGCAAAGAGTCAGACACAACTGAGCTGCTTTCATGTCACTTTCAAAGTGATTCAGTTACATCTATCTAGTTATAGATGTATATGTTCATTTTCAGATTCGTTTCCTTTATAGGTTATTATAAGATACCGAATACAGTTCCTTGTGCTCTATACTGGGTCCTTGACAACAACTGTATTTTTCTGTACCATCAGAATTCTAAAGACAGGGCAGCCATCCTGATCATCTAATTTAGCCACTCCAGTACTCTTGCCTAGAAAATCGCATGGACAGAGGAGCCTGGTGGGCTGCAGTCCATGGGGTCGCTACTAGTCGGACATGACTGAGCGACCCCACTTTCACTTTTCACTTTCACACATTGGAGAAGGAAATGGCAACCCACTCCAGTGTTCTTGCCTGGAGAATCCCAGGGACGGCGGAACCTAGTTGGCTGCCATCTATGGGGTCGCACAGAGTCAGACACGACTGAAGCGACTTAGCAGCAGCAGCAGCAGTCAAGGCTATGGTCATGTATGGATGTGAGAGTTGGACTGTGAAGAAAGCTGATCGCCGAAGAATTGATGCTTTTGAACTGTGGTGTTGGAGAAGACTCTTGAGAGTCCCTTGGACTGCAAGGAGATCCAACCAGTCCATTTTAAAGGAGATCAATCCTGGGTGTTCATTGGAAGGACTGATGCTAAAGCTGAAACTGCAATACTTTGGCCACCTCATGTGAAGAGTTGACTCACTGAAAAAGACTCTGATGCTGGGAGTGATTGGGGGCAGGAGGAGAAGGGGACGACAGAGAATGAGATGGCTGGATGGCATCAATGACTCGATGAAGGTGAGTTTGAGTGAACTCCGGGGGTTGGTGATGGACAGGGAGGCCTGGCGTGCTGTGATTCATGGGGTTGCAAAGAGTCGGACACGACTGAGCGACTGAACTGAACTGAACTGAGTCCTGTTTTATCTTGTGCCCTTGTCAGGAAGATCAGATTAAGAAGATTAAGAAGGAGAAAAAAGCCAGTGAAATCCAAGTAAGTGAATTCTGACCAAACTTTCAAGGATTTGGCTCAAAAATTTGGCTGTGGAAGGAACAAGTGATTTCAATCCAGCGTAAAATAGAATCTATTGATGTTAAATTAGGAGGAAAGAAAGGTATCTTGCTAAGAGGTTCTTGGGGCATGGCTAGTTGGGGCCAGATTACAGCTCTTTATAGAAGTCTCTAGGCTTTAAATATGAAGATGGCATATGAAAACTGAGTGCATAATCGAGTTCAATCTCAGGTGCCAAAGGGATGTTAGAGGATGTAGAAGTCAGGCAGGCGCTCGGCTATACGCGGTCAAAGCATCCATGGGTCCCTGCTGCCTCAGCAGTCGGTTCCTAGAAGCTTGGCCATCTCAACAAGAAAGATGACCATGGACCACGCGAGGAGAGTGTGACGACCATGGCTGGGGACTGCCTGAGCCAACAGGATCCCATCCAGTGGCAGCTGAGTCCCAGCTGGCAGGTGTCTGGTCCTTCTCTGGTTGGAGAGGGAAGGACACAGCTCTTCTGGGGACCCACTCCCTCCTGTGCAGCATCCTGCCTGGAGAGGTGGGCACACAATCCTCTGCTCATCTAGGACAATTTTTCCCCACTTGGAGAATGGGAGGTGACTTGAAAGCATGCTTACTCACTGTCTATATCTTGTGATTCTGTACTGTCTGAATAAAGCCCACCATTTAGAGGACAAAGGGCCTCTCTCTTTCTCTACTTCTAGAATTAATAGTTTGTCCCACCTATGGTGAATTCAGATGGGAAAATAATTTGTTAGGAGCATGTAGTGATGGGCAGAGAGAGGAGGAAATGAGGTGAAGTTTGCAGGACTCGTTTCCCTTTAACATCCGACATGACCTGAGTCTTGGGACAGGCTGATTTCTATTTGCTGTGAGAACTAGCAAATTTAGGTTTTCCAGGTGGAATAGTGGTAAAGAACTCACTTGCCAGTACAGGAGACATAAGAGATGTGGGTCTGATCCCTGGGTCAGGAAGATACCTTGGAGGAGGGCATGGCAACCCACTTTAGTATTCTTGCCTGGAGAATCCCATGGACAGAGGAGCCTGGAGGGCTATAGTCTCTAGGGTCGCAAAGAATCAGATATGACTGAGGTGACTTAGCGCATATGTGTGAGCTAGCAAATTGAGAACCACAGCTGTAATTCACCTTTTGATAATTTCTACATGACTTCAAATAAAAGAAGACTAACTTAGTCTTTGGTTTCCTTTGACTCTTTTTTCCTTTGTTTTCTTTCTTTGTTCCTTTTCTGCTATAAAGTGTATCTTTTGCAAGATGTCTTTAACTCTTTATTTCAATGAGCCTTAGAAAGCATACACAGATGGATGGGTGGGTGGGTGGATGGATGAATGAATGGACAATCAGAGAAAGAGAAAGATAAATGAGGTGGAGAGAGTGATGGAGACTAAGGCAATAGGGGAAAAACATTCATCACCCCTGTCTGACTGTTGATAAGGGAGATTTCTAAAATAGGATTACTGAGGATGAGGACGAGACTAAGTGTAGAAATGCACGGTAATAAACCCTATCATGTCAAGTGTCTGAATACAATGTCCTTGACAACTACATTGAAGGGAAACAAAAGAGTTTTTGAGGCACTGTTTTGTTTTAGGTCTAGAGGTGGCAGCCCTAACCTGCCATTCTATTTCCATAATATTTTCATTAAAAAAATTTAAATAAGAAAGCAAGCACTCAGTACAAAAGCAGCGTTGAACTGAAAATTCAGCTTTCTGATTTACTTTTTCAAGTGCTCAGAGGTACAGGGTCATGAGATGAGTTTGAAATATTCGACCCATTGAGAACATATGCTGTGTCCTCCCTAACTTGGTTTCCCATTTTCAAGGGTAGCCCTGGTCCTCTCACTGCCCTCTCTAACCAGGTTGCTCAAAGTTTTCCTATCATCTTGTTAACGTATTTGGAAACATGGGTTTTAAGTGTTCATAATTGGTTTATGCATTTTGCAGATGTGTAAGAGAGACTCAGGCACTGCCACTAAGTTCCCAGGCTTGCACGTAGCTCGCCCTCTCCCTGCAGGCAGCACCCCCATGCTCTCACTGCCCCCTTGATTATTGGCACTTACTGATTATTCCAACTCAACAAGAACCATCAATTCGTGACTTGAAGCCCCCAGGTCCTGCTATTCTGACCTTCCAAAAGCCAGCAAACGTGGAGGAATTTTCTTTAGGTGACTCCCACAAGGAGGATCTTGTGATTTCTGCTTTTTCTTCCACTGGAATGGGAAGAGTATAATTTGACTCTGAAGTCATTAAAAATTATCTTTCTCTACGGGAATACCGTCCCCAGTGGAAAGATGCCTTTTGACTCTGAAGTCAGATTTGTAGTCTACAAGCAAGCACATTGGGCTATTTGAGCTGGGCTTTAAATTCTTCTTGGGAACTTGCGTGTTTTGAAGCTATGACAAGTGACAAAAAGGTGTTGGGTTTGACTGAATGAGATCTTTGAGTTGGTTTGACGCCTTTCTCTCTTTCTTCCTCTCGCATTGAAACACCCACCTTTTGAATTATCCCCTGTGACTTGAGAGTCATCAGTACACACTGATTTTGACGTTACGAAGTTGTTTGCCTAATACGAGTGAAGTGATTGAAGTTGAGAGGAGATGAGTAGGGAGGTGTGAAAAGAATTCATGCCACGTAGCCCAGGAAAACCTGCTCTCATTGAATAGAAACACCTCTGAGACGCAGTTTCCAGCTCTTCCCCATCACAGCCCCTCCCCCACCCAGCTTCCTCGCCTACCCCTACCCCGACTGACCTCTTCTCAATAGCTGCCACCTGCTTATATATTTTTTCCCCCTCTGAATATTAAAGGGTGTTCTCTGTTCCCTAGTTTCATTTTCATCCTCTCTGAACCTATTTCATTCCTGCCTCTTTTCCTTCTCTTATGGGATTATTTAAGCCCCAAGTGCTTTTACGCTGGGGAGCATTTTTGGGTTGGGCACATCAAAATCTTTAAGCCTTTATTGATTTTGTTAACAAAATTATTTCTGTTTTTCTGTTTTGGTCCTTTGGACAGGAGGCGTGTGGGATCCTAGCTCCCCAACCAGGGATCAAATCTGCATCCCCTGCATTGGAAGGTGAAGTCTTAACTACTGAACAACCTGGGAAGTCCCACAGCAAAATCTTTGAACAGAGTTGTTCTGCACTCACTCTGCTGGTAAGCAAGTGTGGGCAGGCTCTTCATAATATGAACCTATTGTTAGACAGAATGACCATTTCAGCATCCCAGCAGGTAAGCTGAGAGACCAGAAGCTGACCAACATATTTACTGAATGGGAATGGAAAATGGGTCATTGAGTTTTCAACTAACTCTGGATGCTGAATGAATCAAGAATAAGCTTGTTTAAGAAACAGACTCATAGACCTAGAGAACAGACTGGTGGTTGCCAACGCTGTGGGAACTGGGGGAGGGATGGAGTAGGAGGTTGGGGTTAGAAGCTGTAAGTTACTGTATATGGAATAGATAAGCAATAAGGTCCAATTGTATAAACAGGGAAATAGTCAGTATCCTATGATAAACCATAATGGAAAAGAATTTTAAAAAAGGAATGCATAGATACATATAATTGAATCATTTTGCCATACAGCAGAAATTAACACAACATTATAAATCAGCTAAACTTCAATTTTAGAAAATCAAGTATTCAGCAAAGGAATGTATTTGGAATTGCTTTTATAAACATCAGGCTGATTTCTATATGAAGAAAAGATTTGGAAGTAATTGATGTGGTAAAGTAAAGGCAAGATTGCAGGTGAGAAATATTAATAACAGTCTGGACCAGGTTAGTAGTTTAAATTAAACACAGACCTGTGTCAGTCTCAACACATCCCAAAACAAATTCATTTCTTCTATCCTAAATTATCTTTTCCTGTGTTTATCATCTTAGTGAAAGGAAATGATTAACTAAAAAAAGAAAAAGCTTGTTTATTCATTCACAAACTTTCTACATGTCTCGCCGAGTGTTCACTGTTGGTGATACCAAGGTGCCCAAGACATGCCTTTGTTCTGCACAATATGGTGGATAGGATGAAGCAGATGAAACCAACTGTGTCTTGTGAAAAGACTCTCCACAGCCTTTTAAGTGGCTCATCTTTCTCCCTAAGATAATGATCTGGTACTGGTAATGCAGTAAATGTTTTATGAAAATGATAGCAAAATAAATAAATTCAATCCGCTTCATTATCTTCTTAATGCTGCTGGGACAAGGGACCAGGAGAAAGTTGGAAGTTTAGTAATTTTAACCTATCTACTAGCATCCATGATATTCAGCTAATACAACTGCTTCTTGTTAAAATACTGAAACACAAAATGGCAAGTGACTGACCAGCACTCCTCCAAGGACAGCAGAGACTCAGTCATAAAGGGCAATGGGAGGCTGTGACAGTTCATCCCAAAAGGGCATCTCTCCAAAGGGGCTAGCCTAGGGGCAGAGACAGGTACTGGTAAGAAGACACACACAGGGAGAGGGGAGAATTCAAGCAGACAGAGACTGAACATGTTTTCTAAGCTAAAGAGATGGTGGTGATCTGATATTTTACCAGAAACCAGGTATGGGTAGACAAGGACCTTTAAATGTCTCCACTCAGAAGATGCAAGGGAAGGTACAAGTATTTTTGAGCTCCCAGTACATGCCAGCCACTGCATAAGCCACTGCAGGAACTGCACTTAAACTTACAGCACCTGCGAAGAAAGCATTTTTATCACCATTTGACAAGTAAGAAAAAGAGTTCCAGAGAGCAGTGCACCCAAACGTCTTCACCAAAGCGTCCTGTACCACCTATTCAGCTTCATCTCTCATCACCTTCTGCCTGTTCTCATGTCAGAGACGCATCTTGAAACACACAGGGTGTCTTCTCTCTGCTCTGCCTTTGCCCAGGTTGTGACTGTTAATTTTATGTGTCACCTTGTTTGGCCCACAGGGTACTCAGATATTTGGTCAAACATTATTCCAGGTGTGACTGTGAAAGTGTTTTTGGATGAAATTAACATCTAAATGGGTACACTGAGTAAAGCAGATTGCCCTCCCCCTGTGGGTGGGCCTCATCCAATCAGTTGAAGGCACGGATAGACCAAAGGGCTGACCCTGCCTGGAGTAAGAGGGACTCCTTCCTGGTTGGGCCCCTTCAAACTGGGACATGGGCTTTTTTTCCTGCCTTCAGACTAGAACTGAACACTTGCTCTCCCTGAGTCTCACATCTGCCAGTCTTTGGACTGGAACTGTATGACTCTACTGAGGCTAGAGCTCACTGACTCACTCTGCAGATCTTGGGACTTGCTTTCCATAGCTACACGAGCCAATTTCTTATAATATATCCCTTTACATATATAAAAAGTGTGTATGTCTGTGTGTTTATGTGTGCGTATGTGAGTCTGGTGGGCTACAGTTTATGGGGTTGCAAAGAGTTGGACATGACTGAGCATGATGCATGATGTGCACATGTATACACACATCCTATTGGTTTTGTTTCCCTGGAGAATTCTGACTAAATACATAAGCTATTCCTCTTGCCCAGAATGCCTTCCTCCACACCGCCATCTCCATCTCCTCCACCTACTGAAATTCTATTTCTCCTTCAAGTACACCTCAGAGGTTATCCTTCCTGTAACACCTCCCTTGACAATCACCCCAGCTCTCCCCACCCCACTCCCAGACAAGATGAATTGCTTCCTCTCTCTACCCTTTCATATCAGGGTTGGTTGCTTCCACTTTATTTCCTCCAGTGCTTCTCACCATGTGGTCTTTCTGGTTTAGCATTTGGGGTGTGTGTGTGTGTGTGTGTGATCCTCAATGTGACAAATTCCTTGTGTCATAAGGAATCCTCTGATGCCTGGCATAGCGACAGAATTCAACAAACATCAGTTGACTGAAAAATCTCATTTCCCCTGAAGGATCACAAAATGTACATTTGCTCTAATAGGCTCTGTTGTCACAAAGGAAGATTTATAATAAAAACAGAGTTTGGGTGACTAGCTTTTATTAATATTAGGATCAGTAAAATATGGGGAAAGCTTTCTTATAGATTGAGACATGACAAAGAAATTTTTTGAAAAATAGTTTTTTAAACAAAGGTGCTAATAGTAGGAAAGATGTTTTTATCAGAAAGTTCCAGCATTCTCATTGTTAACCCCTTTGGTATGCCTTCTCTCTGTCTAGCAATAATGGTTATTCAAGATGTGTGTATCATTTATGCACATGATCTGGTGACATGCTCTAAATTGTTGAGAACAGATTTTCCAAATAAAGTGTACTCTCTGCTATTAAGGGAAACTATCAGGCAATTTAAGCAGAAAATATGACCTTGTAAAATGCTGACCCTTCAGAAGCCGTAATCTCATGATGACTGCTTCCTAGAGAACAAATACTGTCAAAAATCTATCCTGTGCCCTAAAAGAATTAAGAGAAGCAAGTAACACTGAGATGAGCACCCTTAACTGGAAATCTGGTTCTAAGATGGATTATAAGAGTTTGCACCCAATAAACTCTCCAAAACTAACATTTGCTTCATGACTAGCATCGGGGCTTTCCAACCTGGAAGAGTCTCTGAGTGATAATACAACCCAACACTCTCCTTTCCAGATGAGAGAAAATGAGAACAGATTACAGGGAAGTACCTAAAACCAGACAATATTTTAATGGGTAGAATTAAAGCCTGAGCCTCCTAGACATCTGAGTTTGGATCTTCCTGCCGTTTCTGGCTGCCAAAGTAAATGTTGTTAGTGTAATAAAAATGGGACACAAAGGTCATGTGTATGTATCATTTTCACTTAATGAGAACAAAGAGGGCATAGAAGAGCTGGAGTAAACTGTTAAAACGGAAAAGATGTAGAAGTTTGGGTGACAAAGAAGTGGAAGAGAAGGCCCCTACATGCTACTGGGGGGATTTGAGGGCTCCCCAAAAGTCCTCCCCATCTGCTGGCTAATATTCAAAGTTTCTTCCTTGGAAGTTCATTCATTCGACTTTAGCTTGTCTACATGCAAATCAGCATTACTCCTGATAGCTACAGTACTCAGTCACATGGTCACACGTGCCTTAAGAGAACAAGGATGGGGACTCCCCTGGGAACTGGTTCTGAGGGTGTAGGAGAGGGGAGGAGGGAAAACAAGAGTCTAACAACCCAACAGGATTCCTTCTTATTTCTCTTGCTCCTTTTTAGTCTCTGATGTGTTTAGGTGAGTCTTTCGAATAGTACCAATAATTATCTTTGCTCGGCATCGCACACAATTTACACTGCCCAAATTGAAAAGTACAAAACCTTGATGGGTTTATGCTCTAAACCATCTCCCTGGCAGTAAATGTGTCTTCATAGCACTTTTTCTATCTGCAGTTGGCGGCCTTATCATGTTTGGTAATTGTCTCAGCACAATTTGTGTCACTTGCAAGGGTATTATCATGCTAGGTTGCCATGTGGGAATTTGTTCTGATAGATGGCATGGCCATCTTGAGCCTGAAAGACAAAGGATGATTTCTAAAGCCTTGGGTCAAACGGGGAAGTAGCCTTGTAATGAGAAAAACCTAAACTGCTTCAAACCCCACTTGGTTCTGGGGTTGAGTTGTAAGCCTGATGAATGGGATGCTGCATAGAAGGATGTGGTTTTTTAAGAGAAATTCTGGAGATGGCAATCATGGGGTTGAGACAAAGACATGGAAACCTGCACATACTCTCTCCTTCACTAGTCAGGCTCCTCTAAACCCTCCAGGCCTCCACATTCAGTGTCCATCCTTGTGTCCTTACTGGGCCTGCATTGCCCAGCTGTAGCAAGAATCCTGTCAAGGTGGTTTAAAATCCCCATCCTAGACATATGATCATGTCAGTATCTGATCAGATTCCTCAGGTGATTCCTGCCTTCAACAAGAATCTGATCAAGTCATTTTAGCCAGAATCCACTCTTACCTCTGAAGTTTCCTCTTAGCAATTTTCTATCCACGGACCCCCACCTCTGCTCCTTGGCTATAAATCTCCACTCGTCCACGCTATATTCAGAATGGAGCCTGTTCCATTTCCCATGGGTCACTTTCCCCCCGGGTCACTTTCCCCCCATTTCAATACTTCCTGGTTAAAACCTATTTTTACTGCTGTAACTACTGTCCAGCTCTGGAAGGACAAGCTCTTAGAACTGAACGGTCCTTTGAAACCATCTAATGCTGCTCCTTAGTTTTACTGATGCCTGGAGAAACTGACGCCTGCCAGTGTTACTGGCAGAGAAGGGAAAGGAATCCAAAGTGACTTCAAGGTTCATTTCTGGGGTGACCTGGAGACTGGTGTTACTGTGAACAGATATAAGCTTACACGGAAAGAGTAGACACATACATATAAGGGCAAGTGAGAGAAGCATAAATAGTACATACAAGGTGGGTGACAACCGCAGAGGACTGCTAAGTAAGCACAAAAACCTCAGGAAACTACAAGTCTAAGCCTAATTCTACCACTGCCTTATTGAGTGACTTTGGAAGAGTCACTTAATTAACCCCCCTAGATCTCACTGTTGCTTCTCTTCCCCATATGGAGATAATATATACAATTAACTAATGCTCGCCAGTTTAAAAAATGAGTTCTACACACAGGTCACTAAGACGTTCAGTGTCTCATCCTCTCCATGTGCAGGTCTGAGTGCTGCTCTTAGGACGCTGTTCCCAGGGTCGGGGTGGGGGTGTGTGTGCGGTGAGTCCCAGCTATAACAGCACCGACTTGCTCTGTGCTAGGCCCTGTGTTACACGTATGAACAATTTAGACATTATGACCGGGATATTTTGCAGATTTTATTGTTAAACTAGTAGTTACATCTTCAAAAATTATATTTTACTACTACTGGGTGAGGAAGTTGAGACACTGAGAGGTTAAGCGTCATGTCCAGGTCACGAAACTATTGACTGACAGAATGAGGACTAGATCTTGCACTGCTTGGGTCCAGAAGACAGGCTCTCAATCTCTCACCATGTTGCCTGAGAGGCAGAAACTATCTAAAAAATAAAATTGGAGGGGTGTTCACCTTCCTAAGAAGTAAGGACAAGGCTCTCTGACAAGGGTTTGAAAACATTTTCTTTTGGAAGAGATTTATTCTATACTGATAGGATAAAACTGGATCACTGGGTCTCAGCACATGAAGGTAGATTTCAGACAAACCTTACAACATTTCCTTAACAATACAATCTGGAAATGAAATCATCATCTCAGAAGGTTTAGTGGTTGACAGATCTGCTGCGTGCTGACTCTGTGACCTTAATCTAATGACTAAACATCTCTGTATCTCAGCTGGGGGCTGGTAACAGGAATGTAGGATTCAGTGAGCTCTACATTGTTGTTTAGTTGCAAAGTTGTGGCCACCTCTTTTGCAATCCCATGGACTATAGCCCATCACGTTCCTCTGTCCATGGGATTTCCATGGGCAAACATACTGGAGTGGTTTGCCATTTCCTTCTCCAGGGAATTTTCCCAATCCAAGGATCAAACCTGTGTCTCCTGAATTACAGGTGGATTCTTTACCACCGAACCACAGGGGAGCCTGAATTCTACATGAAGAATGCTTAAAAGCTGATTCATGGAAAGTGCAGGATAAATATTAGCTCTTCTCTTTGTCATCATTCCTCTACCATGTTGGATGTGGCAGCTAGAAGGTTCACAGAATGATATAGGAAGGAAAAGATTCCTACATAGTGTGGGAGGTAGTCAGGATAGGTACTTCCTTTGAAGACCTATGGGTCCAATAGCATTACAACATGATATAATTTAACACAAGAGGACACAACACGGTTGATAGCAAAGCCATTTTGATCAGCACCTTATTCATCCCACTGCTGTGGACTGTTATGGTGGCCATTACCTATATATGATACCTGTTGGAATCCTGGAAATGTAGGGATGAATTCTTCCACACTTGACTGGTTTTTCACTTCTCAGAGCCCCTTCTGACACAGTTCTGACACAGTATGGCAGAGCATGAGGTGTGATCTTGTTCTCATCTCTTCATTCACATATACCAAACTTTCCCTGAGGTTCAATGTCAGCATCTAGCCATCTCTTCAACAGCCATATCTTCAACATCTTTGTCTCACAGAGAGCACCTAGCACTTGTTGGGCACAAGGTAGTTTCCAAGTACAAATGAGTTGATTGATGGGTTGAAAATAAAAGTGTTTTGTATGTGATTAGTTGGGGCAGATGACAGGAATGCTTAATTATAGTAAATATCATCTATTTGGTTCATTTCCTTTTCAAGTGTGCAATTTTCTAATTTCATCTAAGAAGTACATGTAGGGGCTGTATTATGCTGCCTCAACTCCTTTTTTATATACAAAGTATAAATTATGAATAAATAAAATGCCAGACAGGCCAGTTCATTGAAAGATAGTCTGGATTATAATTTCAGAGCCCCAGGACATAGTAGTTTTTGGAAAAGATACAAATTTTCCTTTCCTCATGCCAACCTGCAGCTGATAAGTAGCTTATGACTCTCAAAGCAGGTGAGAGTCTGAAGGACAGACTCTCCTTCTGTCTGGGGATGAGAAGGTCCACAGCCAGCCCCAGTGGGTGTCCACTATGTTTCCAGTGGGAGTCAATTGGCTCTACATGCTGGAACCAAACCCCAGTTCCAGATCAGAGATGCCATAGAGACTTGTTAAGGATGTAGGCTCTGGGCCCTCACTGCCTGGGTTCAGAGCCTAACTCCTTCACTTACTACGTGATCTTGGAACAGTTGCTTAGTGTTTCTGGTGCCTCAGTTTCTTTATCTGTAAAGGAGTGAATGGTTGAAATTCTTCCTATCTAAAGGTGTTTGAGGATCATTTAATTCCATTAATTTCTTGAGAACACTCTCAATAATGTTGGCTGTACCTTAAGAGGTACATTCTCTACTAGTAAGTACTGTGCTGTGCTATGATGTTATGGAGAAGGTCTTGGAGAAGACTGAGCCTCACTAGGCACTTGAAGAGTGTACATGCCCTATTTACCATGAAAAGTAGTCAGATAAGGAAAGAAAATAAAGTGTTCTAACTGTCTTTTTTCCATTTCCAGGTTAATGAGCTCCAGGAAGTTTACACGTCATGACTGTGTTATTCTTTTCATCCATTTTATAAAAAACACTACTCCATTTTTCAACACATTTGACCAGAATGCATGGTCATGAGTTGACCCTGGCCTCAACCAGGAACTCTCCTTTGCAAACAATGAATGAAAAATAAAACATTCTCAAAGGGTTCTAAAATCCAGAGGAAACCCCCTTTTAAAAAAGAAACAATGAACAAACCCTCCCCACCCCTGTTTCTGTGAGGAATTGTAACAATAGAACCAGGAATATTTAACATTAAAATCTGGGGTAAGACCTCATAGTGTTAAAGTGCTTCTTAGATGATTAAAGGTTTACACTATGATTTTACTTCCCACATACATACCCAGATATATGCAAACGCTCACACACTTGTAATTATAAATGAACTATAATACATGATTATATACACATCACTGAAAATAAACCTAATTCACACACGAAAGCACAGAAATGAAAAAACATTGATAAGGGTGATTTTAATAACCTATAAACATCACAAGGAAGTCAAAAGCCAAGTTCTTAAAACTTACTAAACTGTACCTGCTTACAGAGAAACTGGACTCTTTTAGGGACCATTGTTTTTGTAGAAAGTGCATGTCATAGAAGAATTTCAACTGAAAAATAAATTACAATACCCATTAGACAACTCGATGCTAACCATAATATGCTTAGTATTTCAACATTAACTGTATTATAGGCATAGACATATCCAGTGAATTTGATGTAACTGTTTTTTAAATATTCCCGTCACCTTAAGATATGGTATCTGTATTAGTCGCTCAGTCATGTCTGACTGTGATCCCATGAACTGCAGCTTGCCAGGCTCCTCTATCCATGGCATTTTCCAGTCAAGAATACTGGAGTGGATTGCTATTTCCTTCTCCAGGGGATCTTCCTGACTCAGGGATTGAACTCAGGTCTCCCGCATTGCAGGCAGACATCTGAGCCACCAGATACACTGCCAAAATATGGAAGCAATCTAAATGTCCATCAATGGATAAATGGATAAAGAAAATGCTGTGTATGTATGTGTGTGTGTGTATGTATGCATACATACATACAATGGAATATGATTCAGTCATTTTAAAAAAACGAATGAAATCTTGCCTTGTGTGATTACATGGATGCACCTTGAAGGCATTATGCTAAGTGAAATAAGTCAGATAGAGAAAGAAATATACCATATGATATCCCTTACATGTGGAATCTAAACAAAACAAAATAAAAACAAAAAAACAACAAATATGTAAACAAACAAAAATCAAGCTCATAGATACAGAGAACAGATTGGCAGTTGTCAGAGGTTGGGGTGGGAGGGTAAATTGGGTGAAGGGGGGCCAAAGGTATAAATATCTGGTTATAAAGTAAATAGGTCCTAGGGTTGTAATGCATAGCATGGGGAAGAAACAGAAATTACACCATTCATCAGGCAATGGAATTCCTGCCATAATGTACTTAATACTTCAATATTAATTATACCAGAGGTACAGAAATATCCAGTGGGTTTGATGTAAATGCCTTTTCAATATCCCGCCATCACCTTAGACATATAGCCAGCTCCACTTCCCATCCTCAAGGAGGGTGGAGGATAAGGGGTTAATTTATAGGCTTTTTGTGCCCAAGCGTCCTAGCCTACACTCTTACATTTAGGAACAAGGTCTATACTTCAGTCATGAAAGGAAGGAGATGGAGGAGCGTGGAAATTTCATGCACTTCATACATGCCCTCCACTGGTAAAAACAAACCAATGCCTATGGCTTGCTGATAGGGAGTAAGTAGTATCATCTTTATTCTCAGGGGATAATTAGATTGTTATTTTCATTTATGCTGGGATGCCAAAGTAGAGATGATGCTCTTATTTCATTTGTATGTTGCTTAATTTTTTGCATATTAATGAGATTAGATTGCATTCCAGTCCAGCCAATATACCCATTTGACTTCTCCCGCCCTCTACCCACCTCAAATTTATCAGCAGTTCCAAAGATTTCATTAAAAATAGAGTATTTACTTTGTGAATTAAAGACCATGGGGCTCAGTCAGTGATTTATTTTTCCCTTTCCCTGTGCATATTGGCCATCATTTCTCACTCCTCCTCTCCCGTTTTGGAGAGTCTACTGTGCTCCATCACACGTGGTTTCCTAGGAGACACACTCACAGCCAGGAACCTCAAAGTACACATTTCCATTTTCCTTCCCAGCTCATCTCCCAGGAAGCTTTAGCTAATGAAACAAGGTGCAAATACATTAGCACTTTTAAAAATTACTCTACAAATTACTATACCGATTTCATACTCATTCATGGGAAGACCTCGTAATTGCCAACTGTGGGCTTTTTCCAGAGCAATCTCAGTTAAGAATCATACCTTAGTGATATCCTAGGTACTGGATTTGTCACATGCTCAGAGATTTCAAATGCTGCTCAGAGGCAGAGACTGAGGTTATTGAAATTCCTTGACTTTCTACTTCAAAGCTCCATGCGGTAGTTCTGGTCATTTATTTGCAGGCACAGCCCCTGTGCCTGGGAGAGTTGCTGCCCATTGCAGGAGGATGAGTATCTGATTGGAAGAATGGAACCTTCTACAGGGAGAGCAGCCATCCTTGCAGTAACCCTTCCTCCCTCCCTCCCTCCCACCCCCAGGCTGTGCTTCTTGGAAATACTGTAGATTAATTTTAGAGATGTTTAATTAATTTCTTTTATCCTTGTATTTTTCTTTCCTTTATTTTGGGAAGGCAGCAGGCCCCCATGCCTCTCACTTCAGAAAGATTTCCACCCAAGCCCAAAGAAGAAGTAGCTTTCAGGGCACGTTCTACCCCACTTTCTAGTTTCCTAAAACTCAGCTTGTTGAAAAGATGTTGCCAGGATTCCCAGGGGAAGAAGAGTGAGAGAATGGGACACTGAGCAGCACAAAGAGAAGGCAATTTAATGCATTAATGCTGTCTCTTAATACACCAGAATCTGCCAGAAAATAGATGTGTAGCCAAACCAGATATATCTGTGTATTCCCATTAGAGAAGTCTAAAGAGAGTAACTCGGCCAGTGAAACTGAAGTAAAAATATCTGGCTGGCATCTTGGTTGTTGCACCGACCAAGGAGGACACCTGGGGACAAATGTCTTCCTTTTGGACCACCTTTATTGAGCATCTTGAACTTAACACATTACTGACCAGAGAGGTATCAATATGTTTTTAGAGAGTGATACAATTAACATGACTGTGAGAAGTTATTAGAGCTTAAAACTGATCAAGAGTTCATTATACAACCTCTGATTGTCATTATGACTCATATTTTGCTCCATTAGTTTTTTGTTCCAACCTTGTGTACATTATAAATGCAAGTTTATTACCATAAAATTAAAAAAAATGATGCATCATGAAGTTTTAAGTAAAGAAGAATTTTTCAGTGAATTTTATGCAGATACTTTGATTATACAAACAACATATATACTAGTGTCTCAGAAGATGATAGTTCTTCAAATAAGTTCTGATTCAGATAATGTGAATATTAGACCAACAAAAAACAAAAAAATCCGAGTGATTGATTCTGATATGGAAAGTGAAAATGAAACTCATGGTGCTGGAAAAAACTTTAGAGGTGTGTTGGGTATACCTATTGAATGTAATAAACAGCAAAGTGTTAGCGATACAACAGAATTCAGTTTTGGCAGGCCAAAATAAAAATTGCTTGCCACAGGAGTTAGTTTCTACAAGAATCCCCTGGTCAATAAAGAGTTAAGAATGTAGCGAAAAGAGAGTCCCCTAGCCTGGGATATAGATAGAGGTCAGGTAGTTCCATGAGCTGTAGAGATATTTACCCCACTCGCTGGTGGAGCCCCAGGAAGAAGGCAAGATCCAAGAAGATGACTGCGAGGGGCTCCTGGGAATGCTGGACCCTGGGCACTAGGGCCCCTGGGCACTAGGGCTCCTGGCCTTGGCAAAGACCCTGGGCCCCATACAAGGCAGGGAAGCGGAGAGCTATCCAACTTGCCTCATGTAGGCTGGAAAGTGAGCTGTCAGTGGTGACCATGATGGACTGAAGAAGACAGGTCTCCTATTTTCCATGCACCATGAGAAAAGAATGACGAGAGTAATCCCTGCTCATCTATAGGGATAAAGACTCATTCACATTAATTCAATTTAAGAAAACAAAGTAATGGACATTCTTGCACACCTACTCTTGTGCATGCATGCTAAGTCACTTCAGTTGTGTCCAACTCTGTGTGACCCCACGGACTGCAACCCAGCAGGCTTCTTTGTCCATGTGATTCTCCAGGCAAGAATACTGGAGCGGGTTGCCATTTTCTTATCCACCCTTGTAGATAGACTAGGATTCAAATCTGTTACATATCTATGTTAACTTTCGTATGTTGTTTCCTGAATGATTTTTAGGATGGAACCAGAGGATAGAGATAGCATATACCAAACATGAGTACTGATGCTCCCCTTCTGTGCTCTTGACAGACATGACTAATCATCCCACTACTCTTTCCCCAACTGTACATGCACAGAGAGAATCACAGGAACATCAACAAGGGGACCCAGGCAGCCACAGCAACCAATCACACTGGTACAAAATAAGAATTCTGTTTACCCTTCCTGACATAGAGTGAGGCCATACCAGTGTGTTGAAGGGGGAGTCACCCATAATGGTCATTCCCAGTATCAGTTATCTGAAAGAAGTGGAGGGCTGTTGTACAAAAAACAACAACAACAAACCACAACTCGGGAGTCACACCTTCATACGCCTGTTTTCCTCCCTTCCCTTGTTCTTTGTCACAGGAAGTGCATTCCCAGACTCTCTGGTTGTTGTCTTTGTCAGTAGGGAGTTATGAGGGAAGACAGCCCCCTTCCATCAGGGCTGTCTCTCCTTCACTGTCTCTCCTTCCATGAACTCGGCTCTTACCAGGCAGCCCATGCTGGGACTCTGACTCCTGACAGATGGCTCAGGCTGGGGTGCTGAAGTAACCTTACCTCCTCCCCCATCCCTACAGCCTTATGGGGGGGTTGGGAATAGTGGCTTCCTGATGTCACTTCACCATCCCCTGCTCAGCTCCTTAGCTCTTCTAGCACCTGGGTAACCAATTTCCTGTCTTAGATGATCTGGGGCTTGAAACACATGGCTGGACCTGACTGACACAGGAAGTAACAAACCGGAAGTGATCTCCGAGAGGTGGGGCAAGAAGGTTATGTCCCTCTCTTGACCTTAAGCTCTAGGGTGTGGATTTTGAGACCTTCCAGAAGCTTTGCAGGAACTGCAGGTGAGGAAGAAGGAAAGCTTCTTCCAAGGAAGGGGACAAGCAGAAGCATTCACGAGGACTGAACATGAGTGAATTACTCCTCCTGAGAGAAATGAGAAACTCACAGGGAAATGTTCCATCTGAGTCTCAGCTATACCAAGAGGTTTGATTTCATTTCAGAAATGTGTGGACCCCTTTCAAGGACAAAACAATTTTAGTTACTTTAATGTGTGTGACCATTAAAAAATGTAATTTCTTTATGCTTAGAGTTCTTCCATTACTATAAAGTCAAATTTGTAACTTAAATACACATATATAAGTATAAAATCAATAAAATTCAAATTAACATCATTGATTGACTCTAATGACGATGTTTTTGGGGGACTAAGACTAAATTCAGTGTGAATATGTTTCTGATTCCCACATAGAAGTTTCTTTTGAGTGGGGAGTGCTTGTATTACCACGTGCAGGGTGAGAAGTCAATTCTCCTCTCATTTTTTCCTTTTTCAAACTTCTGCAAAACCTTTCGGAGAAGGCAATGGCAAGCCACTCCAGTACTATTGCCTGGAAAATCCCATGGATGGAGGAGCCTGGTAGGCTGCAGTCCATGGGGTCGCTAAGGGTCGGACACGACTGAGCGACTTCATTTTCACTTTTCACTTTCACACATTGGAGAAGGAAATGGCAACCCACTCCAGTGTTCCTTCCTGGAGAATCCCAGGGACAGGGGAGCCTGGTGGGCATCCGTCTATGGAGTCACACAGAGTTGGACACGACTGAAGTGACTTAGCAGCAGCAGCAGCAGCAGCAGCAAAACCTTTAATAATGCAGGGCAATGCCTAAGCCTGCATTTGGCAGAACCACATCATTTGTTACTAAGTAAATCTCTGCTCTTTCCTCTAGCCTGAAATAAACAAGGTAGATGGTACAATCCTGGGCCAGTGCTCAGCTATGAGGTGATCATCAGATGGTGCACAGTCCTCTTCTACTCTTTGTCTTTTGAAGATTATTGGATAGACATGCAAAATACAAATTCTCATAGAGGTCCCCTAAGAAGTAGAACTAGTAATAGTGCCTCTGAGGCCAGCCTAGTTTTGGTGGCAATAAATCCCAAGTGGTTCTCTCAGGGAAGCTGGATCACCAGGAAAAGGGACAAAAGTTTGGAAGATTAGCTGTTATCTTTTTCCATATGGAGATTCTCCTTCCTTCAGTTCAGTTCAGTCACTCAGTTGTGTCTGACTCTTTGTGACCCCATGGACTGCAGCACACCAGGCCTCCCCGTCCATCACCAACTCCCAGAGTCTATTCAAACTCATGTCCATTGAGTCAGTGATGCCATCCAACCATCTCATCCTCTGTCGTCCCCTTCTCCTCCTGCCTTCAATCGTTCCCAGCATCAGGGTCTTTTCAAATGAGTCAGCTCTTCGCATGAGGTGGCCAAAGTATTGGAGTTTCAGCCTCAGCATCAGTCCTTCCAGTGAACACCCAGGACTGATCTTTAGAAAGGATTGGTTGGATCTCCTTGCAGTCCAAGGGACTCTCAAGAGTTCTCCAACATCACAGTTTAAAAGCATCAATTCTTCAGCGCTCAGCTTTCTTTATAGTCCAACTCTCACATCCATACATGACTACTGGAAAAACCATAGCCTTTACTAGATGGACCTTTGTTGGCAAAGTAATGTCTCTGCTTTTTAATATGCTGTCTAGGTTGGTCATAACTTTCCTTCCAAGGAGTGTCTTTTAATTTCATGGCTGCAGTCACCATCTGCAGTGATTTTGGACCCCCAAAATAAAGTCAGCCACTGTTTCCCCATCTATTTGCCATGAACTGATGGGACCAGACACCATGATCTTAATTTTCTTAATGTTGAGCTTTAAGCCAACTTTTTCACTCTCCACTTTCACTTTCATCAAGAGGCTCTTTAGTTCCTCTTCACTTTCTGCCATAATGGTGGTATCATCTGCATATCTGAGGTTATTGATATTTCTCCCGGCAATCTTGATTCCAGCTTGTGCTTTCTCCAGCCCAGCATTTCTCATGATGGACTCTGCGTATACATTAAACAAGCAGGGTGACAATACACAGCCTTGACATAGTCCTTTTCTTATTTGGAAACAGTCTGTTGTTTCATGTCCAGTTCTAACTTTTGCTTCCTGACCTGCATACAGGTTTCTCAAGAGGCAGGTCAGGTGGTCTGGTGTTCCCATCTCTTTCAGAATTTTCCACAGTTTATTGTGATCCACACAGTGAAAGGCTTTGGCATAGTCAATAAAGCAGAAATAGATGTTTTTTCTGGAAGTCTCTTGCTTTCTCGATGATCCAGCAGATGTTGGCAATTTGGTCTCTGGTTCCTCGGCCTTTTCTTCTTCCTTCAGTTCAGTTCAGTTCAGTTGCTCAGTCGTGTCTGACTCTTTGTGACCCCATGAATCACAGCACGCCAGGCCTCCCTGTCCATCACCAACTCCCGGAGTTCACTCAAACTCATGTCCATCGACTCGGTGATGCCATCCAGCAATCTCATTCTCTGTCATCCCCTTCTCCTTCCGCCCCCAATCCTTCCCAGCATCAGAGTCTTTTCCAGTGAGTCAACTCTTCACAAGAGGTGGCCAAAGTATTGGAGTTTCAGCTTTAGCATCAGTCCTTCCAATGAACACCCAGGATTGATCTGCTTTAGAATGGACTGGTTGGATCTCCTTGCAGTCCAAGGGACTCTCAAGAGTCTTTTCCAGCACCACAGTTCAAAAGCATCAATTCTTTGGCGATCAACTTTCTTCACAGTCCAACTCTCACATCCATACATGACCACTGGAAAAACCATAGCCTTGACTAGACGGACCTTTGTTGGCAAAGTAATGTCTCTGCTCTTTAATTTACTATGTAGGTTGGTCATAATTTTCCTTCCAAGGAGTAAGCGTCTTTTAATTTCCTGGCTGCAATCAGCATCTGCAGTGATTTTGGAGCCCAAAAAAATAAAGTCTGACACTGTTTCCACTGTTTCCCCATCTATTTCCCATGAAGTGATGGGACCAGATGCCATGATCTTTGTTTTCTGAATGTTGAGCTTCAAGCCAACCTTTTCACTCTCCTCTTTCACTTTCATCAAGAGGCTTTTTAGTTCCTCTTCACATTCTGCCATAAGGGTGGTGTCATCTGCATACCTGAGGTTATTGATATTTCTCCTGGCAATCTTGATTCCAGCTTGTGCTTCTTCCAGCCCAGCGTTCCTCATGATGTACTCTGCATCTAAGTTAAATAAGCAGGGTGACAATATACAACCTTGACGTACTCCTTTTCCTATTTGGATCCAGTCTGTTAGACAGACTTAAAGAAGGTGGGCTTGGCTTTAGTAGCAGTAGCATGTAGCAGTAGCATGAAATTATCATTTCATGAATTTTATGTAAAGAAAATTTCTTTTCCTATATGTTTTCTCTTATGTCAAGGACAGAGCAAAGCAGCACATATCAAAAACCCCAGTAAAACCAAGCATTCTCAGATCAGGTAATGCTGATTATTGCTATAAATACAAACACACATACACACTTTAGTGACACATGTTAAGGTCATACATATAATGTAATGCACAGTAGAGAGGGTGCTGGGATATTGGGATGATGGCTTTGAAAGTACATTTAAGTTGGAAACGACCTTAATGTCCATTGACGGATGAATGGGTAAAGATGTGGTACATATATACAATGGAATATTACTCAGATATAAAAAAGAATGAGACGCCATTTGCAGCAACATGGATAGACCTAGACATCGTACCAAGTGAAATAAACCAGAAAGAGGAAGACAAATATAATATGATATCACTTATATGTGGAATCTAGGGAAAAAAGATATAGATGAACCTATGTATAAAACAGAAAAAGACATAGAAAGTAAACATATGGTTATCAAAGGGAAAAGAGGGAAGGGGAGGGATAAATCAGGAGGATGGGATTAACATATACACACTACTGTATATAAAATAATCAACAAGGCCCTACTGTATAGCACAGGGAACTCTATTCAATATTTTGCAGTAACCTATAGGAGAATCCCTGGTTGGGAAGATACCCTGGAGAAGGAAATGGCAACCCCCTCCAGTACTCTTGCCTGGAAAATCCCATGGACGGTCCATGGGATCGCAAAGAGTCGGACATGACTGAACAACTTCACTTTCACTTTATAGGAGAAAAGGATTCAGTTCAGTTCAGTTCAGTCGCTCAGTCGTGTCCGACTCTCCGCGACCCCATGAATCACAGCACGCCAGGCCTCCCTGTCCATCACCAACTCCCGGAGTTCACTCAAACTCACATCCATAGAGTTGGCGATGCCATCCAGCCATCTCATTCTCCATCGTCCCCTTCTCCTCCCGCCCCCAACCTTTCCCAGCATCAGAGTATTTTCCAGTGAGTCAACTGGAGAAAAGGATATATATGTATAATTGAGGCACTGTGCTATACACCTGACTCTAATATAACATCGTAAACCAGCTATACTTAAATAAAAAATTTTTTTTAAAAAGAAAGTACATGTTAGAGTAGAATGACAGCAGATGGAGGTTTTGGTGGGAAGTCATCAAATACCTCTCTTACTTTCATCCTCTGGACACAATGCAATGAGTACAATAAATGCTGTATATATAGACAAAAACATTTATGCTGTCCCTACCACAGAATACAATGAAGAGAGTCATAACATGGGGAAATAAAATGTTCTGGTGGTCACTGTCTTGCAGAACAATTTGGTAAATGTTAGGATGTCCATACCTCCCAGCCCAGATATTTTGCTCCCAGTGTAGACACTGGAAACTTTCCCCATGAGTTCAAGGAGATGTCTATAAGAGTGGACACGGCAATATTGCTTGCAATGACTGAAAGAGGTGAGAGAGGGATATATCCACCCACAAGAGAATGGATATAAGACTTGTGGTATATTCAGGCACTGCTGTGCTCTAGCAATTCCTTCAGGAGGGAAAATGAATGACCCGCAGCTATACACATCCGTGCTGGTGACACACACATGCCCTGTCGAGTGGAGGGAACAAGTTGCAGAAGGTTCATACACTTAGGCACTGTTTCTGGGAAGCACTAAAATATACATACAATATCACTGACTTTTCATGACAAATGTTGGTAGTAAAAATATAAATAAAGGTATAAAATGATAAATCTCAAATTCAGAATGGATGTCAACTCTGGGAAAGTAAGAAGGGGGATGATACTCTATCAGCAATGTTTCATTTCTTAATCTGGGTAACATATATATAGGTCTACAGGTCTATATTCTTTATGTGTTTTTGCATACGTGAAATAAGTCATGACAAATAAGGCATTTTAGCCATTTTACATATAACTCAATACTGCTTGGAAAATACTTTAATGGAAACCTTTGAAGATCCATAGACTCCTAGCTGTTCCTGGACCACAGCTTGTAAACCTGAGCACAAGCCTTGTCTGATGATCTCATTGGGTTCATCAAAGAGGCTCATTAGTCCATCAAGACTCTCTTCATGAAAACATTAAGCTGTAAAGCAAAAGAAATTTTACAGCAATCCAGATACATGTTTTCTTAGAGCAAATGAACTCACGTCAGAGTAGTTGGCTGTATTGCTGTTGTTGGTTCATTCACTTAATAGAGGTAGGTCTCCTGAGAGAAGAGCAAAGGAACACAAATATTTCACAAACAAAACTCACCACCCCTCAGGAGCCCTGATGTTTGGGTTCGAGAGTTGCAGTGAAGTCCAAACTGAATCTAAAACTAATGCAAAGCAACCCCCCTATGCTCTGTGAAGGAGGTCCCACGTATCAGACCAACTCACAGCATTTGTTCTGATACTGTGGAAATTGACCTTACATGGAGAGCCTTTGAGTCTTCTCCACAGCTCCTAGGCTATCTTTTAACCAACTGGAGCCTAGAACCTACCATAATCTGGCTCATTCTTTACTGGATCACCTTTATATCATACAACACCACCAACCACATCACAGATTTGGGAGGCATTTGGTATAGTGTAAAGAAATGTGGGATTTGAGGTCAACTGGACTACAAGTAGATCCAACCAGTCCATTCTAAAGGAGATCAGTCCTGGGTGTTCACTGGAAGGACTGATGCTAAAGCTGAAACTCCAATACTTTAGCCACCTCATGCGAAGAGTTGACTCACTGGAAAAGACTCTGATGCTGGGAGGGATTGGGGGCGGGAGGAAAAGGGGATGACAGAGAATGAGATGGCTGGATGGCATCACCAACTCGATGAGTCTATGTGAACTCTGGGAGTTGGTGATAGACACGGAGGCCTGGCATGCTGTGATTCATGGGGTCTCAAAGAGTCAGACACGACTGAGCGACTGAACTGAACTGAACTGAAGGGGTCAGGTCCTGGCTCTATCCTCATGATGACTGTGATAATGTTGAGGAAGTTACTGGACTATCTCAAGTCTCAGTTTCTCTGCTTTAAAATGAGGATGAAAACGTTTTTGAAAAGCTGAGAGAAAAGCAGCGCACGGCACATGCCCCCTGCACATGCCCTGAGATGTGGGCAAACCACCTAAGACACCTCTCCAGCCTGACCCCTGGACACAGCCCTACCCTTACCAGCTTCCTCCCTCCTCAGAGAGTAAGGGGGAGAGCAAGGGCACCTGTTACTTGTTCTCACTCTCCCTTACTGCAGCAGGAGCCCAATAAAGCCTTGCCTGGATTTTCTGTCTGGCCTCTAATCAGTTTCTATTGATTAAGCAGGCCAACAACCCTGATTGGTAACATTTACCCAGATGTCACACTAGAGGGGATAGTTTTCTTCATAGGCGATGGAAGCAGCTAGAGAAGAATTTTGAGAAGACAAGTGACATGAATGGGTTTGTGTCTAAGAACAGTGGCTCTGTCAGGAATAAATTGATGGATTAGAGGAAGTGAGTCTTGGAGACCAGAAGCCCAGTAAGGAGACTCTAGTAAGAAGTCAGTCAAAAGATGACCACTTGCACTGCAAGTGTGATCTCGCGGATGAAGAGGAAGGAAGAGACAAAAGACAGAGTGCAAAGAGGAGAAACCAGGACGTGGGAACTGATGGGATATGAAGAGTCAGGGGAAGAAGAGGGTGTAGAGACCAGGTCTTTGGCTTGAGTCTAGATGGAAGGGACTGCTGCTTAGGGAGGGGGGGACACAGGAAGGAGCCGCTTGAGGAGGTAACACTTATATTAGGTTTAAAATGTCTCTAGAATATCCAGCGAGTGATGACAGCAACAACAGCAGCAACAACAGAAACAAACAACCATTTGGGTGTGTAGCCATGAAACTGGAGGGAGAGGTGTGGGCTGGGGGTGGAGACCATGGAGGATCAGCAGAGCCAAGAACTTCGACTCTGTTGTTCGAGGAGAGGGGAGGAAAATGCTCCCCCAGCTGACAATACCTTTGCATAGAGCGCTTTGGTGTCTGGAGCAACCAGCTAGAGAAAATCCCTACATAAATGCGATTAAACCAAAGGGAAAGACCTGAAACAACACTTGGAATGGCAAAGAGAAAAGAGAAAAACTCAAGTATTAATGTTAAATTTCCTGGGAGGGAAGTGCGGAAAACAACCCCATGAACCACTTAGAATTGCTCTGTTCCCTGGTGTCCACATGCCCCCTCTGACTTGACCCCCAGCCCTCCCACACAATGGGGGCATTGAGATCATTCATGCTTTGTGTGTGACCATCAGCTTGCATGGTCGAGGTCAAAGCGCTCTGGGCATTCATCCCACCAAATAGCTTGTACCAGAGCTCCTGGGCTGCACCAGCATCCCGACTACAATACAGCACTAGGGAGAGCCGATGTTTTCAACATAAGCTATTAGAACAGCAATTGCAATTGACCAGTATTAGACAAATCCCAGCTTTGTGGCTTCTGTGGTTGTACCAATAAATCAGTTAGAGATGCCCTGTCTAGCATGGTGGCGACCAACCATCTGTGCCTACTGAGCCCTTGAAATGTGGCCTGTCTGGGTCCAGAAGTGCTGTAAGCATAAAATGCACTCCATATTTTGAAGACACTATAAAGAAAGAATGTAAAATGTCTCATTCATAATGTTGATATTGATGACATGGGGAAATGATAATAGATGTTTTTAGCAAATAAAAGACGTCATTAAAATTATTGGGTTGGCCAAGATGTTCATTAAGATTTTCCTGTAACATCTTACCGAAAACCTGAATGAACTTTTTGGATAACCCAATACTTATAGCCATGTCTATTTATTTTTTAATGTGGCTACAAGCAACTTTAAAATTACTCCTATAGCTCAAATTATATTTCTATTGGCCAGTGCTAAGTTAGAGAACTTGCATTCTCTTCACTCTTTGTTATATACTATAGCATATCCTTGGTACGTACTATGATTTTACCCCTAAAATTGAAAACAAAGTACCTTACAGTAAATGTTAACATCTTTCCAATCTATCTACAATGCACATGCCCAAGAGCCTTAGCCAAGAGCTAGCCATGATTTACTTAATCTGTAAATTAAAATGTTTTATAGCCTATAGGAAAATATCTAAATTCTGCTCCATTTCTACAACATACACTAGCATTGGAATCATTTTCAGAAACATCAATTTTGAAAGTGAATGAGAGCTACACGCACACAAATACGAATCTCTCACCAAAAATCTATAGAGACAGAAGAATAATAGAAAAGTCCAACTATGTAGTTGGGGTTATTCTAGTTATCAAAATGAATTAACTAAGGACTTTGGTCTTTATCAAATTTCATCATACTCTACACTGCATTTTCTAACCTGGTTTTCCCAGTGCTAACTATAGCATTTGACTTGAAATCTTTGGAGAAATAACTGTTCAGTTTTTCCATTTAGAAAATACATCGGAGTTCACGCTCTTCACGTAGATAAAGGAAACCTTCCAAGATGCAGTAGGATCCTCCTGGAGGCATCTTTATCCCTTTGAAGACACTCAGTTATTACCATTAGCGTAATTCCCTTTGAATACCAATGCGGAGTTAATTTATCCAATTGCTATCATCCACTTGTGAAAAGCATCTCACTCAGTGAAAAGGAACGTGCCCTTCGGGGAGAGCATTTTCTCCTGCTTCCAGCCTCTAGAGCATGTGCTCAGATTCTTTTCAAGGGAAGGGACTGGGCTGCTTTGTCTGGTTTGTGGATCTTTGACGTGTTCCCCTTTTGTCTGTACAACCTTGACAGAAAGAAACGAGTTTATTCCCTGACACTTGATCTGAGCACTTAATAAATCTTTGCTGGATAGATAGGTAAATGAGATAGAATAACTGCCAGGTTACTTGCTCTTGCTCAGCAGCTTTGTTGTTGAGATCCCTTCTCCTGCTGGAAATGTACCAAATAGATCTTACTGGAAAATGGACAGAATTACCACAAATATATCAACTATCTATTTTTTACAGGGCTTTCGTGGTAGCTCAGCTAGTAAAGAATCCAGTTCAAAGACCCCAGTTCGAAACTTGGATTGGGAAGATCCCCTGGAGAAGGGAATGGCTACCCACCCCAGTATTCTTGCCTGGAGAATTCCATGAGAGGAGTCTGGCAGGCTACAGTTCATGGGGTTACAAAGAGTTAGACACGACTGAGCGATTTTCATTTTCTTTTTTTTATATTTCAGAAATGCTCAAAAACCTTCATCTATGCCCTCTCCTCCCTCAATCATGTTAACATTTACCTGCCACATTCATATTCCAGTTTAATTATACAGCATGAGCTCAGTAACTTGAGGGCCCTCATCTGTGCTGTTTTTCCTAGGTACAAGTAGAATTTGGCTTACCAGCCCGGGATGTGGCCACCTGGGGCCCTGTTACCTAATCTGATGAAGTCAGGGGCCCATTCCTTTTCCGCTTCCACAGGGTCGTCCAGCCAGCCTCCTCTGTGACTTCATAAAATCTCCTGGGCCAACAGGATTTTTGTTGGGACATGATGGAAAAGGCTTTAAACCAATCATGGCTTTGAGAGTCCAAAAGTTACCAGGCTGTTTCGTGGTCTGTTCCTGGCTCTTTTCATCTACCTTATGGGGAGTGGAACAAGCCTTGCATCCTGCATTTGCCCAGGTCTGGTCTCCAAGCACCAAGGCCCCACTGTCAGGAGATAGGAGAGCTGATCCATCTGGGGAGACCCACAGAGGCATCTCTCTGCCTGTTCCCAGCTCTTTCCTCCCTGAGGCCTTGTAACCACTGCAGTAAAGATCACAGAAGATAATGCACCTTCAACTTGGTAAGATCTAAAGCACAAAAGAAAGAAGGACCGTTCTTTTATTAAGGTGTCAGTGTGAAGATGACAAAACCAAAACCTGGAGCAGAAAACTGATTTTCTCAAGGTTCTGGAGAGGAAAACTTTAGGCTTCAGCTGAATCTACAGTCTTTTCTTCTAAACAATTTCCGCGTCATCATCATCATGGGTTGTGAAGGCCTTGACTGTAATGAGAACTGATTTACGCTCCAAAGTGTACATTTCAAAGCGTCTGTTTCATTCTCAGCTCTTGGGGCTGCATCTTGATGGGCGAGGGCCTGACTTCGCAGGGACCCTGCAGTGAGGAGGGGCTCTCCTCCTGGTTTCAGCTTGACCAGGGCTCTGCCTTTCCTACCCGTGCTCATGACTGTGGCAATTTATCCCAAACATTCGTGAGGCTTGCGTTTTGGTATGCATTCATACAAGGATACTAGTAATGGGTAACATTTATTGTAATGTGACAAGACCCTGTAGCCATTATCTTATTTACTTCTCAAAACAACCTATGCAGCGGTCCCCAACCTTTTGGGCACCAGGGACTGGTTTTGCAGAAGACAATTTTTCCATGAACCCAGGTGGGGTGTTGGTTTCCAGATGATTCAAGCACCCAACATTTATTGTGCACTTTATTTCTATTATTATTACATCAGCTCCACCTCAGATCATCAGGCATTAGGTCCTGGAGGTTGGGGACTCCTGATATGGTATTGGTTTCATCACTTTATGCATTTTGCACATGAGAAAACCGTCTCAGAAAAACACCCAAGTCAACAGCAGAGCTAGAGTGTGACCCACAAGTTTTACAGGTTTTTGGGAGTGTGATGTAGTCTATTGTCTGATTAAGAAAGGTTATGTTGCCTTGTGCATCTCCTCTCATTAAGCAAGTAAATTGTCCTATGTAGTCCCCACCTTCCTCTCCACAATTCAGTTTGCTTGCAAGAGGTTGTTTGAAAACAGAATAAAGTTGTTTCCTGTTGACACCCAACTAAGCTGAGTGATTCAATACATGTAACTCTTTGTAAAGGAATCTAGTGCATGCCTCGTCGGCAAACGTACATCGAGTTTTATCAGCTTTGTGGTGAAAATTCACAGCATCATAAAAACAGGGCGTGTCTTAAAGGCTCCTCTTGGCTTCATAGGTAGGATCATCCTTGCCTGTTTCAGAAGCCTCTAGATTAGAAACCACATAAACTTTTCTCAGGAAAAACATTTTGATGAAACACTGCCTTGAATTTAATCCACAGCTGTCATGTTTTCAGCTCCAGTAGTTTTCCTCTTATTTAAGTCTCCATTAAGATAAAGTATAGCCTGTCATTAGCCGGTGAATAATCTTGTGTATATTTAATGTGTTTGAAAGTAATTGTCAAGCTTCTGCCTTAGACTTCCCGGCTCAGACTACAGTATTCTTTAGTCTGTACTGATTTCAAGGAGCTCTTTAAAAGGGAGATTTCAGCATTTTTTTTCAGAATCTACTTATCAAGCAGGGAGAACACAATGGATCATTTCACACACTCCTCCATGGAGTCCTGGCAAAGTCTTGAGCAGATTTAGCACAATTCTAAGTGACTTGAAGGGTTTCCTATATTGCATGATAACTGATCTAAAGAGCCAGAGAGCTTTGCACTCTTTTGATTCTTTCTTTTGCTCTCTGTATTGCCTGCAATTTTAGGATGTTCACATCTTACATCTGTATCTAATGTTTCCAAAATTATAGTTTGGTGGAGAAGGATTGTCCTTCAAGTAACAGCAACTGCTGCGTGGGACACTTTCTCTGGGTGCACAAGAGCCAGACACAATTCTTGTGTTAACTTCAAATGATTATACTGTTATCAGCTCAGTTTACATTTCTCCTTAGTATCCCTTTCACAAATGGCCTGATCCTTTCAGAATGACTTCCCTTAGAAAATCACCCTAGGCCACAGAGCAGAAATCATTCTTTTAAAAAAAGGTAACTGAAGTGAAGTAATATCCACAATATCCTTGAGGCAGAAATTAGGGAAGTTCAAACATAAGCAACACCTTCTCTGGGAAGTTAGCTAATTATTAATGGAAAGCAGATATAAAAGGCAAGAATGTCATGGTATTCCAAAAACCCAAGTTAGTACACTGAAGAGTTACTAACCTGTCAAGTTAAACTTTCTAGAAGTTAATACTCCATCCGTTGTAGAGAAGTTCATTTCAATCCATTTACAGTGCAGTCACTTGATAAAACATACCTTGGATATAAAATCTTTTGGACATAAAAGACAGACCTCACATTTCTCAAAACATGGAAAATAAAACTATCATATGATCCAGTAATTCTGTTTCTGGGTATTTATCCAAAGGAAATGAAATCACAAACTCAAAAAGATACTGCACCCTTTATTCATTGTCACACTACTCACAATAGCCAAGCCATGGAAGCAACAGAAATGTCTATCGATGGATGAATGGACGAAGAAATTGTTTTACACACACACACACACGAAATACTATTCAGCCATAAAAATAAGGCAATCCTGGCCATTTGTGACAACATGGATGAAACTTGAAGGAATTGTGCTAAGGGTGATAAGTCAGAGAAAGATGAATGTTGTATGATCTCACTCATCTCTCTCAAATGTGGAATTAAAAAAAAAACTCACAGAAAAAGAGATCACATTTGTAGTTACCAGAGGCAGGGGGTGATAAGGGGAATTGGAAGGAAGGTGGTCAGAATGTACAGTTTCCAATCATAAGACCACTCAGTACTAGGAATGTTGTGTACAGTGTGGTGAGAACAGTGAACACTATTGGCTGTTACATTTGAAAGTTGTTAGGAGCGTAAATCCTGAAAGTTTTCATCACAAAGGAAAACTTTTTTTGGTAACTATATGAGGAGCTGGATGTTAAATAAACTTGGTGATGATCATTTTGAAATATATATATATATATATGTTAACTCATTATGCGCTACACCTTAAACGTATGCAGTGTGGTATGTCAATTACATCTCAGTAAAACTGAAAGGAAAAAACAAAAGGTGAACTTTTAACCAAGCCATCTTTCCTTCCCTCCCTCCTCTCCCCTTCCCTCCCCTTTCTTCTCCTCCTGCAAATTTTACAGCAGGCACTGGCAAGCAGGAATAAGAAGAAGCTGAAAATGAGAGGAAATTTTCCGCCAGCCTCATTCACTGGAGGCAGTGCACAGAGGATTAAAGAGAATTATGGAAGTTGGGGGATTAAAAATCGAATTAAAAAAGGACAAATTTTAAAAGTGCACAAAGAAGATTAATTATAAAATTCTTTCCTGGACCCTCCTAGGAGAAATGACTCAATCAGTGCCTCTCTTTTCCTTCCCCCAAACCCCAGTGTCTGCAAACATCATTTGTTATGGTTAGAATCCTGAGGTCTGTGTCGTGGCCTGCCAGGAAACCAGTCACAAGTCTATCCATCAGCCTGCAGATGCTCTGAGAGTGCATTATATATAAAAGGAAGAATAAGTAGTGTACTCAAGTGAATCCAGCCACAAGCCAAAAGCTCCAGCGAGTCCCTGTGTCACTGACAGCACGCTGACTGTGACGTCGGAGGCCACTGCTGCCGTCTGTTCCCAGGTACGCCTAGTGTGACCACCACCCAGGGGGTGCGGTGCTCAGGTGCCCTCCTTGCAAATGCCTTATTTGAACACTCATGAACAGTTTGCCCACATCCTTTTGCCATTTCCAGTTAACCTCATGCATATTTATGTGTCAATTATGCAAATCCCAAGATAAAAATGCATTAAGCACCCATGATTTACACTGGTTAAGTCTATTACACGGCATAATGAAATTAGTGCATGATGTCCAATTTACCTCAACACTTGCTTTAAACTGTCAGTAAGTTATTAAGTAACCATAACACACCAAAATTCAGCGCTAGGAGGCTTTCTTTGTCCAACCTATTATGATACTCTGAAGTCAGAAACTTCCAGCTTTAGAAGGGGGGAAAATATTCCAGAATAGACTTAATGAGACACAATGTGGATCAGAGTTTAAGAACAACAACCCACTGCCACTGATCTACATCTTTGGATAGATTTTTACAATTCACAGGGTAATTTCAACAACACGGGACAGAGCAATTAAGGAACCAAAGCTGAGACCCATCAAAGGGATCTCCTTTTGACTCCTGCACAGTCAGGTCTTATCCCCTGAGTCAGGATGATACTGGAAGGTACCAAATTCAATGTAATTTGAATCTTCAATATGGATATATCGATTTCCAGTGTCAGAAAGAGAGTTAAAAAGAATTCACAGAAGCAGTTTAATTCACACACACAAATCTCACGAAACCTAAAAATTAGTGGGTCTGAATGAGTCCATTTGCTATGTAGAGACTATGTTTGAACTCTAGCAGGACCACCCCCTACTCCATAGTTTCACTGGGTGATATAATGGTTAAGGAAAAAGCTGTGATGTGAATTAAACTGATAAACATAATATATAGTCTGACCCACTGACATTCATATCTCCCCCTGCAAGAGCATGCCATCCTAATTGGCCCACAGTGTGATTTACACCACTGCCACTGTGCTTAGGTCTTGACTGATTTGCATTGGGAACTCCCATCCAAGTCTATGAGAGTTGTACTCTCATTAAGGTTATGAGCACAGATTCATTGCTCTGATGGAAGTCTGACCATGCACAAGACTAGGGTCGGGTGCCAGTGGCAGCAATTTCAGAAGCTCACCATACAGATTTCCATGCCATTCCCTAAAGCATTCACACCACACACTGTCAGTAAAGAGACACAGGAATCCACTGCCATTTGCCACTCTCTTTGCAGTGCTACACAACATAGCAAAAGATGCCTGCTGTTTCCACAGCACCTTGAATTGAGGCATGCTGCCTGCAACCACGATGCCAGCTACCTGCCTCAAGATAGCAAACGGGTCACAGAAGAGGTCTCGCATGAGGTCAGTCAGCCCGGGGCTGAGATTAGAACCTTTGGTAACAAATTCACTTGGGGCAGTCCATCTAATGAATGACTGTCACACAACTGGGGACCAAGAGAGGAAGATGGGGAATTCTCCCCGACGATGGAAGCTTTCATGCGTAAGACTCTAGTTCTAATATTCTCTTAAAACACTGCGGTCACGCTCATTAACAAGCAAAAGAAAAAATGCTCAATGAAAAAAAGTCTATTTGTGTTGACAAATTTAGTCTATTTGTCACTAAATAGAGGATCAAAGAGGTGACAATCAAAGCCATAATCTTTTGGCTTTAACTCTTCTGTGTGGTTATGGAGATAATTTCCCTCTGATTTTTTTAAGAAAAGGTAGTATTTCTAGCACAAGGTAGAACTTTTGGTGCACCCATTTTGAGTTACATGTGGATATAGCAGATATCAAATATATTCCTCATCTGAGCTTTTAATGCCCCATCTTCACGGCATCCCTTTTTCAAGTGAAAAAGCAAACTCCAGCCCGGAGAGCAAGTTCCCAGAGCTTCCGGGAGAGGGTGAGCTGTTTCTTACAAGCGCCTCTAAATGTTAGAGGACTGAGTTCTAGACATCAGGCTACCCCAGTGCACTGGACTCTTTTCCGCAGGTCTGGCAGTTCTCTGAGAACACGCTGGCTTCCAGAATGCATTAACCTACTTTCCATTGAGGATTCCCTGGCCCTCTCACTCCAGAGAAGAGGAAGAGGCAAGAGCATATTTTGAGTGGGAGCTGGGCATGCTCTCCTTTCAAACATGTTACTCTTTCTGCTTAACAGCAGTGCAGAAATTAGTACTTCCTGCAACGAGCAGCTCTGAGGGCTGCACAGCCTCCGAAGAAGAGTGATTGGAAATCCTGCTAAAATATGGCTGTCTAATCACCCGAGAGGAGAACTCATTCACTAAGATTCCCATTGTCCGCATTGACAGATGGTTCTCTGCCCCCCTGCTTTCCCCTTCCCAGGATAGCACTGCCTTTAAGGCGAGCCTATTCTTTAAGAGATCCAGTTGCATCCGCCAGCCTAGTTCTGAAACAAGACAAAAGCTCCCTGAGCCTCCCCTTCACAGAAGCCTGAGGACACCTCAGCCGCCTTTCCTGTATTGTACCTTTGAGCAGAATCAAAAGAAATGGAGATCCACTCCCCTTACCTTCGTCCTCATCGGAGACAGGAGCCCTTCCATTTTGGCAGAATCCTCATGCCAGTTTCCCTCTCCTCCAAGTTACTCTGTCTGCACGCTGTCTTCAAGCATCCCACAAGAAAAGAGCCATGCCGGGAGTCGCCGGTCACTCCCCTCCTCCCGGAGGTGCCTTGCCACCCGGTCTAACTTGAATCTCCGGTGCCTGAAAAGCGCTGTTCCTGAAGAAGCCTGCTCCTCTCCTCGCCCTCTTCCCTCGCTCTTTCTCTCTCTCCCGCACTCTCTCTCCCCTCCCTCCCTCTCCTCCCTCTCTCTTTCCATAATCTGCCTACAGCTCTCTGTGTACCAGGCTCACTTGACAAATGATCCCTGTCTTAGGTACCACATTTGAGCCAAGAAAAGTGATCTGCACCAAAGCACAGGGACAGCTCAACCAGGACAGGAGGCGAGGTGGCTTAGCTGTTCCTTGGGGCATCCCCCTGCTCCCCAGGATCCACTGGCAGATGCTCTCTCTAGAGCTGACAGCCCAAGGCACTGCAGAGCTATTCATTCATTCCTCTTTTAAGGAATGGACCCAACAGCCAGGCATCCAGTCGCCACCATTACTCAGCTGGTTTTCTGGCTGGTGTGCAGAAAGCCAAAAAAGAAATCTCATCACTTGGATATTTCTAGGTTACCATTTTTTTTTCTTTTTTTTTTTAGATCAGTGTTGACATAACATCTGGATAGTTAACTGTGTTTTCTTGCTGTTTGGCCAGATGTGTATGAACGTATAGGCAGAGCCTCTTCCTAGGAAAAGTTTCAAAGGCAGATTTATGGACTCAGTTCCTGAAGGGCTAAGCATGAAATATTAAGTGTGAGTGCTGCCCAGGACTCCACATAAACAAGGATTGAGTGTTTCATTCAGCCTTGTTGGTTGGTCCCTTGTAAAAATGCTGTGAAAAAATATTGCCAAGACCTGGGTCAGAGTATAATGAAATTGAAAAAGATGAGGTTTTCTGGAACTTTTTTATGTTTGAGAAATTCTCTATGTGGAAATAATTTGAAATCTCTACACCTTGTGGGACACGCACATGCTACATGTGAACTCATCAATGAAATTTAAAGCTAATGCTCCCTATCCCTGGATAGAACTTGCTTCTTTTATGCCTGACTCTCGATTCATCTCCAGGATAGGGGTGACCCGCATGCTGACCCCCAGATGGTATCAGAGGTTGATCCTCTTATCCAGCCTCTTCTTTCTTTTGTGTTCTTCATCCTTCATTTGTGTTCTTTGTCCTTCATGAACCCAGGTTTTCTGCTCCAGTTCACACACTCACATTCTAAAGATTCCCGGGTTCTACACCATTGCCCTCTGATTCCTCTCCCCTCCCAGTCCTTTACTCTTCTCCTTTCTCTACTGCATGACACGCGCACAACTGTACCCTCATTCTAATTCAACCAACTATATCCATCATTTGGCTTGAGTCTTAGCATCTGGACAAATCCTCAATAACCCCAGCATACTGAGTGAAACAATCTGTGTTGATTTTTGGCATTTTGGGCGGGGGCGGTCTCTGGACCTTGTTCTTTTAGTTACTGGCTTAAACATGACATTTTGCATTCAGTTCAGTTGCTCAGTCATGTCTGACTCTTTGTGACACCATAAATCACAGCACACCAGGCCTCCCTGTCCATCACCAACTCCCGGAATTCACTCAAACTCATGTGAATCAAGTTGGTGATGCCATCCAGCCATCTCATCCTCTGTCATCCCCTTCTCCTCCTGCCTCCAATCCTTCCCAGCATCAGGGTTTTTTCCAATGAGTCAGCTCTTCGTGTGAGGTGGCCAAAGTGTTGGAGTTTCAGCTTCAGCATCAGTCCTTCCAATGAATACCCAGGACTGGTCTCCTTTAGGATGGACTGATTGGATCTCTTTGCAGTCCAAGGGACTCACAAGAGTCTTCTCCAGCACCACAGTTCAAAAGCATCAATTCTTCAGCACTCAGCTTTCTTCACAATCCAACTCTCACATCCATACATGACTACTGGAAAAACCATAGCCTTGACTAGATGGACCTTTGTTGGCAAACTAATGTCTCTGCTTTTTAATATGCTATCTAGGTTGGTCATAACTTTCCTTCCAAGGAGTAAGCGTCTTTTTAATTTTCATGGCTGCAAACACCATCTGCAGTGATTTTGGAGCCCCCCAAAATAGAGTCTGGCACTGTTTCCCCATCTATTTCCCATAAAGTGATGGGACCAGATGCCATGATCTTAGTTTTCTGAATGTTGAGCTTCAAGCCAACCTTTTCACTCTCCTCTTTCACTTTCATCAAGAGGCTTTTGAGTTCCTCTTCACTTTCTGCCATAAGGGTGGTGTCATCTGCATATCTGAGGTTATTGATATTTCTCCCAGCAATCTTGATTCCAGCTTGTGCTTCGTCCAGCCCAGCGTTTCTCATGATGTACTCTGCATATAAGTTAAATAAGCAGGGTGACAATATACAAACTTGACGTACTCCTTTTCCTATTTGGAACCAGTCTGTTGTTCCATGTCCAGTTCTAACTGTTGCTTCCTGACCTGCATACAGGTTTCTCAAGAGGTAGGTCAGGTGGTCTGGTATTCCCATCTCTTTCTGAAATTTCCACAGTTTATTGTGATCCACATAGTCAAAGGCTTTGGCCTTCAGCATGCTAATATTCAGGGGTTATTTAATCTTTTATGTATTCAGTCATTATCTGACAAAGTTGTAATGTACCTACTATGAGTAGGGACCTATTCTAGTTCCAGGTGATAAAGTGGAAAACGGGGTGGAGAAAGCCCTTGCCACCTCATTTTTTATATGAACCTCTGCCCATGTTCCTGTGTTTCTCTGTAGGATTGTCACCCCTCCCACGAGATTCCCCTCCCCTTCCATTATGGCTCCACTCGTCTTCTAGTGGGATACCCATTAGTGACTTTCTGGGGCAACTAAAAACCAATTTTTTTCACAAGAATTCCATTCTTACACCTCCATCTTTAATTATATTCCCACCTCCCAAATCCTTCCTTTATCTCTTTAAGGGCTTTATTTGGGGGTGGGAGAAAATCACTCTTTGTTTTTTAAAGACAGCAGTGCTCATCTGCCCCACTTCCTAGCACTGGACATTGAAACAGGCTTGCTATTCTGCTCATTCTGACACATCACCCATTCCACCCAGCTTTCATTCTCTTTGACTTCTCAACAACCTGGACAAGGTACATCCATCTTGTGCCTTTTATTTTCCACCATTCTTTTCTGAAGCTTTCTGTTTGGTCTTGTTCCTTCCTGCTCCTGGAACCCGACTCACCAGGATTACCAATTCTAGTCACTTTTCTCAAACTTTTCTTTGCCCTTTTTTGATTTTGCCACAACTAATCACTTCCTGCTTCTTGTCTCTCTCTTTGACCCTGAATCTCTCAGAGGGTTAAATTGGTACAACAGAGTGGGACTATGTCAAGGTTTTTAAAAAAATAGACTGAGGCTATATGTTTGAGGTTATATGTTTGAGGCTAGTTGGTTTCTGACAAACTCCAAGCATAGTTTTTGGAACCAAACAGCCTTCCTGAGCCAGAGGAGGAAGCTTGATGAAGGAATTTTGAATCTCCTATGTCATCACACCACATAAAGAAAGTGTAACTTTTCTGGTTGCTCACACTCCATAACTCTAGCCCCTGGAGTCTGGGATTGCTCACCATATTCATAGTGGTCTGAGAGGTCCCTGACTAACCCAAACATTTAAAGATTTATAGGACCTGGACCAAATTAGGATCTTGAGGTGATGCTGATGGTGATGGTAAAAATGAAGATGATGATGGCTGTTAAACATTTAACTTGTACTAGATGCTGGCCTAAGTGATTTTCATCATTAGCTCTCATCACCCCCTCAACTACCCTATGAGGGAGGTAATGTGCTTATTGCTATTTTTGTGGATGTTTTGATTAAGTGATTTGCTCACACAATGGACCTCCATTTAGCTTAATGAGGCCACAGTTAGTGAGAACACTAGTTCCTTCCCATCTCCTCCAGCAACAGGAGACATATAAAGAGTTAACGGTCTATTTTTTATTAGTTACAGACTGTAAATTAAGCATTTGAAACTGCATTATTTTAGGCTATTGTGGTAACTTTAGTACCTCATTCACTTATTCATTGATGAAACCAATCAATTGGCCATCCACCTCAAGTCAGTTACTGTGTAAGACACTTATCAAGCACAAGTCTGGTGTTTATTAAAGATAATGAGTTATTTGTGTAAAGGAACATACCAGTCAATTTACTGTCTATATTTAAGACCTTTAAATACTGACCATTCTATCTCTTACATCTAAATTCATTAGATTTATTTGGGGGATGGGAAGGGACAGATGGTAATGGTGGTAGGGTTTTAGGAAATATTCTAACCTGGGCAATAGATGTGCAATGTCAGTTGATAATAATCACCAGCTCATTAGACCTCCTGACATTCTTAAGGATGATTAATGTTGCCAAAATATGCAAAAGTGGGAACACTCATTCACATCTCTTCCCCCAGATTTCCTCAGATTGAGGCATTCTCCATGTACTATTTCATGTTCCAGAAGAGTTCCTTCTGCTTCAAAAATGGCGGGAGTTACAATCCGGGATTAACTCAGCCTTGGAAGAACAAGTCAATGGATTTCAAATATACAGAAACTGGTAAAGTATCAATTAAGTTTGCATCACAGGGAAAGAGAGTCTTGGCTCAAGGAATTTCCACTGCATGGTAGGGGCTTCTGACCTTGGAGGCAACATTCCTGCACTAAGGAAGCTCTCAGCAAATGCATTTATCCTTTGGGCCATCCATCTTCCTATTTTGATATTAAAAAAAGAGAAAGAACTTCGTAATAAACCGCTCTAGTCCAGAAGCACTTGGAAATGTCACAAAGGCCATCAGACAGGTCTCTGTCAGAGGCTCAGGTTTCCCATCTCTCGCTTTAAGATGCTGACCCTTTCTTCCCCACCCTCTCCATCTTCAAGGTTAATTTCTATGGTCCCTTGTAGCCTCTGGGGACCACAGCCAGTTGCATATTTAAGGTTCATTATCTGAGGATGGTATTGAAAGGGGAAACACTGACTGAAACTGCCGGCTCTGGCCAGGCAAGCACGAGCACTAGCCACTTGCATGAGTTATCTTAGCAACAGCAGGTCCTGGTAAGAAACATGGGACTAAGAGGCTACCACCAACTGGAAGAATCCAGGAAAGGCCAAAAGGAGAGAGGTGACACTAGCCCATATGTCTGACCAATCTCCCAGAATCCTTCTCACTGGAATCCATCCTGACTGAGTGATGTGCATGCACCACCAGGAAGGACCCTGAGTCAGAATGATTGGGCAGAGACAACCTGAAAACTAACTGCATCGCCATAAACCCGAGACTGCAAGCCACGTGGCAGACCTGGGTTCCCTTACCCTCCTGCTCTCCACCTGGGTGCCCCTTCCCAACAAAGTCTCTTGTTCTGTCGGCACATGTGTCTCCCTAAACAACTTCCAGGTGTTAGACAAGAGCCCACTCTAAGGTCCTGGAGGGGCTCTCCTTCCTGCGACAGTATTGCCTGACTTCATAAACAGGTTTTTATTTATTAAGGGAAGAAGACTGTGACCTGACAACCATCAGGGTTTTCCCTCCACGACCCATCACTCCTTACTTTTTGTTGGGAAACTTCATCATTAAGACTGAGGCTTTCAGATGATGTGATGAGATGGTTGGATGGCATCACCAACTGGATGAACATGAGTTTGAACAAGCTCTGGGAGTAGGTGATGGACAGGGAAGGCTGGCATGCTGCAGTCCAAGGGGTTGCAAAGAGTCGGACACAACTGAGTGACTGAACTGAACTTGCAGATGATAAACCACAGAAAAGACCTTATTCCTGGATGGGTTCCAGCTATTTTGGGCAACACTCTGAGTGTCACTTTAGCTCATGCCATAATTTCCCCTCCCATTTTCACTTTCCCCTGCCCCTGCCCTTGATCTTGGGCCACACGTATTTACTTTGCTTTATAATGTAACTATCACAGCATATCACAGAGAAAATTTCCACTTACTCCATGCTGAGCCAAAGAACTCAATGACAATTGTGAATTAATATCCATATGCTTGAATTTATGTTTGTATCTGGTAAGAGGAAACATTTTCTAAGTTATCACAATACAAAAATTACATACCAATTGACATTCTTTCCAAGTGCTTTCACTTGCATTTCCTTTTTAGAACCTCACAATAATCCTGTGTGGCGTGGCAGGCATTAATTTCCACGTTGCAAAGTTGGAGAGGGGAGTAGGAAGAAAGTAGCATTTATCAGCTATTGACTTTGTTCGAGCTTTGAGGTGAGTAGTGGTGAGTACCATCTTCGTCTTCACTGGTGCATTATTATCCCCATTTAACAGATGAGAAAACAGAGATTGAAAGAATTAAGTATCATGGTACTGCATCATTTAGCCTCAGCCTTTCATGCATTTTGGTATCTATGCCATCTTCCGCCTAGACTTTACCATACTCTCTCACTTCCTCTGGGTGTGGCTATATGACTGGTTTGAGCCAGTGGGATGTTAGCAAATGTGTTACAAATAGATGGCTGACAATGTCCATCAGAAGGGCATATCTCAGGTAGTCCCCTGGCCCCAGGCAGTGTGTCTGTTATACAGCCAATGGATACAATGACTTAACCAAGATCACCATTCCAAAAACAGTACAACCAGTACAACAGTACAGACACACATCTTCCAAGCCCAAATTTCATGTTTTTCTACTCCAGATAGTTCTGAAAGCAAGTCATGCAGAGTTTGATGGAAATGATACCCATTCAAGTATTTTCCAGACCTCTGGATCAATATCTGAGTTTCAAGACACACACTAACACTTTTATGTTGCTGAGTATCAAGCACAAGGCTGGCAACATTTCATTCTCAATGCTTTTTTCCCCTCTACTATTTTCATTCTAAAACTGAGGAAGCCTGGGGGTAAGTGGGTGTTAGGTTTTCAGTCTTGGTTGATCAGTCATCTTGTCTTTATGATCTTTCAGATACTCTGTCCCATTTTCTAAAGAACTGGTGATTGCCAAAAGTTATCAGCAATCAGTGCCACAGTTAATTGGAATCTAGCCCTGGGAGACATCTTACTTCAGCAGTTCTTGACTTTCTGAAAAAGTGCCACACGGTGGGAAAAAAGAAACTGCTTTTGTTCATCCTCATGCAGGCTTTAAGTGGAAATGGGTCTCTAGCTATTCCTGTGTTGTACAAAAAAGGATAAAGAACAAAGTGACATGACTTTGCAAGGCATTTAAAAAGAGGTGTTTATATTTCTCTCTTTCTTTTAAGATTTTTGGTTTAAGTGCTTTTGTCAAGAGGGAGGAAACCAACAGCTGCTGCGGCCTCAGACCATTACTCTGGTATTTGCTTAGAAGACCTTTGGGAACACAGATAAGGAGAAAACTAAAACAGGGTGTATGGGCCCAAGACACCGAGGAAGCTGCTGGCACTTTCCTTCCTTTGAACCCTGAGGAAGAAGGAGAGGCAGCTGGATGTTCCTTTAACCCTCTCCACCCTCTTCCCAGCAAAGAAGGCATCTGTTAGCATTTTTAAAGACCTCCTGTTTCTCTTGGGGTCCTTATTTCAAAGCTCCAAAATAAGGCATTGTGCTGAAGAAAATCATGTAAGGGAAACACTTTTTCTTCATCCTTCTCTCAAAATGTTCAGGAAGGTCAGGCTGTAGACAAATCACTTTCAGAAATCAAACCCTGGGCACAGATGGGACAAAAATGACAATGATATGCAGAGAGGGGAATCCTAGCAGTTTCCAGCTCAGAGACTTACTTGAACCCTCCAGCTGTGTAAATAGAACAAGAACCTTTTTCTCCAATGTGCCCATCCTGTACTCTGAGGGTGTGAAAGAGAGCCCCCGTCTTCTATCCTAAAAGTACCTCATTAATGACTGAGCTCATTGAAGGTGGGCCCCAGGACGCTGCAGAGTTCTTTCAAATTACATGTATGTGTTAAGAAATGTCTTAGTCCTTTCAGGCTGCTATAATAGAAACACCATAGATGGGGTTGTATGTTAACAACAGAAATTTACTTCTTACAGTTCTGGAAGCTGGGGAGGCTGAGATCAAGGTGTCAGCAGGACTCATTGTCTGGTGAGAGCCCACTTCCTAGTTCATAGACTGTTGTTGTTTTCTGTGTCCTCACAGGGAGGAAGGGACAAGGCAGTTCTCTGGGGTCCCTTTTCTAAGGGCACTCATCCCATTCAAGGGCTCTACCCTCACAACCTAATCATTTCCCAGAGGCCTTAC